>NW_015090793.1:11055719-11630042 GCF_001431845.1 Calidris pugnax
CTCCAAAGTTTGGTGCCTTATACATTCTTCAACTTTCTCCAAATCAGCATTTCAGAGAAAAACCTCAAAACTTACTGCTGACTACAGACTGAAAAAATAAACTTAAACTACTTCATGGTCTATGCTAACTTTTCAGACTGTTTTCAAGCCCATTTTATCTGAAGATGTGTTTATTTGCTGCATATTCAATACAAGCCCATAGAATAGATGTTTGTCTTACGTTTCATCCTGTCCAGTATCTGTTTACACATCACTGTTGAACTTTGATATCTCTAACAAATCCAGCCAACTCCCAAGCAGCTCTACCATACATATAAACACAACACAACATAAGCCCTGTCCTGTCTTGACATCCTTCAGTTAAAATAAAGATTTTCCAATACCTCTTAAATGTGTCTTGCCTTGATCACAAAGCAAGTTGGAGACTTTTTTTTTTTTTTTTAAATAATTCAGTGCTCCATTCACTGGGTTGCACTGGGTCAACAATTTGTGAATTGTTGTTGAAATGTTTTTTGACTGAATAATTTTTTCAAAGAAAAAAAACCAAACAACCAACCCACACATGAAACAACTTCCTTTACATACCATTGTTGTCTCCTAGGACACCAGGAAAACTTAACATGTTCCTACAGTCAACTAAATGTATTAACACATGTATTAGCACTGCATGTGTTTCTGACAAGACCTTCTTTAACAGGGGATCAAACCTCTTTTGGTCTTTGAAACTAGTTTATTTTTGTTTGTTATAGCTTTGGTAATAACACCTCTCTCATGATCCTGAAATCACCCAGGATAGCTGAGGCACTGATGATATCAGACATCCTGTTTTAGTCATCTCTGATTGCTATTTCAGTCAAAAAACACCAAGTTACTATTGAATTTTATTTTATTTTTAATGTTGCAATACTGTGATTAACGTACCCACCCTGATGAGCAACAGTGGGGAACTTGTATCAACAGATGAGGAGAAGGTGGAAGTTCTCAACAAATTTTTTGCCTTAGTCTTCACTGGCAGCCCCTTTCCTCCTAGCTCTCATGTTGATGGCACACAAGTTGGAGACCAAGGTGACAAAGTCCCTCCCACTGTAAGTGAAGACAAGGTATGTGACCAACTCAGGAGCCTCAAGATATACAAGTCTGTGAGACCTGATGAGATACATCCCAGAGTCCTGAAGGACTGGCTGACGTAGTTGTCAAACCACTTTCCATGATATTTGAAAAATCATGACAGTCAGGTGAAGTCCCTGCAGACTGGAAGAATGGAAACATCACACCCATTTTTAAAAAGGGTAGAAAGGAGGACCCTGGGAACTACTGAACTGTCAGCCGCACCTTTGTGCCTGGGAAGATCATGGAACAGATCCTTCTAGATGCCATGCTTGGGCACATGAAGGACAGGGAGGTGATTCAGGACATGAATGGCTGACTAATCTAATGGCCTTCTATGATAAAGTGACTAGGTCAGTAGATAAGGGACGACCTATGGATGTGACTGGACTTCTATAAGGCCTTTGACACGGTCCCCCACAACATCCTGCTTGCCAAATTGGAGGAGTACGGATTTGATGGGTGGACTGTTCAGTGGATAAGGAACTGGCTCGATGGTCGCATCCAGAGGGTAGTACTCAATGGCTCAAAGTCCAGATAAAGAGCAGTGACAAGTGCTGAAGAGGAATCTCTGGGGAGACCTAATAGCAGCCTTCCAGTACCTGAAGGGGGCCTACAGGAAGGGCGAGGAGAGCCTGTTTACAAAGGCCTGTAGTGACAGGACGAGGGGCAATGGCTTTAAACTGGAGGGGAGCAGATTTAGATTGGAGATTAGGAGAAAGTTCTTTACTGTGAGGGTGGTGGAACACTGGAACAAGTTGCCCAGGGAGGTGGTTGAGGCCCCATCCATGGAGATATTCAAGATGAGGCTCGATGGGGTCCTAGGCAACCTGGTCTATTTGGGGTGTCCCTGCTGACTGCAGGGAGGTCGGACTAAATGACCTTTGGAGGTCCCTTCTGGCCTGGACAATTCTATGATTCTATAAACCCATTTAAAAATAAACTGTATTTATTTATCTGAAATAATAGGAAATCTGCTTGTAGATTTTCACCCTGATCTTTCTCACGTTAACGTCAACCCTGCAGTATCTTGTAGGCAGCTATTTTTACTTCTGCCATTCCTACATATGCTGTTCTGCATCCCATATGTATTTCAGGTATCTCAAAGTGATAATTAGCTGTACTGGTGAGTCTTACCTGTAGATGGACCACAAGTCATATAAATAGCTGTGGAATAATATGAGTGTCTCAAAAATCCTAAAAAAACAGGTCATAGTTAAAGAAGTTCAATCTGCATTTGGACAGTTGTTCCCTTCTATTGCAGAAGAAACAATGTGAGTGAAAAGATGGTTTTGCAAGCCTTTCATGGAGGGTGAACTTAAATATACTCAGATTGTTTGAGAGAAGGCAACTCCTGCCAATGAGATTAAATTGTCAAAGTGAATGAATTTAAAACCTTGGTTTTAACTTTCTACCTATTTACATAGCACATGGAGTTTAATGGTTAGCAAATTAGACACAAATCATGTGCAAATCAATGCAAATTGCTGGTTCACACACAATATATAAACTTCATTTTTCATGTTGGGATGTAGCCAGTTTCTAGTTAACAAGCATATGGATTTCAGATCTGGGGTAAATGAGCTTCTCTGCCACAAGACAAAGCTTCCCCTCTCTTTCACCCTCCTCCCCCCTCATTCCTTCATTTGGCACAGAACCACCAGACTTCTCATTCAGTCCTCATCGTTCAGTCACCACTTATGTCAGATTTCGTGCAGGCAGGTAATAACTTTTAGAGTCATTAAATTAGGCTATGTGTTCTCTAATTTCTGCTCTTTGGTTAGAGTTCTGTGGTCACTTAAACCAAGCATTTCTAATTAGTGTATTAACAGAAGATATATATACTTTGGAAAGACCCTTGAGATCCTCAAAGTATTTATAGATCCCTGCAACTTTTGTTTTATTGACTTTTGTGCTGCCATATATAACTACTCTCAACTGAGCTGACAAAAGCTTTTTGAGCTCATCCTCATAATTAAAATAATTATATTCATTGCTTCTCCAGTGTCACTTTTTATTTCAGAGGGGATCTCCCTTTCCCCAGGAGAGGCTACATACAATGAGAATCACATAAATGGGCAACAGTTATGTCTGGAAATGGTCTCCAGAGGTCCGTTCTACAAACTCTTGCTCAAAACAGGAGCAACCTCAAAGATAATTCAGATTCCTTGGGAAACTGCGCAGCTGAGTTTGGAAAATCTGCAGGGTCTGCAACTCCATTCCCCCCTTGCTGGGTCCCTGTTACTGTGTGTAAACACTGTCACAGGGGAAAAAGAAATTCCTGACATCCAAATGGAGTTTCCATTGCTGAAACTTATGGCCTTTGCCTCTTGTCCTTTCATTGTGCAACCCCAAGAAGACTCTGCTTCTTTCTTCCCTCAAAATCCTGTAAGCAGTGGAAGGTTGCTCTAGTTCCCCTTGTGTCTTCTCTCATCCCATCCACATGCATCCTGTGCTCCAGCCTCCAACCCTCTCTGCTGTACTTGCATCAGTTTCTCAGCTTTGTGGGACTCTGCAGGGTCCCACAGACCCCTCAGTAGGAGTTAAAAATATACTACTGTCCATTGGTATGCTGCTGCCAATTATCTGTGAAGTCTGAATAATAAACTTCTTATGCAATTACCAGCCACATTTTTTTTTTCCCTTAGCAAATCTGTGTAACAGAGACTTTCCTTAAAAGACAGGTAAAGAAAAGGACACCCAGAAAACACTGTTTCTCACCCTCAAACTTACTTTGAAGTGTTTCAGACAGGGAAGATCAAAACAGAAGAATCCATGGAATGTGCTCACTGGCAATATTCAATCCTTAAAACTCCAGTGTATCTCACAGAAAATCCCACACAATATGTACATGCAGCAAAATTAAACTCTAACCATTGCTCAAGTCTCAACATCAATTTAAACTGCCTCAGGCTGGAGTGTCTAACTGGTTATGAGTGATTTCAATCCCTATCAGATGGGAATAACATAAACAATCAAAGAAATATGTCTTCACTGACATGACCCTTAATCATTGCAAAAAAAGAGATGCTGACCTTGATTAACATTGTGCTGCTGAATTTTTATATGAGAGATCCCACTGATCATGGATTCAAACAAAAAGGGACATGCAGAGCCTTTACTTTCTCTCCTTCATTTAGTACATATAGAACTTAAGGTACAATCAAAACAGAGGAGAACATTATAGAGGCTGCATCCATAATTTTCTCCTACCTGCTGAATATGAAACTCTTACATTTTTTGTATGAGATAAGAAAGAAATACTCATATAACCAAATCTCAGGTGGAAATGCCAATTAAGTTTAATTGTGTGTGTGCAGGAGGACAGAGTTAAATTTCTGCAGGCAACATTTTATTGACCATTGCCTGTGTAATTTCTACAACCTAAAGAAATGAAATGTGCAGAATTTTAAAAAAAAAATTTAGGGTTTTTTTTGAGTCAACCTTTAATCAGAAAGGTGTTTCAGTGTTCTGTAGCAGTACTGGTACTCTTCTGCAACAAATTCATATGTATTAATTGTATGCGCTTTTTTTAATTTTTAAAGTTACACCTTTCCCGTGACAATTTCTTTTTTCTTTTTTTTTAAGCTTGCTCCTTTCACAGCTCATCTTTTTCCCATCTAAGTGGGTCTTTCTTTTTCTCCTTGCCTTGCTGCCCAAAGAAATTAATTCTGTTATGCCCATGGTTTTGCATGTATAAAACATCAGATATCAGAGCATTTTCTGACCTTCTATTTCTTTCAAGAGTCTGTTCATTATTCTGTGGCTTCAAACAACCAGGTACTATTCACATTTTTTAGACTCACGATCATCCATCTGATGTGTCAAATGTTTTAAGAGGCTTAGCCAACAAATGTATAGCAAGGTAAAATTTTCAGAAAGCAGTTGTAGTCTGAATGGAAGTAAAAAAAATTCACAAATAATTACAGAATTGTAGTGACCTCTCTCATGAGACCCAGGCATAGTCAAAGAGACTATAGTTATAGCTATATTCTCAATTCAGTATTCCTGCTAACACTTACAGCCCAAAAAGCTAACTGCAGTGGAAAGGATACTTGGCTGTAGGGTCTGAAAAATTATAGCTGATTGCAAACTGTTGGGAATGACCTCAGCAATGCCCTGACTCCTAAATCACGCTCTGAATTTGCTTCACAGAAAACTTGTTAGTGAGTTAGGCTCCAGGTTCAGGTCACCATAAGGATGTAACCTATATTCTAGTTCCTGGAGGCAGCAAACTATTAACACAATAGTTAATGTTTTTAACAATAGTTAGAAAATCTTTTATACTGTATTGGAAAGTGAACAGGGAGTTACTTGCAGCTTTGGGTACTTAAGTCACTTTTGAAAGCCTGCTCTTCTGCGGATATCCACTTTTGAAAACACCTCAGTGCTTCAGGTTTAGGAATTAACCTACATGGGGACTGTAATGACAGTATTACTTCCTCAGCCAGGAGAGTTCTTCATTTACAGCCCTGCACTTGAGATTTTTGACCCTTTTGCAGTATATAGCAGAAACTCATTAACTGAGGTGTCTGTGAGCCACTTGCTTTGTATCTAAAAATAAGTTCTGTGCCTTATTTCCACTGTGTGATCAATCCAAGAGGAAGATGTTTTTCTTAAGAAATCAAAATGTACCATCCTGAACACTGCATTTTTTTACCTCAGAAACCATATGGATTCACAGAGAAAGAGAAAAGCTTGTGAGGTTTTTTTTTTCCCCCTCCTCCTTTCCTTCCCTTTTGCTAGGATTTTTTTAACCTTTTAAGTCCAGGTATTGTAAAGGAAGGTTGAGCACTAAACTGCATCTGCGTAGTGCATACAGCAGTACACTCAGGCCTGGCTCCAATGCTTCTGTTGAATGAAAATAAGCTGACATAAACTGGATGATAGAATGACTGGTTTTGTACTGCTGTAGCTTTTAAACTGCTGTTGAGGTCGAGCTGTGATAGGACTGAAGTTTAACAAAATAAAGCAAAGAAACCCCCCTGAAACATATCTCTCTGGCTTTGAATGAATGCTGTTTTTCACTGGCAAACTTAAGCCTTTCTTCTATGCGTTCATTCTGTGCACTTTATCTACTTCTAGAATTGCTTCATTGTAAGGATGAAGACAAGTATGATACTGCTCTGAGCCATAGTTCCTTTGGGAGGATCTATCAGGCAAAGCTGCTGCTTTCTCAGCTTCTGCAGAAAATTAATTCCAAATATATATCTCATACTAAACACATTTGCTTTTTTGCCTTTTTTTTTTTTAAGTATGTATCTCTCTCCTATGCATATTCTGTTGTAGCTCAGATGTAGAGCCTTGGATCTGAAGCAGGGGGAATCACGATCAGATTTACGAGGACAAGATGACTTTGAGTGTGGCTTCAATTCCAAATTAGTCGCTGTTCTTTTAGTATTTTTCACAGGCACCATCTCCAGATAGTTTTTCAATCATATAGTTATCTGTGCAGGGCATTTGAATACTATCTTTCCCTTGATATGATGTTCATTAACAGTCTGGCACCAATATGATATTTGGACACAAAAATTGTTTCACTTGCACCCCAAGTCTCCAGCATATGCCTTTCAGTTGTCATTGCAGGTACAGCAATTTATTTGATTCTTTTCCACAGTTTCCCATCTCTCCCAGGAATGGGGGGATAGGGATGCGGGGGGGCAAATTTATCTCATGCTCTCATGCTCCTAGTGACTGTGGCAACTCTCAGCAAACATTGGAATGAAATAAAATTGGGTCTTTAAGATCTAAAAAAGATCTTTAAGACCACTGAGCCCAACTGGTAGCCTAGTACTGCCAAATCCACCACTAAGCCATGTCCCTAAGTGCCAAATCTTTTAAATACCTCCAGGAATGCTGACTCAACCACTTCCCTGGGCAGCCTGTTCCAATGCTTGGTAACTCTTTCAATGAAGATATTTTTCCTAGTATCCAATTTAAACCTCCCCTGGCACAACTTGAGGCCACTTCCCCTTATCACTTGGGAAAGGAGACCAACCCCCATCTCACTACAACCTCTTTTCAAGCAGTTGAATCTTTTAAATACCTCCAGGAATGCTGACTCAACCACTTCCCTGGGCAGCCTGTTCCAATGCTTGGTAACTCTTTCAATGAAGATATTTTTCCTAGTATCCAATTTAAACCTCCCCTGGCACAACTTGAGGCCACTTCCCCTTATCACTTGGGAAAGGAGACCAACCCCCATCTCACTACAACCTCTTTTCAAGCAGTTGTAGAGAGCGATAAGATTTCCCCTCTTCTCCAGGCTAAATTGCTCTATTTATCTCAACCACTCCTCATAAGACTTGTGCTCAAGACCCTTCACCACGTTCGTTGTTCTTTGGACATGCTCCAGAACCTTAATATCTTTCTTGTAATGAGGCCCCCAAAACTGAAGACAGTGTTCAAGGTGCAGCCTCACCAGTGCCAAGTACAGGGAGGACAGTCTCTTCCCTAGTCCTTCTGGCCTCACTATATCTCATACAAGACAGGGTGCTATTAGCCTTCTTGGCTAGATAGTAGGTAAAGAAGTTAGAGAAATATGTTGACTGTGAAGTAGAAGACAGACAGATGATGTGAGCCTTGGACAAAGTAAACCCATGTTACAGCACAGGCAGAGGGCTGAGTGACTCGAGAGTCAAAAAGGGCTTGGGCATCCCACTAGAGAAACTGAACATGAGTCAGTGTATACCTTAACCACAGTGATGGTAAACTGCATGGTTGACTGCATTTGAAAGAGTTGATGAGTCTGTTAAGGGAAAATATTATTCTTCTCTTTCCAGCATTTGTAAACCTGTATCTGCAGTACTTTGTGCAGCTTAGTGTCCTTCCCCCAATAAAAGACAGAGGGAGAAACTTGAGAGATGCCCACAAAAGGATGAGGAAGCAGGGTCTGTTTAGCCTAGAAGAGAGAACACTATTAAATTTTAATGCTGTCTTTGTCTAAAAGAAGGAAGGTACAAGAATATAGAACACAGTAAAAGCACAGGCAACAGTAAAGTTGTGCAAGAAAAACTCTGATCGGGTACAAGAGTGGGGGGAAAACAAGAAGAAAAATGGTTTCCCAACGAGACTGGTAAAGTGCCAGAACAGACGTCCAAAGGAGCGGTTTGTATCTTCATCCTTGGGGATTTTCAAGACTCGAATAGACACAGCCCTGAGGAACATGCTCTGACTTTTAAATTAGAGGTTGGAGGAGGAGGTTGGACTACCAACCTCCTAAGGTCCCTCACAATGTAATTTTTGTATGAATACAGTATATAAACTAAAGGCACCAATCAAAGGTGGGATTAAGTATGTGAAAATTAAACCCACCAATGTATAGAACAGCTTCTTTAGACTTTTAGTCAACTTCATAAACTGTTCTCGCTCATTGGTTTCAATGCAAAGGTGGACTGAGATACAGGCCAGTGTCTGCAAGTGGTAGTATTTGATTGTGCTGTTGTTATTTAGCAGAAAGAAGGAGCTGATGGCATTGATCTAGGGTTTGTGATTTTAAATAACTGACAAACCAGGTAGAATCAGTGGATGGGTGCTTTCTATTGCAGTTAAAACCAAACAAATAATATAGTTAAGGGGCCATGCAAACAGTTTTTATTATTGTGATATCATTACATGGTTTCTATTTCTGACAAACACTACTTACATTTCAAAGCACTTTTTTTTCCCCCAGCTTTCCATATGCCATCTGCTATCAAAATACATTACTTAGGGTTAAGTGGAAAAAATTAATATTACTATTTTTCTAGTCTCTGGTCTTTAGGTGCTCAAAGAAAATCCCAGACACTACAATCTGTGCTAAATTTCCAGTTCTACCCACAATTCTAAAACCAAGGATCATCTGATCACTGAAGGACTGCAGCTTCAGCCCTGAACAAATAACAAACACGTGCCTTTCCCAGGCATTGCTTCAGTCATTCAAAACTCATCTAAAACAGAGGGCTCAAGGCTGGGATCAAGATTCTCCTATTTCACATACATGCTAAATATATCAGTCTCTATTGAGAGGTAAACATATTTTTAACACATGCAGTGTTAAAAAGTTAAAAATAAGAAATCAAACAGAACAATATATACTCTTATACACTGTGAGAAAATTTGGCAGAGGAGGACAGTTATTTAGGACCTGTTCCTGAAATGCCAAATAAATTTCAGATTAGTCATCCCATGAAGGTACAATCATAGAATGGCTTGGGTTAGAAAGGACCTTTAATGACCATCTAGTCCAACCCTCCTGCCATGGGGAGAAACATCTTTCGCTAGATCAGGTTGCTCAAAGCCCTGTCCAGCCTGACTTTGAAAACTTTGAATGATGAGGCATCCACAACTTCTTGGGCAACCTGTCCCCATTGACTGTATAAGCAACACAAAAAGCTCAATTTGGGTCCTAAAACAAGAAAAAAGCACTTAATCTCTAACTCTTCTTGAACTAGCATGAAATAGCATTTTACAAGTTTTTGTAGTCGCCCTAACTCAAAGCTTTTCTTACATTCACCTTGCACAAAAATTCCATAATACAGTTCATGCAGTAAGGTAGCCTAAAAGCACCTTATCCCAAGTCAACACTTAGCTGAGAATTCAACAATCCCTTGGCAGCATCCCATGAATATGCGCAAAATTTAGTTAATTTCAAAGACATACTGTTTTCATTACAGTCATACAATACCTGGCAAACTATGTTTAAAAAAATACAGTATTGTGAGTGCTATGTACAGCAGCATGTCCAAAGAGCCACTTTTGAAGGCAATAATATGTGGTATAAATGATTAGTCTGAGAAGCTACATGAGCACATAATTACATATGGTCTTTAAAGTTTCATAAAAATGAGCAAGAATTGCTCCTAAATGGCTGTTTAAAGCCAATTTCAGGTCATAAGAAAAAAAGGCGTCCATCCAACATGCTTCTGTTTCATGCTCCAGGGAGCATGAACAAACACAAAAAAGAGAAAATGCTGAAGCTATTGCAGTTTTAAAGAGGAAAGTACTTTTTGCATTAGCAGAAAGGATATTATTCTAGAGTTCTCTTGGCCTATCATGGAAAATGGTTTCTGAAAATTCAGGTAAGTGGTAGGTAGTCTAGTGGGCATAGCACTAGGGAAAAGAAACTGCTCACTGTAATTAGCAATATAAATGCAGATTTCAACAGGTGAGTGACAAGCAATTGCTGAAGTTAGATGTACTTTTAGTCTTAAATTCAGATAGTAATATGGGACCATGAGACAGCTACAGCATGTTAATGTAAAAAGCTACTCAAAAAGTTAAGATGTAGGTCAAAGCCTGCTTAGAGCACACACACTTCAGTTTCAAATTCATTAACAGATACAAATAAAAGAACAGTTTACTCATACAATAGCTTTGCTGTTCCTGATCTCAAGTGTAGGAAAAAGTGTTAGAGCCAACATCATGCTAATAGATTGCAGAGAAACAAAAACAAAGCAAAAGATGATCTACTTTACTGAGAGACTTAGAGTTTGATACCAGTGGGAAATTTATTTTAGACGGTTTTACACCATGCAGTCAATAAAGCACTGAGTTGTCAAGACTGTATGTATGTGAGATCATAATAAATATTTGGTCAACAAATCAGTTGTAACCTTGAGTTTGTCACCAGCTTCCCATCCATTACCATTTTCTTTCCTCTGCAGTACCATGTACATTACACATTATGCCTCCTCTTTTATATAAGTGATAACCCAGATTCCAATGAACTGCTCTAGAATATAATCTTGTTACAGCACCCAAAATGCCTCTCCTTTTGGCTTGGGCTTTTCCCCATCTACCCTTACAATATGTCCTTAATCAACAAGAGTAGCTCCCACTTTTTTTTTTTTTTTTTTAATTAATCCTTAAATAATACATATGAGCTCTTCCTTGGTTCACTATTTAAGTTAATCTCTACTATATTTTCTGTCCTACCACTGTTTTGGGTAGCTTGTACTTAAGTTCGTAATATGGCCAATGCCAAAAACTAAAGGGGAAGGATGGAGAAGTCATCCACTAAGGATTGGGATGGCAAATTTTTCACTTGAGTCAGTGAAAAATAGTATTAATGGACTAAAAATGAACACTGTGGAACATTCCTTTTCTATCTGAATAATCATTTTAGTTTAATTATATAGGGACTGAAAAAAATATTCCTAAGAGGTAAGTGGCTTACAAGTTACAACTTTGCTTTAAATTTAGGCATGTCTTCCCTCTTCCCCACACACCCCAGGAAAAAAAGAATAAAGGTTTAAAGTGACCTGACTCAATCAGTCTTTTTTTTCTGTACAAATTAGCATAGTGCCAGTGTTAATGGTGTATGTTTATTTACACAGGAAACCTCAACATAAAATACCGCCTAACCTTATATTTTCTGTGACCTAAAACACATGATGTTTCTGTCAAATACTACTTCTCCCCTCCCAAAATATATCTTTATCTGTGCAGGCTTTTATACTAACCCTTACGCTATTAAACTGATCCAGCCAGATGGAGATGTCTAAGTCACTACACATTAGAAACAAAATCCAAGAAGAAAAACGTTGCTAATTCACTGGGCTTTTCTTAGATCTGCAGATTTTCAATATAGTTACAGCTGACCTTGAAACTTTCTCTCAGATTTGTGGCCTAAGAGAGAATGGCAGAAGTGCTGATAGACTAACTAGTGTTTTGGGATATGAATCTTTGTTGAGTTTAGTCCCAGTAGCAGTATATCATTCTGTATCTGAAGTGTTACTTATTCTAGTACTCTTACCTCTGTCAGCACTATGAGTACCTACCTCCCTCCATATCATTAAGGGAGAAAAATCCTGTAGAGTGGCAGGAAACAATTTACAGTTTGGAACAAGAAAAAAAAGGAAAAAAAAAAAAAAAAAAGAAAAAAAAAAAAAAAGAAAGATAAAACAATTTGAGTGCAAGCCCTAAGCTGTGTTGCACTGAGAAAGGACTGAAAACAACTCTGTTGTTACTTCACTATTACGAGATATTGAAACAATCTTAAGATGCTCCAAGGGGGCAGGTGGGGGGTGGAGGAGGAAATCGCACATAAACACACCCCAAACTCCTACGGTCTCCTTTTAAAAATATTCAAAATAATTAAAAAATAGTATTGATTACCTTACTAATTTTCTCCAGGACTGAAAATAAGGGGTAAAAATAGTATTTTCAAACTTTTCTGTATGAAATCAGGTTGTTTTAGTGGCAGGTGATATGTTCAACATTTTTCAAACTATATCAGTTACCCTTTAGAGTTGTGAGTCTCAAATTCTTATGATAAAAAAGCACTGAAGTTAAGTTTATTTACTGGGACCAGATCATCACAAAAGGCATAGAGATTTACATGCAACTATATCATCACATCAACTAATATACTACCATTTATTGAAAGAGAACAGAACAATGCCTAATATCTTTTTATATCCTAGGGATCAAATGCTTGCACCAGAACATCTACTATTATCCGTTCCCATAGTAATTTGAGGTATGTATGTGCCATTTTAAAAGCAGACAGATCTCTGAGATTCAGCAGACAGCACTGAGAGAAGCAACAGGAAGGTTAAAAAGGTCTTTGTTTAGGTGTCTTCCATAAACATGCTTAGACTAAATAACTGCCTGCGTTGATTTCCAGTGACCCACGTCTCCTGGAAGTGAAGGAAACTTTTCCTCAAATGATGTTAAATAACAAAGGATCATCTAAGCAAAAGACTATGTGACTTAACCAGAGACACAGAGCTTCAAAATTAACCCTGGGGCAAATTGCAGTTGTGCCCAAATGAATAGGATGTACAGTGAAAAACAAGTATCCAAAACTGACAGAAAACCCATACAACTATGAATTTGTCAGTACTGTGGTCATGTTACATCAGATTTACGGATTGCATCATGTAGTTATGGCCTTCTCGATATTTACAACTTGACTTACCACAGACTAATCCCTGCACATGCCATTCTAGCATGCTCCTAACCAAAACCAGCATTTCCTTGAGTTCACAGTTCTACTTTTTCTTCTCCTCTTCACACTTCAGGATACAGCAATCACTCTGGTCAGACTCCAAATGATTTCAGTTTTTCAATATTAATCTATTCTGGTGTTTAAAGAAACAATGTTGAAACATGACTTTGAAAAAACAGACCAGGACACAGAAAATATACTGCAAGTTGCACATCAAGATGACTAGCCAAGATATTTTTAAAGCAGCCAATTTTCACACAACCCTGGGTGCTTGTTTTTAATCAATAATCATGTCTGACATGCTGCCAAAGATATGATTTGGGCTTAAAGAAGTTCTGAGAATTATTTGTAAACATTTTGCTACCAAGATTTATTTAAAAAAACGCTATAAATCTAAATACAGGGAAAAAGGAACCAGGAACACTTAAAATATTTCTTAAAATTAAGTATAGAAAAAGAGATAGTTTCCTGGATTTGAGACCAAATTGGCCAAACTGAGACCAAATATATCTTAATGCTCCCCTATTTGTGAAAGCCTGTCCTGGGCACTTGTGAATGGTGACCAAATCAGCCACCCGAAATATACACAGACTGAGAGGGAGGAAAAGGAAAACAACACAAAGGCTCATAGTCCTCTCAAGTGACTTGTCTTGTGGAAGGATCCTGAAAACAATTGTAACAAGTGAAACAAATATAAAATTAAATTTCCTGTTACTGCGCACAGCCATCAGCCTGCAGAGAGGGAAGACACTCAGAAGTGCTGGGTTCAGCCCAGTGTACATACCTAGGAAATTGCTGCTCTCAGCATGTGCATATCAGAAGGTGGCAATTGCTAATTAAATAAGGTAATGATGCCATGGGGCTAGCTGGAAATGGTACCCTCTAAATGAAAATGGGTAAACCTACAAATAAAGCTAGAATGATGGTGCAGGGCATGGAGATGGAAAGCAAGGAATATTCCAGCCTTCTTTCACACACTTGTTATCACTGTACTCACAATATAATACTTTCTGTAGTTCTTTTTCTGACTAAGTTGAGGAAAACTGAATTCTATCCTATTCCTGCTCATTCATTCTGTTCCTGTGGTCAAATAAGGCTCCAAACATATTAAAGCACAAATTTTAACTGTACTTTACCATAACTAATCGGATAAGACCACTGGATGTAAAGGAGATAATATTCTGCAGTCATAAAATAGCTGCTTTGTCAGTGAACAGGCTGCTGAGTCAGGACCCAAGAGCCTGAAGCTTTACCTTTTGCTCTGCGGGGTGGCCTTGTGCAAATACTTTGTCTCTTCCCCCAACTTCCCTTCCTCATTTCTGCAAAGGAAAATGATCTGCTCCTAACAAGGTACTGCAAGAAATGCAGGTATTCTTTAACTGTAGAAGTCATGTAGCCGGGTAATAATACCTACTTAATTGGCCCATATCTCCAAAAGCAAATATTCTTTTGCTATTAAAACAATAACCTGGTACAGGCACTAACAAAGAGGCTTTATCAGTATGGAATTAAGCTTACCCTTATGTTCTTCCAGGATTGTTGGAAATCGTACTTTTCCAGCTAGGCAACACAAATTATATGGTAATGAAATCTTGACTCTGTGCTTACTGAGAAGCTAAAAAAATTTGTGCTTGCAGATTACACACTTTCTACTGAAAATAGGGTCCACAATAATTATTGCTTACCATTTAAGTTATCTCTCCCTTGGAAAGGGAGAGAGAGCTGTCTGGTTGAACCTTACTAGAGAAAGTGCCTGTAATAATCTGATTCCTTACCTTTCTTCTAGGATCACTTTCACACCTCTTTTGCAACCCATTGCTTATTATTCCATGCTGTGCTCTCCTGCCTAATACAGCAGCTATAGACTGCAAAAGTATCACACTTTAAAGTTAACAGTGTCAATGGCAATACTCAGGAAAAAAATTCTGAGCCACCCAATATTGGCATGCACCTTCAATCACACCAAAAGAGTAGAACATCACCAGTAGTTGTTGGCACAACTTTCTTCATGTCACATATTGCTGTTTGCCACTCCCTCAGCTTCTATTACAGCTACCTTGGACAAAGCAAAAGCAGTTTAGTGACTGCAGGTAGTTTAGTAGACTGCAGGAATTATCACTAGCTTGGGTATAGAGAGTCTACACAGCATTAGTATTTATCACTTAGGTAGTTTCTTTTTTTTTTTTTTAAACATTTGAGTGTCACTGCTGATGCTGGAAATGCAGATAAAACAGAGAGCAATCTGAACTCTACTTAATGAACTTGTTATTACTGAATATAAGAACTGGTCTGTGGTGTGTTCTTCTAAATTTAAATTGTGGGGGTTTTTTTTCTGATAACTGCAATGATATTAGAACAGTCTCTTTCTACTGAGAAAGTGGAATTCATAGATAAAATTATATTTTTATTGGTGAGCTAGAAAGAGAGCAGAGTCTGTAATATCATATTGTTTGTGTGCTTCCACATTCACTGTTTATTTATTTCCCAGAAGCCTAGGACATTCTTACTTTCAGCAGTAAAAAAAGCAACAACTTCCCTTAATATCTTTCAGGTCATACAATGTCCATATTGAGACCACCACATGTGGTTTTTTCATCTGAGGTGCTTTTTGCAGGGGTGGGAGGGTGTGAGGATGTGTGAAAAGGGAGAGGGAACAGTGTTTGAGAAAAAATTGTATAACTGAGACTACATCCTCTATCTGTCAGTCAGCTTCCAGGCAACAAATTCTGCATCCGAGACACTCAATTTTAAATGAAGAGCTAATTACTGGGTTTATTTTTAAAGGGAGGAAAAAAAGAAGAAAAAAACCCCACGGTTATTCCAACTTCAGTAATTAAATATTGAATCATAGTATGATTTAATGTATCTTGTTCCTGTTTCAGCCTGGTCATGTGCCCCTTAAGAGATTTAGATGAAAACTGGTACATAATCATTAGCAATTTGTCTTCATCTGTCAAAAAGCATACAAGTCTCATCCACATCGAGAGTGATATTTCTGTGGTTCTTTCTGTATATGTAACTGACATTCTGGAGTTTTAAACGGCACAAAAGCTTCACTGATACTGTATCTAATGGATTCATGCACTTCTGCATTCACATTAATATTTACTGCCAATTATCATTTTCAACACAGAGCAAGTAAATGAATTGTGGGATTCATTTGGATTTCTGAGAGGCTAACATGTCATAGCAATATCTTAAAGCCTCAATACATCCCATGAAGTTTTATCAGACTTGTGCCATACAGCATAATGGAAATAAATGCCAAAGGCATTAAAAATATAGTCCGATATTGTTCTTTGAAAAACTGGCTCTATGATCACATTATAGCATAGAATGTAACTTTGTACTTTAAATATTTTTAGTTTCCATCTGTGTGCATGAGTGCATTGATAAGATAGTGAAACATAAAAATAAGATATAACTGAACAGCTTTCCCGTATGTGCAGCTATGCAAGTTGAAATGATCAAAATCAGCTGCGGGAGTAGAGCAGCCAAAAAAATCACAGTTTATGAAGGTCTTATGGGAAGATTATTGCATTACCTCCAGTACAGAAGAGATACAGATCTGTTTTAAACTGATTCCAAATCCATTTGGACTTCAGAATAGTTTGGGATGATCTGTTTTGCTCCATTTTACTGTGAGAGCTCATTTTTAAACACATATCGTAAATAATAGTTTCAGAGAGGTGTAAAATACCAAACAGTCCACCATCATTTCCCTGGGCTGAATCTGCCCTACCTAACTCAGTTTTGATCAGAGCCACCTGCCATGGAAAGCATGCAGTGATGCAAATTGGGCAGTATCCTCCAGCCAGTGCCTGCAGCACCTGACTGCCAGGGACCACACAGGGAACACTGCACCGTAGCTCATCCTACCTGTGACTGACAACTTTGGATCATGGCTATGCCTTTAAACACAGAGCATGTCGTCTGACATGAGATGCTGCATTGTGGTAGAGAATCAATAGGATCTGGATATTTATAGGGGGGTGATCAAAGATTTAGCTGGTCACTTAAAGCGAGCTCAAGGAAAATTAAACGAGTTGAACCAACTTGAAAAATAAACAAAAAGCACAAAACACCCAGATCTTAAATTGAAACATCTTGAAGTATACATATTAACCAGTATTTCCTGCCAAATTCAATGAAGTTTAATTACTAACTTTAATCCAATTAGCTTTCTCTTCCATATCTCATTTTTCCTCACTTCAGTCCCCAAATCCTGCAACTGAGATCTATCAAGTGGTTAATGGCTGACATGCTTTCAGCTAGAGGACGCTATGTCAGCTATGTGTACTGATCCTTACATAGATTTCACCTTCCACCTTAAGAACACTTCAAGAATAAAACTCACTTTCATGAAGTTTATTAATGTAAGATTGACTGCTGAGCTGAATGCATTACTGTAGTAGAAAAACAAGTGATCAAAACAGAACAATGGTTTTTCCTCTCTTCTTAAGAAACACTGCAGTCTGCTAAAACCATTCCTACTGAAGTACTTCTTATCCTGAGAGGTTCACAAATAGCAGGTTTTATTCTCTACACTCACAAGTGGAAAGATGGTTAGTTTTCAGATTTGATCTTTACAGCAAGGTCATTTTCCCTAGTGATTCAGCTCTTTGGCATTTCATTTCCTCGCTGAACATTAAAAGGGGAGAAACAATGTCTAGTGGGAGTACACAGACACAAATTTTTGGAGACAAGATGGAGAGGAAAAGTGTCAGATGCTTTCTGTTGTGCCAAGGAAATTATTACACTAACAGGTTGCTTTATTTAGATGTAGTGCAGACAGCTTGCAGTTTGTCCATTAGAACTGTCTTGCTCTTAATTACATTGACTTTTGAAAGCTTTGATTAATTACGATCCAGAGTAAAGGTTTCAAGCAGAGAGATGACCATTTCAGACAAGAGTTACTGATCCTGACCAGTTTTGGTTAGTGTTTACAGTATTTTAAGTTCCATAACAAACTTGAGACCAGGCTGTCACTAACAGGGTTGTAAATGCTAAGAAACATTTATATTGACTGAAGCAGTCCATGATTGCTGAGGAGTAGCGATTTATTTATGTATTTGAATTGGTGGAGCTTAATGAGTGGCAAATAATAGATTTTTGGTTCTGTCCCTTAAATGAAAGTAAGTCAGATTAAAGACACATGCATTTAATGTAGGGATGGAATTTTTCTCCCCCATTGAAATGAAAAAGAAAAAGTGATTTTTTTTTTTTCTAATTTTGGAAAGTTCATTCACTATGTGAAGGTTGCTTTGGTCCCTATACTGAACTGCAAGCATTTGAGGGCCCGTGTAAACTCTACAGATAGTAAGATGCTTTGCATCTCTCTACCTCATTTCCATCAAAACCCCCAGTGGTTTTCAGAGGTTGGTGCTGGTACTTTCTGATATCTAAGGCACTATTATAAAAAATGATATGCTTTCCAGAGTTGCATAAGAAAAAAAATTGCATTCAATTCCCCAAATAGCCATAGAAGGTTTACATGTCCTTGAAAGCACCACTTAAAGTGGGATTCATTGAAAGCTAACTGCTAGTCAAGCTTTTCAATGGGTTTAGGAAGCCAACAGAGGAAAATTGAATTGCCCTCTGCAAGTGCTGCTGTGTCTCCAGGAACTGCAGATGGAAGCTAGATGACAAGGTTAGAGTAAATGCATAAAGTTATGGGACCTGTGTCTCTCTCTCTCATTTTCTACACCTTTAATTTTGTAATGGCAGCAATTCCCTGGGCTACTCTACGAGGCCATATTCATTAACATTTCAAGTCCTGCTGCTAATGACAAGCATAGGTGAAAGATTTAAGAGAGTGACACTCTAGCTTCTTGACTGATTTTGTAGTGCTGATATTTGTGGCTTCTTAAATCTTGCCGTTGCAACCATTTCCATCTTCTCTGTGTATAGTGGGTTTTTTCAATCCCCTGATAATTTCTGATATTCTTTTTCTCCTTTACCTGTATGTCCTTCTCTTTTGATGTCACTACAGTCATTACTTTCTATTTAAATGCCCCCTAGAAATATACATCCTCCAATTTTTTTTCCTGATAACCAGATTTTTGTTCTTTTTTATTATATTAGTTTTAGCATTACTAGTTGAGTTGTAAACTATAACCTGCAGTTACAATTTCAAGACTGAAATGTAAGTCTATTTAAATTAGCTTTATATGACATTTTTCTTTGTCACCTTTATTGTTACCCCATCAACTGTCAGACAAAAGCTTAGTGGAAATAGAGTATAGTACTGTTAACTTTGGTTTCTAAATCTCTCTGCTTGAATTTCAAGCTCTGATTAAATCTGAACTACTCCTCAACTTTTAAACTGCTAGTGGGAAGCAGGTCAACTGGGGAAGAAAACAGAATCTCAGGAGAGCATACATCAGCATCTTTGGGGGTCAGGCAGTATAACACAGACACAGACAAAATTCAACAGTCAGCTCATGATGTATTGCTTTCCTTACTGCCTTCGAAATGGGGCTTTATCACAAGCAGTACAGTGATATATTGATGCTGCATCTTCCTCATCCACTTTCTACTCTCCAGATCTGACATGACTTTTGATATGAAACAGAACTTAAGCTTTTTCTAAACTAGTCTGGTCACCAGGATGTCCCTTGACTTTACAGAAAGTTTACCACTAAAGTTTAAGTTCAGAAATTTGCTACTCGCCCTCACTGGATTTTAGGGCCAAGTAGTCATGGGATATTTGAAAAATGAAGCATAAGTGGTGCCATGATGGGAACAACACCTTCAAGAACTTATAAGAAGTTGCTTTCAGAGAAGGAAGGCATGCAAATTGCACATTTTCTACCTGTACCAGGGTAATAAACTTTAGAGGAGCATAATCAGTATGTAGTACCATGTGCTCTTCAAAGGCTGCACCTCAGACACTACTTACAGAGAAGTAAAGGGCTCATAGCAGTGTCAGTGTGGATAATCAAACCAAGCAGCACCGTGAGAAAAAGCAAATCTCTAACAAGTATAACTTGAAAAATCATATTCCCTAATTCAAGTTGTAGTCACACACATAGCTTTACAATCTGATATTTAGCATTAGAATACTTCATATTATGTGTACTCTCTGCATACAGAAACACTTGTGCAAAGAGCCAACCACAGGGGAGCACAAACAGCCAGTGAGTGAGCAGAAGTAATTTGAACATATGCAAGGACATCTAAGTGAAAGAACCCAAACTTCTCTGCAATCAGACCGTCCTCTCACTGCATAGGATATTATTTCTGACAATAAAGCTGCAAGCATCTTCTAAAAATTAAGAGGTACAACATTTCATCCATAGTCTTAGAGGAACGAATTTTACAGTTTAACTATAAACATCGAATATCATTTCAACAAGCAGTTCAAAGAAAAGAAAAACTATTGAAGCTTAATTATTTATATCTTTAAAACTTGAATAACAAAACCTGCCTCTCTGTTGTCTTTGTTTGCATAGAGCTTTCTTGGCATAACACCCATCAATTTGCTTTCTCTTCTCCTTTCCTTTTACTAGGGGACAGAATGGGCTATTTACAGGCTTGCCCATGCTGATTGCTTGAGTGGCTATTTTCTCCTGGCTACCGTGTGGGTGTTACATACTGTAGTCATGTGCAATATATTGCACTTCTAAAAAACGAGCCAACCTTCCATCTTTATGGCAAATTTCTACAATCTCTTCTGCCATCTCTCCACAGGGTAATAGGTTCACAACAGAGAACAAAAATGAAAGCACTGGAGGATGCCAGGTCCTCAGGAGTACCGAGTCAGAAATTCTCCAATGATTGTGGAAGGGGCAGAAAATGGTATTTTCCTGACGGCAATGATCTTTAAATTACTGCCCTAATTAAACATTTCCCAACCTGAATTCAGAAGCTCTTAATCAGAGATCAGAGCATGTATTTCACAAAGGGCTATGCTATTGCAGTATCCTCTCAGTTTTTTGTGTTGTGGGTAACTTCAATATCTCCTCCTAGTAGTTGGAATTTTATTTGTTTATATCTTGTCCCCAAAAAGGCAATTCTACCCACTCGCTGTTAACCCTCTTCTCTACATTTCTAGAGTAAGGCAAACCTATTCCTAATGCTTTAAAATTCTTTTTCCTCTACTATGAAGTTTCTATAGTGATTTTTTGTCCTTATCTCATCTGTCTCGAGCCTCTGCCTCTCTAACATCTATGACAGTTCTTTTAAAAAACTTATTATATTCCCATCAATACTTACATTTTGTGTGACACTTTGCAGGCACTGTAACACAGACAGCACAAATGACCAGGCTCCAGAACAAATTCACACAAAATGTTACTTGTGGTTTATTAGGAGAAGGACATAACCAAATAAAAGCCTTCTAAGCTCAAAAACTACCTTGAAACTGCACTCCAAGTCTCACTTAGAGAGACTCAAACATTTGATGACACAGATTTTATTTTATATGTTTCTATACGTAATCATCAAGTTCAGCAGAGGAAACATTTTTGCTTTGGGTTTGCACAGGGCTTAGCACATTGAAAGCTAGAATTGTCCTACCTCTGTGTTACAAATTATGATTACAGTCTCTCTTTTCTAGGAGTAGTTTATTTATATTTTTCTAAATGATCATTAATGAAACATTATTGAACTCATAAATAACGAAGGATGGATAAATTTTGTTCTACTAACGAAGATATAGTAAGAGATACATGTTTTTTTCTATTTTCTCTCTCACAGGCCCATTGGAATATACCAGAAGAAAGTTTGATGTAATACCTTATGAAATATTATTTACAACCTACATACTAGCGTATATATCCATGCCATGTAATCTGAGAAAAGACGGAAAACAAGAATAATATATTAAACAGGAGTGCAGCAGTACAAGTAAAGCCTCTAACACAATATTGTAAAAACCTGGGTTACTCTGGATCTTAGTAGTACTCAAGATTTTCAAGTGTTAATGAAATTTCACTGCTAAAAATCATTCTTTTCAATTGACAGGACAGAATTTGAAGATGCTTTTGAAAAATTTTCTTCCTTGTGTTGTTTTCAGCTACCTATAGATCTTTCAGATATCTTTCAAATTTCAGAAAGAAAAAGGGAGGGTAAACAAGCATTTTTAAGCTAGGTGTGATTATCTCCTTTTTTCTTGGTCAGCTCTATTAAATATCTTCATCACATAATCTCAAAAGAAGAAAGGAAAAGAAGAAAAACCCATCTTGTTAATCATGCTGCAATATATCAAATTTAGAAGCGCTGAAAACACCCAGCAGGGCAAGAACATACAAAAGAATTTTATAACATTTGAGAAATGCTTAAATCCTCAATCTGCAAATTTGTTTTTATTTTCAGCTTGTATCACAGTGGAAAAGGATATTTTTTCCAAAGTTCTTTTAAAGTAATTTATGCCATGACCAGTGTCCTGACTTTCAACTCATGTGACACGAAGAATGGCATCTTAAGATCTCAGTTCCTATTTTATCAGTCATATCACATATTTTGCTTTGATCTCAACCAAATTTAGCTGACCTTTGCAACAAAACCAGGACAGAATCCATCCAATTGCTTGAAAGGTTTAATCTTCTCAACCTAATTAAGGAAGAGGAAGAGAAAAGCAACGACTTGAAGGACTATTTGGATAACTAATGACACCAAAGACTGAGGAGAAATTACTGGCCTGTAGCCACACACTTTCTTTTCAGCTGAATCAATTAAATCAATGGGGTTTTTATATTCAGGGACGTATATTGTCACTAATGTGTTTCTTTTACAGCACCATCTTCTTATCTTCAGGCTACCCACCTGTATTAGTTACTGTAATCAAACTTTTCTCAAAAGTTCATTACTTTCCAATTTTTTCCCTTCTATCAACGCAAATTTATTTCAGAAATGCTCCTTAACCCTTCCAGCTCCCCTGAAAGAGATTTATTCTCCTGTTTCGTAGTTGTTTTCTTGCCTCCTAGAATTCCTTTCATAGACTTTTCTGCAAATACGTAAGATAGAAAGAACTTGAATAACTTCATTGATGTGCCTGTTATAGAGGGCTTTCTTAGGAAAGGAGAACCGTTATATAAAGTTGCCAAGTTACTATCCAGTGTCCAGGGAGGAAGCATTGAGAAAGTAGATTCCTAATTAGGAACATCAGTTACAGATTTGTAATTAAGCAAACTGATTTGGACTGTTGATCATACATTGACCTCTAAAAGAAGATATTACGCTATAAAAGAGATTCATGGACTCTAGACCAAAGCAGATAATAAAAAATTATAGCAAAGTTGCTGCAGGTCCAGCCAGCAAGGCTAAACATACATTCCCAAGAGGCACACAAAATGTACTACATACAAATGTAAACACACTTGCAGACACAAATTAAGACAGAAACTCTCATGCAAACATGGATGGCACAAAGAGCCTAATAGTGTTCTCCTCTCTGGCTGATCATGATGATGGTCTGTTAGTGGGAAATATATACATATTATATACAATACATATCTCCCTAGTAGTTGGGTTTAAGCAGTCTATTCAGTAACTGTCCCCTTGATCCTCCGTCTCCCGTTGCCTCATGCACAGACGCACATACACAACTGGGTCTCTCAGTTGACTCCCAGGCCTCACAGTCACTCCTGTATTTGACTTTGATTTTTCTGATCCCCCCAGCTACTGACTTGCAGAGCCTCTGGTCTCTCCAATATCTGTCCCAAACCTAGGTTTTCTTTGATTTTTGGCTTTCAAACCTTTTACTGTACTTGAAGGATAGTCCAGCTTGATGTTCACTAACAATTATGCAGTAACCTGTGCATCTACACTATATGCATGCACTCTGATGCCTCCAGTTGCTGGCACCACTGCAGACCCCTCTGATCTGTGGGGTTTCTGATTCCAGTTGCTGGCACTTAGACCCCACCATACACACACGCACACACAGAATAGACACCCTCTTACCCAGTAAAATAGTTAGAAATGGAGTTTAATGAGTAGACATACCAGACTGGACTGATCATGGGCAGAACATAGCCAGACACACTATCCACCAATCCACTTACACATCACCAGCTCCTTTTATCCTTTTATTACCTGCTTGCTCCTCCACAAACCATCTTGATCTCTCCCTTTCTCTGTCTTTGCATCTTCCCCTAAACATCGCATAACAAGTCTTGTGCAAACTCAGATGTTCTCATAAAGGGTTCCAAACCACCTAGGCAGTAAGCCTTCTGGGTCTGTAGGGTAATCTGGAAAGCCTCTTCTGCTGACTTGTCATGATGGTTGTCATCCCGGCCAATGGGGCTGACAGCTCTCCTGGGGCAGGCTTTGGGACATCCTAATCCTAGAAAAGGCACAGGTGGTGCAAAAATATACAAGCTAACTGAATCCTGCTGCTGCAGCTGAAGAGTACTGTGTCATGCAGACACACTGTGCAGGTCCCAAAAGACCCCATTTTCTTAAAACAGAGCTCTGAGCATCCAAAAAACATGGTTCATCTGGTCCTGCTCTTTTGCTATTTTTTTCCCCCAAGATTCCCTGAAGAGTTCCAACATACAGTATGGAAAGTCCCATGGGAACACTGATAATAAATTGAAACTTATGGTATAGAATCTTTTATCTTACATTCTTTTAAAACAGAATAGACCATTCAATTTTAAGTGTTGTGCATACATAAACGCACTGGTTAGATGCGTCTTGGATTAACATGAAATGCTGATAAAGTTAAAGTTCTGTTCTCATTTCTGTAATGTGTCTTCATAAGACACCACAAATAGAGCTGGACCTAATGTTTAGAGTTTTCTTTCCTCCAAGAAAGCCTGAATTAACTGTAGCTGAAAAAGAGAAAACGCCACCACCAAATGTCTGAGAACAAATCTGACTTTCAAGAAAAACCACATAATATGTTAAAACAGTGAAGTAAATAACACAGAGAATGGTTGAAAGTAGTTTGATTGCTTCGACCACTTTTAGAAACCCCAAATTAAAGCACAGGTATTGTAGCAAACTATTATGCTTTGAAAGTAAAACTGGGCTATGTAGTTTGGAACATATTCCACCTTTCCTTTAAAAAGAACAAATACAGTTCTCATTTGTACTAGTCCAAATCTAACACACCTCAGCTAATTCACCAGAAAAATTACTTGTGCAGTCCAGAGCAAAAATAATAATCTGAAGAAAAATTCAGTCTTCATTAGTTATTCCTAATCAGTTTTAAATCCCTCTAACTTTAGACCCAAATTAACTGACAATTATTATCAAACTAAAATCCCTGTGGACAGGAGTTCCCTTCCACAGGTTAATTGGGCTGCCTTATAAAAAAAGACTTGTAATAAGTCCATACAGTCTTGAAGTCACATGAGCAACTGCATTTTAAGCCTTCTCAGACAAACACAGCTGACTGCCTTATGCCTATAAGTACTAAGAGTATAATAAATTCATAGTCATTTACGTAAGTGTCCAAATAACGGGGTATAATGAAAAGAAGATTAGAATGATGTAAAAACAGTTACATACTATTTTGAATGAATACAGTCTCAAGATCGATTACAATACTAAGAGAAAAATGTTTTGATTGCATCTGCGTGATCAAGATTTTGTTTGCTTTGGAAATGGTAAGCATTTAAACTATATCAGTGGAAGCTAATTTGTGAAGGAGCTCTGAAGTAATATATACACATAAAAATTAAAAGCTGGCAAAGGAATATGCAAGGTTTTTGGTCTGGTTTTGAAGCAGAGAAAACAAGAATATCTTTATGCAGCTGCTAGAAAAAGTTGTGAAGATTTAGAAGTTAAGCTCACATTGTTTTCTGACCTAAAGCTGCCTTGAAGAATACCAAATGTTTAAAAGCACAACTGAGTCTTTACCATAGTAGAGCTTGTAAGTTCCTTTAGGATAAATGAGGGATGGTTGGGACTTTGCATTGCAACTTTTAAGACAGGGTAAATCCTCTGCTCTACAGGCTTTCTCTCTGACTTTAAGTCCTTATTTCTTATGCCTTAATTCCCTATTGCTAAAATGGGGGTATGGCATTTTTGCTTCTCAGGAATTCTGGGTGGGTCCCTGCCCAGGGCAGTGGGGTTGGAACTATATGATCTTTAATGTTCCTTCCAACCCTAACCATTCTATGATTCTATGATTAAGGATGCAAGGCATTCAGATATTGAGGTGATGTGGGCTGTACATCTCCTAGATGGATGACTGCTGAGTAGAAGCCAAAACCAGAGTTTTCAGAATATCAGATTTATTATTCTGGTCCTTAAACAGTGTAGAGCTGCATGAAGAAAATGTGACCTTGAGATTTGGCAACTCCTATTTTGATTGCCTCAGTGCCCAGGAAAAGACTGTAAATTAACCCAGACCCCCTCAATTTTCTGCTTCATTTGGGATTCCCATTAAGTGACCATCCACCTACACTGTCCATTACCCTCTTCTACTGTTAGTTAAAAGTGGAAAAAAAGTATCACCCTCTTAATATAGTCATGTACCTTGCCCTGATGCAATGACTGAGACTGTAACATCAAATGCAATCTGGTGATACTCTGGGTCTATAAAAAATTTACAGTCCCACGCAGGAAGTAAGTGTGTCACCTAAGCATTAAAGTATCATTCCTCGTTTACCAGTGACTCATATACCTTTGCCTCTCAGTTTCCCATGAGCCACAAAAAAAGCACATTTAAAAAAAAGTTTTTCCTTTCTTCTATCCCATCTTCCTGATCCATCAAGATATTCCAACAAAGATTACTGCAAATGTAGACAAATGGAACAAACTTCTGAGAAAATGGAGATTGATATGGTCCTACTTGATTTAACTTTTTCATTGTATATTTCTTGTTTTAACATGAAGGAGGATTAGGAAGTGTTATTACGTTCATGCACAGAATACTGCTAAAATAGTGGAGAGAATTATTATTAATTTTTCAACTGAATGAATGGAAGCTATGAAAACTGAAGAGAAGTAAGGTACAGCATATATATTTTGGTCTTAACTGAACACTTTCCCATCACATCATCAGGACAAATTTCATCTGAGGTCACAATATTATACTACCAAGCAAAAGAGAAAGGGAATGAGTGAAATAGTCTGATATTTCAGATAATACAGCATGAATGGGTACTAGATTCTTATTCTTCATACAACAGCTAATGTATTCAGTGTTCATTGGTTCATTTGACCAATACTTATGCTACACACATAACAAATAAGATGTGAGGGAAAGCAATACATCCTTGTCTGCTATTTATGTATAAGCACTCCAACAATTCTCACAAAGCCTTAATATAACATAACTTAAGCACAAACATAATAAATAAGATATTTTATAGTCAGGACTAGCTACCTTAGCCACTAGAGCATTTATAAAACAAAAACATAGAAATTGCGCCAAAGGACTACTAAGGTCACAGAATCAAAACCACAAAAATCAAGCCGATATACACCAGTGTGCATTATAATGTATTTTCTAATTACATGAGCTCATGTTAATTTTTGTTGTTGCTTTCCACCGAGCAGATAGTGCTCAATTTCCTCCTGAGTTCTTCATTGATGCTTATTACTATAGCAACCAAACGCTCCATAAACATTAACTATTTTCAAAACATTTGTGTGGAATTTAAACCATCTGAACACAGTCCTGCATAACTGGCTCCAGGTGGCCATGCTTGAGCAGGGGGTTTGGACCAGATGACCTCCTGAAGTCCCTTTCAACCTTGACCATTCTTGGGTTTTGTGAAAAATACTACTGTCCTTATTTTGTTGAAAGGGAAATGAGGTAGAGGGTGACTAAGACTGTTCTTCTTGGATGTCCCTTTCAAAACACCTCTGTATAATGTTTTAGGCATATTTGCATTTGTCTCTTTGTGGATGAGAACCTCAACATGAGTCAGCAGCGTGCACTGGCAGCCCAGAAAGCCAACTGCATCCTGGGCTGCATCAAAAGAAGTATGGCCAGCAGGTTGGGGTAGCTGATTCTGCCCCTCTACTCTGCTCTTGTGAGACCCTACCTGGAGTACTGTGTCCAGCTTTGGAGTCCTCAGCTCAAGGACATGAACCTGTTGGAATGAGTGCAGCGGAGGGCTAAAAAGATGATCAGAGGACTGGAGCACCTCTCCCATGAAGACAGGCTGAGACAGTTGAGACAGTTGGGGTTGTTCAGCCTGGAGAAGAAAAGGCTCCAGGGTGACCCTATAGCAACCTTCCAGTGCCTAAAGGGGGCCTACAAGAAAGATGGGGAGGGACTCTTTATCAGGGAGTGTAATGATAGCACGAGGAGAAACAGTTTTAAACTGAAAGAGGGTAGTTTTAGATTAGATATTGGGAAGAAATTCTTTACAGTGAGGGTGGTGAGACACTGGAACAGGTTGCCCAGAGAAGTTGTGGATGCTCCTTTCCTGGAAATGTTCAAGGCCAGGCCGGCTGGGGCTTTGAGCAACCTAGTCTAGTGGGAGATGTCCCTGCCCATGGCAGGGGTAATTGGAACTAGATGATCTTTAAGGTCTCTTCCAACCCAAAACATCCTAGGATTCTAGGATTCTATGATTTTGTACTTATTGTCTGGGAAAAAAAAGGTAAAGACTTCTGTGAGTGTCCTTCCTTCTCTATAACCCACCCCAAAAATTCAACACAGAGAATTTATTAAGAATAGAAAACTTCAGCTCCAAAATAGACTAAATCTTCTAGCATTATAAACAGCCGTACACACAGCTTTAGAACGGGAAGAGTCAGGAAACAATATTAGTGAGTCACTAAAATATAAAACAATAACACTTTTATTAAATGCATTTCTTGATTGATAAGCTGCATCTAGTAGCAAACAGTGCATTTACAAACTATGTGGAGGTTATTATAGTACATTCCTCATGTGACTGAGCTGACTTCTATCCTGCTCCGTCTCTGCTTTGTGTATTGAACAACCCAATTCAACACAGGGACCCTGTGCTAGAACACAGCAAAAAAAAATGGAAAGGTGTTTGCCTTTTTTTTCCCCCCACATATTATTGAATCCCAGATGTACAAATGTGGCTATTACTTTCAAACCTACCAGCACCAAAATGTCAACCTGTCATAGCAATCTATCATATTTGAATTGGAGGTCATAGGCTCAGCTGCTGTATAAGGAGAAAAAGGCCAAAGACACAGAAAAGTTTTTAAGAGGAAAAAAAATAATCTCAAAAATAGATACCTAAAAATTAGACTCCAATACAGACAGAAGAAGTTTAATACAAGGCATATACCTACAGCAGCTTCATAATAACCTGTTCCCCAGTTAGTTTGCAACTACTCTAAATTAGGATGGGATTTTGTAGCAGCTGAACTTGAAAGGTAAACAGAAACTTTGAGGTATGAGCTTTTGCCTAAAGCTTGGCTTCTCTAGGGAGAATTTTAGGGGCTAAGGAACTTTGCCTTGCCTGATATCACAGCTGAAACAAAAATAGTTGGTATTACACCAAGTAGTTCAGGGACTTTAATAGACCCCTGTCAGAGCCAGGCTTCCAGGCTAGAGTCAGAGTTAC
Organism: Calidris pugnax; assembly: GCF_001431845.1. Lineage (NCBI taxonomy): Eukaryota > Metazoa > Chordata > Aves > Charadriiformes > Scolopacidae > Calidris > Calidris pugnax. Next base: position 11,085,219 of record NW_015090793.1, read on the forward strand.
AAAGCAAGCAAACCCTGCATAAAGCAAGGTCCAGTGTTGTGCTGATTTTTTCCAGCTAGGCAAAGCTTTGCAGGTAGCTGGATCCCAGTATCATGCAACTCCAGCCATTTGGTGGGCAGCAAACTACTTCATCAAACTAATCCCATTGAGTTCAAATCACTAAACAAACCCCCAGAAACAGCGAGAGATTAGCTATCACAAACTTCCAATTTTGTTATTTATAGCAGCACCATAGCCAAATAATGTTCTTGGGAGCCCATATCTGAACAGGCACACTCATGAGAGTTTTTCAAAATTATGCTGGTGCCAGACTGAAAATACAGTGATAACAAACAGAAAAAGCTCATGCTTTTCCTGTTTAAATTCCTACTTTTCTTTCTAGATCTTTCCAGTAACTTCCTAGCTATTATTCAACACCCACATCTGGCACCACCGTGACAACATCCAACAGGCCCACATTCACAGTGGAAGCTCCTAATCCCTATGACATACTCTTTCCCATCTCCAGCTTTACTGGGATATGAAGAGCAATTCTACCTACTTTAACACTTCTCTTCACATAATTGGGTCAGGCAAGCAATGTCTGTGCAAGCAACCTGGTAGAATTTAGCAACTGAAGCAGAAACAGCATTCAAAGTTGATGAGATCCTCAACAATTTCTCTAAATGTTGAAGACAAGCTTGTGGTTTTTAGTAATAAAGTCAGCAAATTAATTAAATGCTGATAAGAGTCTCAGAAACAGAATCAAGTAAAATAGATTGTTACAGTGGGATGAGGGAAATACAGAGAAAAATGTTTTTCTGGGTTCTTATACCCCAAACTGTGTGGAACACATGCTTTGTATACAGTAGAGCCTCTATGGCATCTTTTCTTCCTGCATTGCCACAGGCACACAGAAACACGAAAAGGAGTAAAAAGAGCTCACACCTGGTAGTAAAAAAAAAAAAAAAAAAAAAAGATAAAAGCAGCTAAAAGGAGGCAAATATTTCACTCCTTTACAGAGTGGTACTAACATAACAGTGTTGGTTGAATTGCCTTTCTCCCATGCTAATTGACTGGTTACACCATTGCAGTCCTTTTGCATCGAAGCCACTCCATACCTGTCTTTCTTACAGACCTCATGGGATCCTGCTCAGTTCATGTTCTTTCCTTTTCCTTAAAGTTATTCCTCTTGCATAAATGCCATTGTTTCACCTTAGGCCTTTACTCTTTACCCTGACCAGAGGTTTAATGTGTCTTTTACTATTCACTCCGTTCATTTAAATGCTAGGTATCATATCTGATCTTGTTTATTTAGGGGACAATTCTTCAGTACAAGTTTTGTTGAGGTTTCTGGGTTTGCACAAAATTTAGCACTAGTTACCATCTTTTTAATGGCAATTGTAAGAATAACACAACATAACAAAATACACAACCCATAAAAGAAGTACTTCATGGTTCAAAATAAGAACAGTCTTATAAGAAAAGCCTTCAGGCTTGTTCAGACTTGAAAAAAAATTAAGCATGGAATTTGTGGCATTATTTAGGACAGCAATAAATGTGTGCAGTAAGATCCTATATTATTTTCATTTCTTTGACTAGCTATGATCATATAAAAATATTACTTCTTTTACTGTGCAAAGTTAGCATTTAGATAAATCCAGGCTAAGCCTGATGCTTTCTTGAAATTCCAGAGAAATACATAGTGATACTGCAAACGTTTGAGTTTTGAGATCAAAACTTCTCTAAAAAGACAAAAACTCTTGGAAAGTACATGGAAACTGAGTGCAGTTTCCACTGGTTAAAAATAATAAGAAATCAGATGAGTCAAGAGAATGCCATCATATCATGTCGATGTCATACCTGTATTCTATGGTTGCATTTAAAAAACCCCGTTTGAGACAGACAAACTTTTACATTCCCATTTTATAAAGTGGATTGAGATACAGAAAGCAGAACCTACCAACATACTCAAAACCTGCAATACAGTCAAAAATTGAAACAGCTGTAGTGTTCAAAGTACAAGACTATGCTTCAAATACAAATTGCTAGACAATAAACATTTTCATGAGATACTAATTGATTACGCAGTAGTGCTGGATGTTGCTTTTAATGTACTACAGATGTTTGGATGCTTTACACACTAAATTTCAAATCTTTCATAAAACAGATGACCAGGTGTAGAGAACCTCATAAGAATATTTAATGTCTTAGCTATTATGAGATTTTTTTTTCTTGCAGTCTCATACAGTGAAGCTAAGGATAACAATATATTTAATTTTCTTTCTCCTCTAATGTGCCTTTATAAGTTATTTAATTATGCAAACAAATACACAGAAACATAATATGTATGCATGTGAAAAAGAGCTCTGTGGTATCATAAAATACCAATGTACCCTGCGGCTTTTTTATTACTAAGCTGTGGATTGTACATAGAGAGGCACTGAGATTACTGATGCAGAAAGCAGTACTTTCTCAAGGTAGGCTTTTTTTTTTTTTTTTATAATCTAGTATTATGCCTACCATTTTCAACAAGTGGCAGACATTTGTGCCTTCCGCAATGATGTTTTGTCCTTATACAAAATGTCTTCACAGCTCTGTTACAAATAACAAAACACTACTTCCATTTAGGGTTTTGTGCAGTGGCCAGAACTATGTCCAAAGCAAAGAACAGGGGATTATTCAGATTTCTAGTGGTGCTGACCTCCTAGGTGCCCTTTTAGTTACTTCATATATGCTTAAATATTAATATTCCAAATAAATCTGTTTACCTGCTACACTATTTTGGGGCAGGCAATTTCTTGAACAGTTGTGTAAGCCGAAACGGAGGAGTTTTAGACAATCATCTCATTCTGTTGCTGTTGTGAAAAGTGGCAGTAGAAGACATCAGAAGATTCATCAACCCATATGTGTCATATCTGCTAAAGTTTTATAATGGATCGGGCTTGGCAGACAGCCTGTTCTTGGTTTGCTCATGGAGAGGTAAAATATCAGTTCTGATGTCTGGCAGGGAACAAAACCAATCATGGGTAAAGGAAGAGGAAGAAAATCTCCAAAACTGAAGGAGAGAAGACATATGTATATCATTTCTATATTTTGCCCAATTTAGATGCTGCACAGAAACACGGATGAAGCAAAAGAATTACTGAGAAAACCTTCCTCCTTCAGACTAGGGACACAGGGAAAATGTCTTTCTTGAAGTCTGAGCAACTGAGCAGGCCTCATTTGCTACTGAAATGTAGGATGTAGGACCAACACAGCAATTAAATATCTAAAGTCATAAGTTAGTCAAAGTGCATTTAAGAACAGAAAGCAAATATTTAAGTCTTTAGAATTAAGAATTTTAAATAGTGAATATATATAAGGATTAGGGAATATACAAAACCTCTACATTTCCTACGGAACTTTCCTTGATGACATGCATAAAGTTATTGCCTACTGTACAGTATTTTGCATTGTCTGCCAGCCACCAACAAGCACAAGAAGTAAATGAAACTTCAGTTGTAGCCTGGTGACAATTCCTCTTTTCCTATGAACAGTCCAATGGAAAGGTCTCTTCCACAAAGAACAACCCAAATAATACAGTTCTTGAATTTCAGTCATGGGTATTCAAGCACCAAATTTTGACATTGTGGGCCAAACCAGATGAAAGACTGAACAGAAGTGTAGAACATACGATTTTAACATAAGCTTGTTTTCTGAAGGTTGCAAGATAAAAAGAAATATCTAGTTAAATCTTAAGGAGAGAAATAATTATTCTATTCAAATAATGTAAACAGAAGGGTGCAATTTTAATTATTATAACAGGATGTAATTGTGACTAAATTGAGAAGTTGATTATTCACAAAATAATTGTGCCATTCTTCTACAAATAAAATGAGACAAAATGTATTTTGTGGTTGGGAAGTTTAGCTAATACTAATCCAGTCACTATATTTACTGACGTGAATCTTACTTAATAGTCAAGTGAGTTCCAATCAATTTTCTCATATAAGCTGCATGTACAAATTTTAACTGGCAAATTAGATAGATGTCATCTGTTGACTCTTTTGGGAAATAAGAAATCCCTCTACAAGATCATCAAATTAGTTTTCACCAATTGTATGAAATGATATTAAGTAATACCAGGCTATGTTTTATTTATTCAAAAGTCTGCATCAGGAATTGATAATTCAAACTCAGGAAAACAATCCCAAGTGTAATTTTTATGAAAATGTCTTTTTCAAACCATTGAGCGGATGTGACAATTTTTAATTACTTGGGCACATGTACAACTCACACAACCCCAGTAACGGATTAGAAGACAGAGCTAGATTTATATCTCAGCTGAACCATTAGTAACTCAGTGATCTGGAGGTCTAACATAATCTGCTCCTCATTGATGGGAAGCACCCAGTTGTGTAGCCATTTGAAATCATCTGCTGAGGGAGGACACCACCCACCAGTAACCAATAATTTAAGGATTAGAAAGCTTCATAGATCTTGCCAGAGATTTTTTGCATCATATGGGATGGCTTCTAAAACTTTTGAATACTTCACTATAAACAGATCAAAAACTGGAATCTTCACAACCTTATCCAGAATTGACTATCTGAACTAAAAAAAAAGCTTTCATATCTCACATATAAACCTAGTATAGTTTACCAAATAGGGTTACTGTAAGATAAACACATTTAGTAAATCGAAGTGTATCAATTAAAAAAAAACTTAAATGACATTAAATGCTATTATTTTGTAGAGATGGAGTGAAATTTGAGATCTGAGAACTACAGCTATCAATTACAAAAGAAAAGAGAACTCCACAAATAAAGACATGTAATCTGAATGAGGTAAATAAACAATTTTCTAGTGGTATGAGTAAACCACTTGGGGACTGAATAGGATAGACATGGTTTGTGGTCATGTGACTAAAATTATTTTATTTTCCCACTTCCCATATTTTAAACTTCCTTTTAAAATTAACTGTTAATTATTAATATTAATTTATTTTAATGTCTATGCCAATCTAATAGTTGATGACTTTACAGTCTTTCGTAAATTTATTTTGCTTAAGATTGTTTAATTTCAGCCTGAACTCAGAAATACTTTAATTGCTCAATGACTACTTGTAATACTCATAAAAAAAACCCAAACCAAACCAAGTGAACTAACTCACCAACAAACCACCCAAACCATTCCTAAAAAAATCTTGTGGATTTTCTAAAATAGATGTGATGTGTTATCCCTCCATGCAGTCAATGGGGAGAGGTAGGTACCTCCAAAGGACAAGTCACAGCACAAATTACAACTGACATAGACAGTGTAGTCCCTCTACATGGGTCAGATCAGACAAGGATGTCCGGAGAGTACCCTGTTACAGCTTAACCTCCATGGAAAATGGGAAATAGAAGAAGGAATCTGTTTCTGTGAGATGGTATTTTGTAAATGCACTATGCATTAATCTAAGAATAGGCACTAGGCTATTGTTTTTAAGAGTTTGAAAAGACTATCTATCTATACCCTTACCAATAGTGCTGATAGGTCATTTCAGTATTTGGTACTACTTCCAACCTTCTAAATCTTATGCAGTGCCAAAGAACAGCTAGGCTTTCTGCAGTATGCATAAATAGACACTATTCCTTAAGGTTTGTAGGTGAAGAATGTATGTGCAACTGTGTTTCCAAGAGTGCCTGAATACAACTAACTGGTCACAGGACTTGGCTCAAAGGGAATAGGAAAGAGGGGAAGGTGGGACAGAGCCAGCTGGTGTAGCAGGAGAAACACCCAGTGGACTTTGTTCCTCTTCAAAGACTTCAGTTAACTTGCTCTACTTCTATTTTATGCCAGTCCCACACAGAAAAATGATATTCACTGTGAAAGTAATGAGTGCATATTGAAAGCTAAGTATAAGCAAACGTGTAAGTGTTTTTAAAGATACAGCAAAAATCACACAAACAGTGCAATAACTAGGAAAACAAGAGTTTCAAGAAGAAATTCTGAAACACAGTTAATAAAAAAAAAATGAATTGCTATTTTTGCAAAAGTATTGGGCGTACAGTACATAACCAGAGTTCCTCAAATAACTTCTGCCAGAATATTCTAAAGGGAATAAAATCCCTTTAAAAAAGTATTTATCTGGGCCAACAGATAATAAGTAGCAGCAACACAATCTTCCTGTTATTAAATTATATCACTGTAGCCTAAATTAGGCAAGGAGATGTGACCAATGAAGCTACAATAGTTTGTTTTATCTCTGTGTACAGTTATGAGTTCTAAGAAATGAATTATGTATGCTGAACCCTTTATTCAATAACCTGTGATATATAACCCATCTATACATGATGAAATAAATCAAAAAACTCCTACCAACTTCAATGAAGATGTTTATATAAGTCTGTATAAAACACCTTGTATAGATGGACAGAGTACTTGTTACTAGATAGAGACTTGTTTCAGTGACAGATATGGCATCTTAGTCTTATTCTTCTGCGTAAGGCCAAGGAAAATAAATTTGATGCCACCTTCATCTGGATTTAGAAATACTCAAGAAATTGTTCCAGCATAACCCTTAAAGCTTAACTGTGTGTAACAGCTTCATATTCTTCACTTTGGCAAAAGTTATTTCTGCTTGCATGGATTTAGTGACACAGCAAAATGTCACTGAGTCTTCTGCTTGGATCTTTATAAGATCCAAGATTTCAGAGTGAAAATCTGGAAGTCCTGAAGTCAGAAGGAATTTTACGGTGTATTTAAACAGAGCCAAGCTTTCTTCCTTGCATTTGAAAGTTAGAACTAAAGACAAATGATTATGGCTGCTGACTAAGCCCTAGCTTTAGGTTAGGGAAAAAAGGTGGTACAAAGGTAGGGAAAAGGAAGGCAAAGAAATGAGAAAAAGGCTGACAAAGGCTGCATACCACCAGCCTGGTATAACCATGCTGGTGCCTGCTCAAGTCCTGATAGCATTGGCAACTACTTCATAACATTATACACTAGGCAGAGAAGGTAGTGTGTCATCAGTAATAAGATTCATCTTATTATTAGGATACAGATTTAAACACACTGAAATTTTATAGTGGTTTTAAGTGATTTATCTTAAATAAGTTATGAACCAAATGGTATGATCTCCAAAAAATTCTGATTACATTCCACTCCAAAGGTTTGAAAACGTACATCACATTTCTCAAATAATTTCAGTAGGAAAAAAAATTAAGTTCATCTTTGAAAATATCAAACCAAAATATTTTGGACTTTCTAAGTAAATGTATTCAATTTTAAAAGTTGATATAATATTCCTTTCCACTACAACAACAATCATCACAAAAGAGTTTAAAAGAGACTACACACAATGAGATTTTTGAGGGGAACAGCTAGAACTAAACTGAAACTTCTTTTTTTTGCACAGCTCCAGGTATGAGCAGCAAGCTCAGCAGGAGAAAGAAATTAAAATGGGGAATGATATAGCAACCTTCTCATCATGGTCCTTCCAGATCAGTCCTGGAGCATACAGAAGCTTTTGCTGTCATCATCTACATAGTACTTGCCTGCTTTGTCATTAAATGGGTGAATCAATCATCACAGGTCCTGAATTCACTGGAAAAATATTGGTCAATGGAGCTATGCCAGCTCAGAAGAAAATGGCCCATTGACTTATCCCTTTCAGAGACAAAAGGAAATATTCTTTCAGCAACAGACAGAATTGATGTTCTTTTCCTGTTAATTATAAAGGTCAAAAGTCTGAAGAAAAAGTACACCAAACAGACAGAGAAAAACTATCTTTGGTAAAGAGTCCATGAACTGTCACTCACACGTAATGCTTTACTTAGTTTGCATCGACACTCTCAGCAAGGTTCACTAACTGCCTTCTCTTTGGCCTTATTTACCCAATAACAGTAACAATATATTAATGATGCTGACTCATCTCTTGCTACAAATACAATTCCAAATTTGAGAGCCTTAATCTGATCCTTTAGATCAATAAAACATCCAGCACTTGTTTCCATACATCAGTACAGAAATGCAGCAACAGGCACCACAGTCTGAAGCTCTGCTGAGTGCATGTATTTTCCCCAGATCCTTTCCGAGGAGCAGTCATGATGACTTCTTGCTGCTTGAACCAGATGAGGCACGAATGATCATCCTCTGCTTTTACAAGGGGAACTGACAGTTCTTTGAGGACAAATCATGGCTTTTTCCTACAGTGCTGCAGTAGGGAGGAGACTGAGCACACACTGGAGTACAGACTTTTTAAGTAGCCTCAAAACTGTAGATGACCCATCATTTTTGCCCACTACTGAAACCACCACAATGCTTCTAGTCCATATTTCTGTAACTGATTCTTACTCTTTATTCTCTCTGTCCTTATCCTGCCTGGATTTGACACCTGTGTTTCTACACACGCATTAGTGTGCCTCATTACCCAGTCTGACTAACTGGGAATTGCTGCTATGGTAAATATTAACTGTATATTGTCCTTCTTAATACTTTGAGATCATTTGATTTGGGCCTCCTTGTCTTGTACTGGAGAAGCCAGTATATCCTCACAGAACAGCAATATACGTATAGTGGGAGACCATGTAAGGTTGTAAATGTAAAAAAAATATGTTGTAGAGTGTTTACCAGTTGGGGTTTTTGATACAACTGCTTGAAATCCTTTCAGTGCTAACCCTGTGCAGAAAGCACAGTAGCAATATATACCATCCCAGCAAGGTTTCCTGGTGTCCTGGGTTGAGAGACACAGGACTAACTTTTCTTCTAATACTGGGGAAAATCGCACTGTTAGAAGACTCTAGTGTCTGAATTTGTGAAATTATTTACTTTATAGCCAGCCAAGCTCTGTGGGATTCAATGTCTTAGTATTTTTGAGCCTTGCCAGGCGCAGGGACAAGGAGGAGCAAGGCCTGGGCATTTGACCCAGACTAGCCAACAGGATTATTTCATACCACGAACGTCACATTCAATATAAATTAGAAAAGTTTGCTGCATACCTCTCTCTCCCTTGCTGGCAGCAGTGCAGACAACTCCTTGCCCCAGTGCCAGACCCCTGAGGCCTTCCCTTCCTCCTGAAGCCATTACACTCGCAGTGTCCGACATTTGCTGTCCACTGCTGGGAGTGCACAGCTTCCTGCTGATATAATTGGCTGAGTATAATTCCTGTATATCTTATATCAGCATTGGGATTAATACTGGTTCTTTAGTATTATTCTTAATTATTTAGTCTTAGTCTATTAAATCTATTTATATTTCAACCCTTGTGTTTCTTTGTGTTCCCAGATTTTCCTTTCTGGGTGGGGAGGGGTCATCTGGTGCTAGAATAATTGTCTAAATGACAAACGATTGTTATGGGTTTTCTTAAACCATAACACCTGGGAGCACAGAAACAAATCTCCTTAAGCAGATCAGTTTATGTGCAACTCAAAGCACGTGCCAATTGGAACTGATTTATTGATGTCGGCATCTCACCAAATGTATGGGAGCAGCTGCCCCAGTTTAAAGGATTCATAATATGCCAACAGGGGTAAACAGCTCTGCATCCTGACACCCTTTTCCTCTTCCGTTCTTCAGGCACTATTTTCTGTGCTATCCCTGGACTCCCTGATCTCAGGGAACACAACCATGTCTAGTCTGGAGCAGGCTCTCCAGAGGGAGCTGGGAAAGCTTGTTTGCAGTCGTCTCCCATTTCTCAAACACCCACACAGGGTGAGGCACAATCACTATTCATTTTTCTCGCCCTGGGGAGTTCACAGCTTGAGTAAGAGCTTATCTTTTATCCGGATGAAAAGAACACCAGCTGAATTTAGCAGCTTTGCATGTATACAGCTTGCACTAAGGGGTCTGATCCAACACTTTTTCCCCGTTATTTCAAGGAGATCTGAATTGTGCTTTTAGCAATAGGATCCTCTTCTGATGAACCTAATTGTCCCACAGAGTCTGATGAGGTGCATGCAGCCAAACTGTTACAGGCTGCCATTTGCACTCACAAGTTAAGCTAAGTGGCCCTGTAAGTAAATCTAAGAGACTAAAAAGTGTAATATGACATTTTTCCAAGCACTGTGATATCTGCAGCCAACAGAGGGATTATTTGATTTACCCTGGGTAAAAAAGCCAGTCACTGTTTCAGTGTGTACTGATTCAGTAATTTATTTCAATAACCTCTTGATTCCACTACCACTACAGAGAGCAGTAAAAACAAAACAAGGATTCAATCAGCATGTGCCATTCAGCTTTATTCTAAAATCTACCAGTAATTATGGGTACTATCTTGGAGATAACTTATCCCTGGAAGTTATTCCCCATTGAACAGGTAAGTCTTGATTCAAAGGCAATTTTTAAAGAGACACTTACACATTCAAATATTCTCTGGTTTATGCAACGTATTTTAGGAAGATCAGATGACTACTGTCTCTCTTTGCATATGTGGAAGAAGAGAGAAAAGCTTATTAAATTTCCTGTACATCCACATGGTGACTTCTAGTCATACTATTTGGAGGCTTCAGCCTACAGGTCTGCATCAACCTTGTGTGGATGACTGTACAGAGACAATTTGGTAGACATTTTGACACCCATTAGAATTAAAGATGAATTGAGATGAAAATGATACATAAACATCAGAAGATTTATTGCACGTTTCCAATACTTTGTGACCTTACATTGTGAAGACTAGATACAATGCAATACACTGTGTTGATAAATAAGAGCTCTGAAAACTGAAACGCTTCAGTGTTAGGGAGGCTCAAGTCTCATCCTGAAAGTCACCTCACATATACTTGGGCCTACGTTCAGAGGGTGAGACTGAAATTTCCCTATACATTGAATACACCAAGTTTTGCACTAAATTGTCAAGCTCCCTAGTGAGAAGTTAGACTACTCATGGAAGAGACTGAAGAGTTGATAATTACAATGCAATAAGTATTATTATCCACAGCAAGAATAAAGTAGGACCATGAGTCACCTTGCACAACACCAGCTCCTGATTTCAGAATGGCCCAATTTCAGTCAGAGCTGCTAGTGACGCAAATTAATAAGGAGATGAGCAAGTTCGCTAATGTTGGCTTATTTGTCACTGTGCATGCCTCATAAGATTAAAAGGTCTTATCCCTACTAAAGGCAGAAACAGTGCATGAGATCCCTTTTATTTTAACATAATACTGCTTTAATTCAAAATGAAGGATTCAGTTGATAGGCGCACATTTCAGCTATTGAAATGCCTTTGAACATTATCTTTTGTTGTTGTTCATTTCTTCTTTTGTTGTGCAAAGAATAAACCCCACATATCTACCTAACCCTGCTCACCTTTCTAGTCTTATTTCTTTTTCTTTGTCTTTTTTATTCTGTCACATATTTATGGTGATTAGTAAAAAAAAAAATACCCACCAGAATTTTTCTTACTTCCCTCAATCCCCAAAAGCTTTCATTTTCTCACTATCCCTCTGTTTACTTTCTTGCATTAACATAAAATAGTTCATCTGTAAAGACAGTCGCTCATCAAAATCACTTGAAGTAATTTCAATTTCACACTGGTCATGCAGATCTGAAACCTGTCCAAGCAGAGATTTTCATCATACAAGAAAATTTAGTCTCATGTTAGAGTTGTTGGTATTTTAGCTCTGTCTCCTGGAATAGATGTGTCGTGGGAGCATACCTAAAAAATTGAATTGATTGCAACAATGACTCAGGATTAAACAAGATTATGGTATTTCTTTCCAAGAAGTTTTTGTGCTGCATCTTTTTTTTTTCCCCTTTTTCATTTTGAAATGTGGCCATTTTGGACAGTGTAAAATGAGTTTGTAGTTTTTTCCCCACCTTCTTACTGCTTCTTTTGATCCTCTTCTCATGTTGTTTTTATGTTATTAATTATGTTGCAGTTGCACCTGGAATCTTCAATCAAGACCAGAGAAACAGTGATTGACAGTCAACAGTTGTTGACAATAGAAGAATATTAAATGCTTTAGGTGTTATATATATATTCAATGTTAAATCACTCTTAAAATATTTTAGACGTGTTCTAAAAAGGACATGTTAGATACTATGATAATGAACAATCTGAGAAAGACACTGATGATTCAGTCACCAGAAAGATGAAATTCCAGAGCAATGTCAACAATGTTACTATAAAGAAAGAAATGGATCCTGGAGAGAAAGTATGAATGTTAATCTCTCCTCAAAATCCATCATTAAATAAAATCAGCATATCAATTTACCCTACTTTTTATCACTTTAAATCTGGCACAGGTTAAGTTCAAAAGCCTGGACATTTATTCAAACACCCAATTTAATGAAGTCTTAGCTTTTCTTTCATACTCTGTACTTCAGAAGAAATCTTCAGCCTCTAGTGTATTGCAAATGTATTGTCCTGGCAAGTCTCTGTTTACTCTTTTTTGTGGGCTTGGTTTGGGTTCTGGTGTTCTTTTTTTTGGGGGGGTGGGGGGGGTGGATGTGGGTGCGGAGTTGTACGAGTCCTCTCTGGACATAGATTTTCCCCAAACTGAAGTTTGCAGTTTTGTGCAAAACAAAGTTTCCATTATGTTCAGTTCTTATTTGGTATTCTGATACTACTGTCTGGAAACAGAGGAAATACTGAAAATTTCTGTGATCCTTTGGGAGATGAATAAATGCAGGTGCCATGTAAAGGTATCTGAATTCATGTAGGTAAAAATCACAGGGGGTGAGGTATAAGCATACCTTTATTACGTGACTCTTGCAGGTAATACCCGATTCATGCCTGAAGATAGATAAGAAGGTATCTCCTCATCAGATCACAACCTCTAAGTAACTTTAGGTGTTTGGAGAATAAATTAGGAAGAATGTCACTGAACTGGTTTCTAGTCTTGTAAATGAGAAATCATCCCATGTATCATAAGTATATTCAAAACTTATGAGGGTGATGATCATAAATTGCAGCAAGGGAAATTCTGATTAGATATTAGAGAAAACATCATCACCGTGAAGATATTCAAACACAAACAAGTTGTGCAGAGAAGTTATGGAATCTCCATCCCTGGGAGACAAATCCCAGGACCAGGCTCTGAATAGTTGGTCTAACTTAAAAGTTAGATGCAACTTCAATGGCCTGGTCTAAGCAGAAGGCATGTTTTGATGATCTCCAGGGGTCCTGCCCAGGCTGCATGACTCTGAATCTTTGATAGCAAGTTCATTCTTCAGCTCTTGCTCTCATCCAGAAAACAAAACTCTCTCCATTTTCTTTAACAGCTCAGACAGTGCATTCAGCCAGTATGTGGAATACATGCCTGATTTACTCTTTCCCTGAGAGGATTCAAACCCGCATCTTTCTCCAGGAGAATGCACTAACCACCAGACTGGTGGTTCCAGGGTGAAAAGCACAAAGGAAATCCTCGACCCCTTCCTTTTGAGTCTGTTTCATTTCATATAATACAATTAAAGATTCATTAGGTTAGAGAGAGAGAGAGTTTAAATCTCTAGCTTAGTGGTTGATAACTTCATCTGAGGAAGTTCTGATTTGTGTTTCTGCTCCAAGGAATTTTACTGTATTTTATATAGTAACTGTTTCATTGAGAGGACATCATCAGTCTTTGGTGTTTTGATACTGACAGGAAGAGGAAATGAAGTTATAGACAATAGTGCAATTACAGAATTTTTATCTTACTTTCACCCTCTACCCTCTCAGATGAATCACTGCTTTCTGTATATGATACAGTTTACAAAGACTTTATGTTTCGGTCATGGAGGCATAAAAATGAAAGACAGAAGGGATGTAACTCCCTTTCTTCCACAGTGTCTTGAGCTATATGCAAGGGCTTCACCTTGTCTCCTCTCCTCCAGTGAAGGCAATGCTGACTTCATTAGGCCTTGAGATATGAAGCAAGCTCGTTGTAGGATGATCTCATCAGGGCCTTCAAGCAATTCCTCCTCATTTTTGACTTCTGGCAGGGCTTTGGCTCTTTGATGTTTGGTGGTAGACAGTAGATTATGAATTGAACCTTGAGAGCTGAACTTTGCCTAAGGCTACCCCAGAAATCTTTGGGAAAGCTGAAACTCCCTTTTTATAGGCCCACATTAATGCCATTACCAGTCAACTGTCCCCCTATCACCTTCCTTCTGCAGAATGTATTGTATGGTGCTAAGGATAAAGAGAATAAGAAGTATATACCTAGTTTAAATCTTCAGACAATTCCTTGCCTCTCTGTGGTATTTTTTGTGACATACAGCTAATTTCAGCCTCAGATATACTATATAGATAAAGCAGAACCTTATACCTCCCGTTATCCCTCTTAGAATATTTGTCTACCAATTTGTCTATTGTTTTATGGTGTAATTTGTTAATATATGCTCTTCTTCTGTTCCATATGACCTGAATAATCTTCCAGTAATAACAAGCTTAACAACCAACCAAACTTCAAATGGCATCTCAGTATTATCTGAATTCCAGCTGAGAAGCTGCTATACTACTGAAGTATTTGGTGAATAGGAAAAGATTTTTATATGTATTTGTTATATATAACATGAAATATTTATATTCTTAGTCTTTAAAGGTTAAAGAAGAATAGACACAATCAGGAAGAGAAAAGCTACATCAACTTAGACTGAAGACTGAGCTATATTTGTCCTGTAAAAAAGAAAGAAAACATACTAGGAACCATACGTTGTTTCCAAGGGGTAAAGTAAGCAGCTCTTTAAATGTTGGCATAGAGATCTCTTCTTTTTAATTTTCACACTCCTCTTATCTTTTAGAAAATATTGCACTAGAAAATGCTGGACTTAAAAAAACCCGTTGCAGTAATGCTAATCCTGTCCTCCTTAGCTGTGGAAATGCTTGAAAAAGCTAAACTCTTCTCACAAAATGGAACGTACTTTACTCATCTGTGCACTTATCAAGCTTAATTTATCCTTCCGTGGAAGAGTTGATAATTCATTTTCAACTCAAAACAACCTCAACAGTAAAAAAATCACTACAATAAAGAAATTTTTAAAGATGTCCTACTTATTTATGTTAAGGTACTGTGATTGTCTCTTTACTTTCACTAACAAAATAGTGTTAATCCCTCACCTGCCTATGCATTACCTACTGCTCTCTCTTCTAGTGCATATACATTAGGATTCACATCTCCTAATTTTATATATCTTCACACCTGAGCAAGTCACCTCAGATTCCTTTTTTTGACAAAGGACAAAAATAGTTATCTTAGAGTGTGATTTGCTTGGTGAAAGGTAGATGAGTGTTTTAGGATGCAATTAGCAGCAGCCTATATTTGCTTGCTTGTTTTCTTTAACTGTAAAAGGAGTCTTCAGTGATTCATTGTAATAATTTAAATATCTGCATTGTGGTGGTCTTTCTTTGGTAAGACAAATCTTGACCCTGACATCATACTACTACAATGCATTTTTAGCCAGTTAAACTCTGAGCATTTAATCTTCTCTGATCATTTAGACATCCTCTGGGGGCTCCAAGACTTAATATGTCAGACACAATCAGCCAGTTCCATACTGTGCATTCTGTGCTATGCCTGTTGCACATGAGTCCTAATATTTTCAATCACTTTGACTAAAATGCCTAGGCAGTACAAAAAAAAAATTGGAGAATATCTGAATCTATCAATAGCTTCTTTTATCCCAAAATACCATGGGACTTATTTTTTAAGAACAGAATCTCTCTGCAAAATCAATCCCAGTGATGCCAACACTTGTTCATTTTCTGAAGGAACACGAGATGATAGCAGCTGCAGCATTCCCACACTACACAAGAATTGCCAAAACTTTTCAGAAGAGGACAAGTCAACACCTTGATAGTGCTGCCCCTGAGCACAGCACAGAGAGGATCCATAGACTCTTATTTTTTCCAACATATTATTAGGTACTCTTCATTGTACAGCAACTTTTTTAAAGGATGTAGTTTCACCTAATTGGTTTACATAGGCATATAATCGATTTTCATTTCTTTCCACAAAACCAAAACTTCATGTGACTCATACTTAAAAACCCATCTGTAAGGGAATGGGCTTTTTTCTGTTTTTTTCCCCCCCCCTAGAGAATTCAGATTCTGTGTACTCTTTGTCTTTTTGTCTGCAACAAAAAGCTGAACAGAACAATCAGTTGTCCTCGAGGCTGAATCTTGTTTCATTGCTACTGACAAGTGTAATGTTTTCATTGCTAGATAGAAGAGGAACAGAAAACAGCAAAAAGATGTCTTTCTGTGATCAGAAGTATGAGCTACAGATTGTAGGAGAATTCAAGGAATGACTGTTTAATGGAAACTTAAAGCTCTAATAGCAAGTCATAAAACTTCTTTCAGCACAAATAGAATTTTGTTGTCACACAAACTTGCGCAAATAATTATGACACCATCAAGGGAAGGGTTGTCAGAGTAGGTTTGAAAATTTAGTTCTCAGAAGTTTTTACTTTTCCACTCATGTTAGTCATTGATTCCTCCCCCCCCCCCCCCCCTTTGTCTAGTGACCTATTTATTAAGTAAGCATGATTCCTACCTGTTTACATTTTTTTTTTTTCAATTGCCTGTGATTATAAGAGAGCCAGTCATTTTCAGTTACTGTTTTAGCACTCTCAGCTAAAGACTCTGGTTAACTCACTTTATATTACAGTAATTTTACACACATCAGAAATGTCAATAAAAGAAAAAACAACCAGTTATAAGTTTCCATCTGTTTTATCACATACTGTATCCATGCACTGTAAAAGGTGTTCTTCTCTGTAAGAACTGGAAACTGATAAGTTGCTGACATTTAAAGAGGAGGCTGTGTGGTCTCAGAGAGATGTGCTTTCAAACTAGAAATTTTAGTAACAGAGACCTCTGAAGCTACGCAAGGAGTTTTCTGTGTGTTCACAGACTGTCAATCACCATTAGAAAAAAATCTGAATACATCTAAAAGTATCTATATTCACCAGATAATTCTATCAAAAATCTTATCTGAAAGATCCATTCTCTCTTCAAGCCAGCAAAGCTATTACTAAATTTTCAAACTTAAACATCCTATCTTAGGTGATGTATACATCTTTATAAGCACCATTCCTCGAAATTAAATTTCAGATAGTTTGTATGCTCAAATGACTTGCAAAAGGCAGAGACAGGAGCTGTGAGATGTAGAAGAGGTATTGGAAGGGTATGAAAGGCTAAGGGGAGTCAGAGGGTTTGTGGCTATTGAAGTTAAGGGACACATTTTGGGACCTAGGTATTTGACCACTGTACACTTGTCTTCACACTGCCTGCCCACATGTGTAACTGCATTGGTGTTGGATCAGGAAGTTTTATACTGTTTATCCTCATGAAAAAAATCAGCTGTATCAACTGTGTCTCAGAGAGGTCCTCAATGCCCTCTGGAGTACTGGTGATGAGTTATGATCCAAAATGTTGAAGCCTTAGTGAGGTCTACATAAGGTCTCTTCAGGTGTCAAACACATCCATAAATGCCAGACTTCATATAAACACAGCCCAAGAAATAAAATATTTTTAAAAGACATAAAAAATAAATAAAGTCTAAATTACTCTACATGGGGGTGGATATACCCGAGAGTGCATTGGTGTCTCTCAGGCATTCTCCTTCAGTGTTTCTGAGCTGTGACATTTTATTCCTATGATCACAAATGAATTAAGAGTCAGCACTGTACACGGGAAATTAAAAGTAGCACTACTGAGAAGGGATTCCTCTGCAAAATTTTTCTCTCAACACACAATTACAACCTGAAAAATGCTACTGCTGGTAGACAGCAATATCAGAGCCTGGATAGATAAACTGGTAGATTAAATTGAAACCAGTGATTTGAAGCTGATGGGAGTTGGGATCACTTTTTAACTGACAGAGTCCTTCAGCAGTTTGAAGATTCAAGAGCAGAACTGATATTGATTCCTTAAAATGAATACCAGTAATAAAAATTAAAAAAAGTGTACAAGCAATCAGACAGAATAGGAAGCGGGGGTGGAACAGATGGGGGATAGGATGGAAAGAGACCATCTTGAGCAAGAACAGGCAGTTCTGAGGAAGAGGAATGCTGAATTATATATCTTCAGCTAGTCTGTGATGTCTGATGGATGTTTCCTGTGAGTTATGTAACACAGTAATTGCTGTTATTTTTTTCATATCATGCTGATTTTATTAAACCATCCAACAAATGCTAATTTCAGAGTAGTTTTTCCAATTAGTCATGACATTTCATGGGTATCTCTGCTAGTGAGCAGATTCTTCAACCTTTGCTTCTACTGAGCAATGTTTTTTCCCCTTCAAATAATGCTTAGTGCTTCTCAGGGTAAAGATTGTAGAATCTGCCCCTAACCAAATTACTTTAGTAAGAAAAAAATAATTTATTTTCACAGGGTAAAAAAAGTGTTCTAAAGAAAGCCTTCACAATAACATTCCATAGAACAAGTGGTCCAATTTTACACTTATCTGATTACCTGGGGCTCAGGACAGACAGCTGTTTTTGTTTCACACCTCATACACAGAATAGGAAGGACATTGCTCACTTAATGAGCTGACACTTGATACTCTCATCTTTTACTTTATTGGCCCCTCTGTTATTTACTCTGTCCTAGTCTACTCTAGCTTCAAAAACATAATTATTAATTTCTTCCTGAACCTTCTAGGGTTCTTATCACTATAGAAACCAAGTACTTCATAAATATTTATAAGTCACCCTTGCTGGGAGGCAACAATATCTCTATTCTACCAATGGGCAGCCGAAACACAGAGATTAAAATCAAATACATACGCTAATTGGGAGTGTCCAGCCTGAAACTCTGGGAATGTCATTTTTTCAGGACATTTATCATTATATCATGATTTTTTTTCAAGTACAGTACTCAGTGACTTTGGCTACTATCTGCAGGAGCCCAGACTCCTGCCAGTCATCACCTAAGGTCTCAAGGTGATAGACTGGGAAGCAAGGAACACTCAACTAATTATAATTTGTGCAAAGTTTGGTTTAAGTGACTTGTTGGGTATCACAAAAGTTGAAGGCAGAGGCTGAACTATATAATTAACTCCCTAGAACAGCATGCAGCTACCTCACCATGATTCTATCATCTCCTCTTTCTGCAGTCCTTTGGCTTGCTCAGTACAGTTTCTGACAGAAAGTGAGGATGACATCCAACAGTCCTCTACTATGCAGCCATGATATATCCCCAGAAGTCCATCATATATGTGGAATAAGATAGGCTCTTGTACAAAAAGTTGTCTGTACTTAAGTAATTAAAGATTGTATCATTGTCCAGACAACCAGGTAACAGAAACCGGGATGTGCAGGTAGCAGATAATCAGATGTCTTAACTTTGAGTTTTGCCTAATTTTGCAATGTTAAAGATTATCTATGTTTTGAAAGCATGCATCTGTACATTACGATTTCCTCCTTGGCAGTCACTAATCATGCTACATTAACCTAAGAAACATTGCTCAGCTGACAGGCTTTGGTATCCTTCCATTGTCCTATGTACTTGCTTTGAACAATATTTAATTTGAGAAGTTGACAGTGTAAACGTATGAGCAAATCATCCTAAACTGCCTTCATAACCAATAGAGAGAAACAGGCATTTCCGAGGGCTCAGTTAATCTCACATATTTCATGATTATATGTTAGGACATAATGAACTGGAGCTCAGCTGCACCTAGCAGTGTCAGCTTTGACTGCAAGATTTATGCATCCACATTAGGCCAGATGAATGTGTGCGATTTCCAACCTTCGAAAAAATAAATCTGAAAACACAGCAATCCTGTATGCCCTGCATCCACATTCTTCAAGTGGAGATTGTGTTAGTATTTAGATAAACCAAGTAATTACAGACACATCAGTCTGACACCCTTTCTGAGGAAAATAATGGTTGACACAGGCTATAGCAGACAAAGACCTAAAGGAATGCACTGTAATATGCATTTTTGTCTGAAAGCAGATCCTATCAAGCTAATTTCATACCTTCGTTCATGAAATTGCACATTTGGTTGATTGTAGAAGTTCATGGTGTCAGTTGTGCACACTGAGATTTCTACAAGGCATTTTTCATGGAATCACACACCATTTGGGTTAAAAAAAAAAAAAAGAAAATCGGAATAATCTCTAACTCACAGAAAAAAATATTTAACATTAAAAAACCAGCTGCCAATAGCCTTCTTCTGTACTGAAATGCCTCTAAGGCCCAAGCAGGTGTTTAGAGAATCATCATGGTTGGAAAGGACATCTGAGATCACCAAGTCCAACCATACATACAAAAAACCTCCTAAAATCTCAGTCACTAGAACATGTCCTGCAGTGCAGATCTACACTTTTCTAAAATACCTCCAGGGATGGTGACTCAACCACCTCCCTGGGCAGGCTGAATGCAACTGTACATGAAGAACCATCACCACAAGGATGTGCTCTAATAGAAAGTTGCTTTTGTTTTTCTTACCCCTACTTATTTCCTTAGACACAATCTGAACATTTCTATAGAAGCTGTGCTGTGCTATGTAAACATACTCTAGAAGCCCTTTGAGTTAGTGACATCAATGGCATATTGCAATGCTCCATTTACATGGCGAAGGGAACACAGATTACACTGGGCAGTGGTCCTCAGAGATAGCTACTGGTCACAGGCAAAGTAGGACTAAGCATGGTGGGTTCAGCTAGAGAAAACCCACTCTCCAGGGAGAGTGACACTGTGTTTACCCAGAGCAAAACAATGCTTTTTTTTTTCCTACCCTTATCCTCATGTGGGACAGAATTGGTCCAGGTGATTTTTTTTTTTTACCTGGTTTGTAAACACTCTGTTTATTAGGTAACTGTTCCAGTATGCAGAATCTGGTCAATCCTGCCTATTACACAGCAACTGAAGAATGCAGTAAACCATCATGTTGTTAAAATCCTATGAGGTAGTAATGTATAAAACCATAAAGAGATTAATTTTTTATGTCAGTGTGGCTATTCAGATTCTTCAAAACAGAACTAGTTGTAAATAGATATTTAAATTTGTCTTCTACAGAAAAAAGTTTTTTTTTTTAATAGAAAGTTTTGTTTGATTTAAGATTTGACAGCAGGGAGATCAGTTGCTGACTGTAATCCTTCAATGCCTCAGTATAGATTTTTCTTACTGAGAGTGGAAATACATTTGGTATTTTGGGAAACTATAGTTATTGGATTTTTCCCCTAAATGGAATGCTCAGAAAATATTTATGAAATAATGCAATAATTTTTTTTCCCCCCTCAAAGTAAATAGAGACAGTTTCCTAGCCAGGTCTTTTTGGCTTTTCTTATATTTATTTTAAGGTAGAACTGACTGGAAAGATAGCGGATTTTGCCTAAGTATACAGCGTCAAAATAAAGAGATTTCTTCTCAGTTATAGCACTGCCCTTCTTACTAGGAAGATATGGAGAACAAAAATCTTTCAAGTCTTGGATATATTCTTTAAACTAAAAACTTTACAAATAGCTCTTAGAAACTTATTGCAAAATTATTCTTCATTTCTATGGTAGAGGTGCTGATATGGCACACAGTTTGAATAGCATCTTATTTCTTGTCCTTCTCCTGAAAAATTAATCTCCAGGCTCTGATCAATATGGGCCAGAGATTGCTAGATAGAAACTAGAACTACCAGTGGCTGTTTCTTGCAGAGAGCACCACAAGTCATAGAATTCTAGAATGGTTCAGGTTGGAAGGGATGTTAAACATCATCTAGTTCCAACCCCACTGCCATGGACAGGGACACCTCCCACTAGAGCAGGTTGCTCAAGGGCCCATCCAGCCTGGCCTTGAACACCTACAAGGATGGGGCATCCACAACTTCTCTGGGCAACCTGTTCCAGTACCTCATCACTCTCACAGTAAAGAATTTCTTCCTAATATGTAATCTAAAACTCCCATCTTTCTATTTAAAACTGTTACGCCTTATCCTATCGCTACACTCCCTGATAAAGAGTCCCTCCCCATCTCTCTTGTAGGTCCCCTTTAGGTTCTGGAAGGCTGCTATAAGGCATCTTTGGAGCCTTCTCTTCTCCAGGCTGAACAACCCCAACTGTCTCAGCAGGGGGGTTCATGAGAGAGGTGCTCCATCCCTCTGATCATCTTTGTAGCCCTCCACTGTACTCATTCCAACAGCCTGCAGCAAGATCTGAGTAAAACCAGAAATATTGGTGAGGTCACAGTGCAATAATATAAAGGTAGGTGCACAAGGACAGCTGTAGTCAACATTTAACCCTCAGCCATTAATTACTGATTAAATGCTCTACTTGTGCTTGCATAGGATTGTTTAGAAGGATCTTATTATTTAGAATTCTTAATTAGACTTCATCAAATAAGTACAGTTTGCCACAGTTTGAATACCTTAGATGTTCACCAGAAACTTTAGGTTGTTTACAGAATCACAGAATCATGGAAGTGTCAGAGTAGGAATGGACCTCTAGAGATCAACTAGTCCAACTCCCCTGCTAAAGCAGGATTGCCTACAGCACGTTACTCAGGACTACATCAAGGCGGGTCTTGAAAGTCTCCAGAGAAGGGGACTCCACGACCTCCCTGGGCAGCCTGTTCCAGGGCTCTGTCACCCTCACTGCAAAGAAGTTGTTCCTTGTGTTTGAATGGAACTTTCTATGTTCCAGCTTATGCCCATTGCCCCTCATCCTATCACTGGCAACCACTGAAAAGAGTCCAGCTCTATCATTCTTCAACCCACCTTTTAGATACTTATAATGCAGTTAAGGTCTCCCCTCAGCCTTCTCTTCTCTAGGCTAAAGAGCCCCCCCCCAGCTCTTCGAGCCTTTCCTCAAAAGGGAGGTGCTCCAATCCCTTAATCATCTTAGTTGCCCTATGCTGGACTAAATATGTTAGTTTAATGTGAGGGTATTTTTTTAGCTTCTCTGAACTCACTGACTCAAACAGCCTGCTGCGAAAACCAAAGCTGTCTAAATATGGGACCATATTCTACTCCTACTTGCATCAAGAGAAGTCTCACAAATTTGTATATATGTACAAGTTTACAAATTGTAAAAATAAAAAGTACACAATGCTGTAGAAATGAATCTGGGTCTGATGTTTCATTAATCTAGTTAAATATCAGTAGTGAGGCCTTTCCCCTGGAGAGGGGCTCAACAACAGGGATAAGTAATTTCTCAAGTTGTTATATATACATATATATATATATAAAAGGGAGGTGCTCCAATCCCTTAATCATCTTAGTTGCCCTATGCTGGACTAAATATGTTAGTTTAATGTGAGGGTATTTTTTTAGCTTCTCTGAACTCACTGACTCAAACAGCCTGCTGCGAAAACCAAAGCTGTCTAAATATGGGACCATATTCTACTCCTACTTGCATCAAGAGAAGTCTCACAAATTTGTATATATGTACAAGTTTACAAATTGTAAAAATAAAAAGTACACAATGCTGTAGAAATGAATCTGGGTCTGATGTTTCATTAATCTAGTTAAATATCAGTAGTGAGGCCTTTCCCCTGGAGAGGGGCTCAACAACAGGGATAAGTAATTTCTCAAGTTGTTATATATACATATATATATATATGGAGAATTCAAAAGGCACAGGAGTCATGGAGTTGGTTAGCTCTTTAAAGAGAGTTGTTGAATATGTCACCAGAATAAAAGGCAGGGAAAGGATTTTGAACATACTCTGCATTCCAGGGATCCTGGTATGGTGCAAAACAATCCTTCAGCTACTCCTACCTAACAACTTCACACCTCCTTACTCTGGTGCTTCTTTGGCTTCTTGCATAATACAGATGAGTCACTAGGTTACTTAAACTTACATCACAGTTCTCTGCCCTGTAAGAGCAAGCGGCCAAACTCCAGTGGCCAAACATTCCCATAGCTGCCTGTGAATGATGCTAAAGGAAAACCTGGGCTAACATTTTAAATTTTATTTAAAAAAAAAATCCATTAAAACTGCAACAGGAATCCAAAAAGGTAGTGAGCTGCCATTGATGGATATTAAATTGATTAAACTAAAGAAAGAAATCGTCCCTTCTTTAAATTAAAACAAAACACAAAAACTCACACTGCTCATGGAAAAGATAACCTTGCTTATGCAAATTTGAATCTGGGTCAAATCACTACTAGAGAAAAGATATGTGTGAGAAAAGATCTTTACTCAGTATTATTATATTAAACTAAGCTAACTCATGACAAAATTATAGAAAATTTATGCCAAAGAGAGGGTATTTTGAATTTTCTTCTGTTTAATTTATATACATAAGTGGTATGAAATCACTTCAATGTTACTACACAGGACAGGAATTCACAATTGTGCAGCATTTATATTACAAAACGATACAGAGTTTCTTAACAGAACCTCAGACAAAGATAATTAGAATAAAAGATGTTTGTGACAATTTCAAATACATTAATATTATCTCTTGACAAAATTCTTCACAAGTGGCTGCAGCACTGGTGATAGGACTCATTGCTTTAGTATTAGCCATCCTAATTTGCTAATGTATGGATTTTAAAATAAAATCAATTGTGGCTAGAAGTGCTCTGCCACACAATCACAATATAGTCAGATCACGCAGGTTAATGAGGCAGGCAGACAGAAATGAGAATAAAAGTAAAGCAAACAGGTTAAACAAACCTTCACCAAGATTCATGCTATTATACACATGCTACTTCTGGTACCCAGCCTGCTCAGCCTGCTGTAATGTTCTATGCACTGCAGTCATGGATTTATTCTGAACACACAGACCATGCAGTATGAAAAGTGTCAATCAAATCAAACTTGATCACAGAAAGTAACCCAAAGCACCTGTGTTTAGAATAGAAGTTCTGAGTATTTTGAAGAGACCAGATAAACTTATGTCCTGCAGCTACTCTTCAATGATGGTCTGGTTTTCTTCCTCACTTCTACCACCAGTTCCCATGTCTGCCAGTCCCCTGTTTATTAAGTGATCTGACATTTTAGGAATGCTTAGTGCCACCTCCAAATCCAACTTAACCCAAATAATTACATTAGATGCCCCAATACTGTCTTTTATGCCCTAACTGCAGAAAACAACAGTTTATTGTTATTCATGGATATCTTCAAGTCATGCTCTGTGGCACAAGATAGACACAATCTTGAAAAACAACACAGACAATACAGAGAAACTAGGCTAGAGCCTGGACCCATCTGAATGGTGCCAGATGAAAATCCATCAGAATTTCCTGTTTCATTGATATCTTTGTGCTACAGAGGCACTTGGTCCAAGCTTTCTCTTACAGAAATGCCTGATGAAGGATAAAGATGTTTGACAACAACCTTTCCTGCATCCCAGGCTACTTAAAAATCTTCCTGATGTTATCAAAGGAGGGTATTATAAGATGCCCACCTAATCAGGTTAATGTAAATAATGATGCTTCCTCCTGACACAAAATGCTGGGGCCGGGGGGGAAGGTGAAATAAAAAGAAATCATATATATTTGAGACAAATTGCTAATGAGTTTTTAACCCATAAAATCATCAGTAATCAAGTATTTATTTAAGCAAGAACAGAGCTTTCAGTAGCTTGACTGCAAACCTAAAACCCCGTGGCTTTGGCAGGAGTGAGAAGAATCTGAATGTAAAAAAATTAAAAAGCAAGGTGCTCTGCATGATTGAATTAATAATGTCAAAAAGACTTCTTGAATAAGAAACACCAATCCTGAAAGGAAAATGAAAACTTCTCTTCAATCTAAAAGAGCTCATCAACAATAAATGAAATTCACTTTTGAATTAATTCTGTTAGCTCATTGTTTCCTGTAGAAATGCTGTGAATACAGGTTACCTACCACAGTAACCTTTGTCATACCACAAAAGATGCATTCTGCTTTCCAGCTCAGCTGTATCTCACAATCTGACTACAAGTCTTTGAAGCCCCTACCGTCACCTTTGCAGCAAACAACTCCACATACCAAATAGATCAATGAAATTCTCCCTTGCCAATAGCCATACTTTTACCATACATTCTTATACAAGAAGCACCTTTCATTCAATTAAAAAGCCTTTTACCAGGAGGGCCTCAGGGGAAGCAATTAAATTTAATGGGAGGTGTAATTCCTAAATAAATCCATCTCTTACCTAAGGCATCAGGAAGGAAAGTCCAGTTTACCCTCTGCAGCATGCAAGATACTCTGAGACACTCCCACATCAACTTCAGCATTTCCAATTCTCTTTTCAAGTTTAATTTATGTCCTCATTTCCTACTGAGCTGCACTAAAGCAATAAGCCTTGATGAGGAGGACATTATGCCAAACACATGATGCTCTACAGGTCAATTATAAGGTCAATTAACAAACCATATTCTCAGTCAGATGTTTTTGGTAGTAAGAAGAGTGTAAATTAACAGGCTTTGGAATGGCCCTAGTAATTTTCTTTTTCTTTAAATCTGAAAAGTATTTGAGAAAGATATTAAGGAAAAAAAAAAGTAATGTAAGGAGGGATTTCTTAACATCTTCATTAAACCAAGGCAGTTGCTTCTGAAATGGAGACAAATGTCAGTCTTTTACAGTTACATTTGAGCCTGGAAGCAGCCTTCTGCTTTATCTTTCTGTATCTGAGGGAAAGAACTTAAAAATCATTGTGACTATATGTTGTTATATACAACTACATGATATGGGATATGAGTCAGGCCATTTTTTATCAATCTAATTTATGTTTTCACCTAGATTCAGTCTGGTCAATACAAACTTTATCCATGAAGTCAGTTTACATGTATCATGTAATTTCAGACCTAGATGTCAAAATTTTCCATAATCAACAAAACTTGTGTCTGAAAAATTTAAAATAGTTTGACTTTGAAAGATGGTTACCACAGAGTGTAACCCTTTAAGGAAATGAGTTGCAGGTGTTGTGTGTTTGCCTTATGGTATAATACTGGTAGAACTGATATCTGGAAGAATCAAGAGACAACTAAATATGTATCAGGATGTTCTTTTTTGTTTTATTTTGATTTTCCTTTTTCTTAATTTTTTTGAGCAGTTTTTATTGACTTGTGCTTGACAGGAAAAAGAAAAACACAAGTTAATTTTTTTCATTCCAGAATGTCTTTTCAGAGATGCTAGTGCAAAATGTTTTTTCTTCTCCTCCTCCCAAAGATACATATTTGAAAGTTTTCAAGGTACAAAGTATAATGTCTTTCACACAAAAACTGTTATATAAATATGGAATATAATCCCGTTTTCATGACTTTCTTAAAAGTAAAGAAATTAGAAAAATTATTGTTGTCACTGTGCAAAACTCAAATACTGGCCCAAAAATTTTAATAGGTGAAACAGTTATCCAAGTCCCCTTCAACCATAAGACTCTCCACTGTTCCAGTCCTTTAGATGAGCTCTCCTGTCCATAACACTTGTGTTTACGCTTGTGCTACAGGTTCTTCATGCTGAAGTGATAAAAGTTTACCTGTAAAAGAGAAAGAAAATTATAAAGAAATAAAGAAAGAGAAAAACCAACCAGCAAGGTCTTACCCAATACAACTTTTGTGAATCAAGAAAAAAACTATGATTTATGAATTTATATCACTTCTTTCCCTTCCTGTAGATATTTCATTCATATTGTATACATGCAAAGTAGGTACTGAGATGTAGGTTAGGTTTTTTCCCCACTGGATCTTTTGATAAATCACTGTTGTAGCTAAAAGAAAAATAAAGATGATTTCTATGAGCAATAGAAGCACCTGAGGATGAACACACTGAGAAAAGCTATAATCTCTTCCTATGGAATGGTGACTAATATCCAATATGCAATGTAGCTGATGTGTAAGATATATGTAGCACACCCTATGATCTCAGGCAAGGAGTGTTTCCACCAATCCACACAAACATAAATCTGTAGTTTAAACTGCTTCCCAATGAAAGAGAACCCCCCTCGTGTGTGAGATCCAGCTAATGTGATTTTTGAGATATCATTGCCAGCAAAGAGAGATCATAAATGCCCTCCCTGCCTTCAACATAAACAATTATGTGAACATCCAAATCAACTTAGATCAGAGCACTAGGGAAAACTGGAGGAGCTTTTCTTCACAGGGTGAATAAATGTCTCCCTTAAACACCATGGAGCTTCTACAAGTTCTTAGATGTGCATACTGCAGATTTAAAACTCTGTCTTAAGGGAAAAATGAAACTGACAGGCACGTAGGCTTAACATAGTTCTATGGCAAAGTCTAGTGATCTTAATTTATTCCACAATTATGGCCCAAATAATGGATCTTCCTTATGGTCTCAGTTGTAGACGAGGGCGTCATTGATAATGAAAATTGTATATGACAACTAGCAGGGTCTCTGTTAGCTCCTGCAGGTTCCAGACACTCAGCTGTGTAACATTGACTATTGCTGGGCAGCGCCACTGCTGCCAAGCTAATGAGAACAAGGAGCCTATTGTTTAACTGAACCAGGCTTGACTTCCACATAGCCAAAACAAAAAAAAAACCCACCCAAAAAAACTCACCCCAAAACCCCAAACTCATATACATGGGTACATATATATATGCGTATATACGTAGATATACATTGAAAAATCAGGCATTGGAATCTTTAGAGTTCTTAAAAACTCAACATATCCCATACAGAAGGTCTTTTAACATCCGTGTGATATTCCAGCTAAATAAAGGCAACACCTGCTTCCAGGGAGCAGACTGCTACTTGATAGATTTTTTTGGCAATCTAAATCTCTGTGTATCCTGGAAATTTGTGTGTGTGCATGCACACACATACAAAGTATGCATAAATAAAAACAGAAACAATTAAAGAAAAATCATCAAATATCTTAAGAGAAATTAAGATTAAAAAAATTGATTTTTTTTTCCATTTATCCTCCTGTTAGAAGCCAGATCTATGGTTCACTTGAGAGACAGAACCATTAAGACAATTTAATATGGCCTTCTGGAAATGCAGAAGAATATTTTTTCATAATTTCCGCATGAGATCTTCCAGAAAAAAAAAATAAAAAAAAAAATCCTTCTAGCAAAGTCATTACTTGGATATTATAGAAGACTTTGGAATCTTTTAGCAAGCTGGGATAAAGAGGCACGTATAAGCATTTCACATTCTGCAAAGATGCATCTCTTTTCAAGTCCATTATTATGCAGGAATTGCCAAAAAACACTGGAATCTTGAAATTTTACCTAAAGGAAGAGGTTAATATTGGGTAGCAGCTATTCATCTATGACACTTCACCTGACGTTATCAAAAGATGAAACCATTGCTCAAGTAATTAAATATTTATTCCTTTAAATGTATAACTAGAGCATGAAAATACACCCCACAGTTTTTATCGATCTGTCAAGTTCCCATAGCTTGGTGTTAACTGAGTCATGAAGGGAGAAATATCTAAAGCAGGAGAAATGTGTGAACCCTTGCTTGAGGATGCACTTGGTCATTCAGTGAGAAACCAGAAAAAATCTTGACTATTCCCAACCTCTGCAGGTGCAAATCACCCGCAAGCTTGGTATGGGCTTAACTCAATGCACTGCTAAAATGACATGGGATAATCTGTCTGTCCTTGGACATAACTTCAGTTGTGACCTTTCTCTTCTCAACAACAAAAATCTCTTTCTGTATTCCAGCTTCTTTCCTTCTCCACACACACATTCATCCTCTGCTTTGCAAAAATTACTGAACAACCAAGTCTGATCTGAAAGCTTGTTTGAAGGTGTATTTATGAATACAGTGAAAGGAGCTACACTGCCTAATTTCCATTATAAACTTTTCATTCGGATCCACACCATGGGGTTCATTAAAAAAAAAACCCACAACAAACCAAAACAAAATCAAAACCACAAAGCACAACTTGGTTTTTGCTTGAAAATCCCATTGACATCTACATATTTATCTGCAGAAATGTCATCTTAAGCCTACAAATATACATCCTCTTTATTAATCTAATTTCATAGAGACACTGAAAGTTTGTTTTGGCCAGCTTTCAGTATTTTTGTTTTTGTGGGATTTTTTTTGCATTATATTTCCACACCTTGGTCCACCTCTGTTTAAAATGTAGAAGAACTATTGATTGGTATTTCACACTCTAAAGACACAGTAGCAAGAAAATACTGGATCAAAGTGAATTTGTGCTGAGCTTTATCCCCTGCTTCCTTACTATCAAAGCATTTGTTAAACTTTAAGCATATGAATACTATCATTTATATGCAGCCAAGCACTTAAACTCATGTGTAAGTTTAATGATGTAACTGAGATCCATGGGGATTAAGGATAAGAAAGTAATGTACTAAGTTATTTTACTACACTCAGGTTTCATTTCTTTGCCCCATCCAAAATCTGTTCCTTTGTAGTATGTCTTTCTCAGTAGCTCCCTGGCTATTAGCTCCCTGACATAGAACACATATTTAGCTACTTTAACTCTTCTCACTTTTAAATTCTCATTTTAATAAATAAGGGATTTCCCAATAAGGGAAAAAACAATATTAGGAAAAGTATTTTGAAAGTTATCTGAAAGTTATCTAAAATTTCTCAGGGTTTCTGTTTTCTCTGACTTCCTAATTCAGAAATTGGCTGCTGTTCTTGCCAAAGAAGTATATTATAAACTGAAATATTCTGGTAGCCCTTTTTTCCATGTTGTATTAAGATGGGAAGTAAGCCAAACCCATTTCTCTAGTGTTCTCCTCATGGCCACAGGTAAAAAGATACAGGCATTTTCAGAAAAAGCATGTAACTCACTTTTGTAACTTGGTCGTCTAGTTTCTTATAGCGAAGACGCAATTCCTGGCATGTGAATAACACGAAGAGTGACCACAGGATGGAAGACCACACTAGGACAGAAACTGGCCCTAGCTCAGGGATCTCTATCTGACCTCCATGCTGATTTTCAAAGCAGTCATTTGCTGTACATCCATCTGCTGGAAGCAAATAATGATTTAAAAATAACTAAATTCTGTCATCAAGAAACACGCAATTGCAATTTCTAGAAACAGCAGTGTAATTGTTTCTTTTGCATTGTGAGTACAACTTGTAGAGAAAATTTTCAAAGTTGTATGTATACAGGAATATGTATAGTACCCATACATTTGGCTTGTGAACCAAGGTGATAGTCATGAGAAACACATGTGGATCAAATGTTTCCATCCTATACCCTTTATTTCAGATAGGTTGATAAAAACTGCATAAAGTATTCAGACAGGCATATCCCTGATGTATGGTATCATCTACTACTTTCCTCTTTCTCTATTTAACCCCTTCTAATCAATCTCAACATTCTATTGGCTTTACTACGAGCTGAGCATGAACTGGTACATTCTGGCTGTTTTTTGGTTTGTGTTTTTATCTGCATTACTTTTCACTTATCAACACTAAATTTTATCATGTTACCATAAGGATAATTAGAGCATAGATGGGCCCCTTCAAAAAGCAAATAATTCATCTAATAGTAGAAGTCTAATTCAAGTGAACTGAGTTGAACAAAATCATTCTGGTTTTATCTTCTCAGACTGTAATTTTCCTTTGCATTTTGCAGACACATCACTATTTTGACTGAGTGACTTATAATGGATTCCTTGTATTACAGTCTTCCTCTTTAACTGTGAAGCCTTACTCAATAGAGACTCTACAAGACGTGCTCATAAATGTCATCATCTAAATGGTTTCTTCTAAACAACTCTAACTTTTGGATGCCTCTTATAGCAACAATATAATTTCAAAGCAATTGTTCAGTTAATCCATCACAGTTTTAAAAGAAAACACTTGTGTAGAAGTGCTATGACTTTTATTTGTGGCCAATTGCCTATTTTCTTTTTTCATGCACCATACTGGGGCATTTTTATTTGCCTGTTATTTGCTGTTTTTTTTTTTAAACTCGGTATCCATCTTTTGCCTCTGTAATTTTGTTCGTAAATATCCTAATTACTTTTAGGTATTTTACTGTTACCACAAGTAACGACAGTCTATGTCAGACTACAGGGCAATATAAAGAAAGCCCTTCAAGGACATCTCCACATCTTCTAATGTGGAGTGTACAGTCTCCAGTTCTGATTGGGCAACCTTATAGTTTTACAGTACAACTAAACAAAGCAAAAATAGTAATTTCCTAAAAGGTCCCGGAGAGTATGTTTCTTTATAAAGATTATGTAAGAGGGCAATAGAACAAAATTTTCTGTGTTGCTATTCTGAGGAATAATCAGCACATCTGAGACAAGCATCCAAACAGATCTCAAAAACAAGTAAAGGATATACATGTCCCTTATGGTGTACCTCACTGTTTATCACAGTGTTTCAAATCCCTTATGAGGTCATTAATGTTCTCTTAAGTTGTTGATATTTAATTATAAGAAAAAGAAATACATACTAATTTTTTTATTTTCATATATATTGAGACCTTTTCATAAAAATAATACAATCTATAGTTGTGCCAACTGTTGGGGCTAAATGTGAATAAAAGTAGATACTACATTTCTTCGTGCAGTGGTCTTTATCCAGGTCTGTACAGTGTGGCACAACAGACAATTTCTAAGGTTTTGAGATGTCAACCTTATAAGGTTAATAACTTGAACTATATCTTTATGATGTTTCTGAGGTGTTTTATTAAATTTCATCCCACATGACGTGTATGTCTCATGTATTGAAGTTTAAATCTGTCTCATTTTTAAACTGTTTTTGACCCACTGATCATGTTTGGCTCTCCTGATTATAAAAAATGAGAAAATTAATGCAATGTTATCTTTCCTTTGCCAAAAACAAAGAAAATAAAATAAAAGAAAAAGAAAAAAATGGAAGCATTAGGCAAAATTAATCATTGTCTACATCAACTATGATGCAGGACATATCTGTGCATTAAAATAGACCAGACGTCTTGAGGATTCCAAGGTTAAATGAGTTTATTGAGTTAGTGGTTACAATGGTATGTCAGATACCTGTAATCCAAGCTACACCTACATATTAGCCTCTAAATTCTCATACTGTCAGTTTCCGTGTCTCTAAACATTCCATCACCAGGTCTTCTATTACTAGTATTATAATAATAATCATAATAATAATCATAATATAAAAGGCAATGTCAATCACCATATTGTGCTTCAGACTCCACCATAAGGAATTCAATTGGCATAAGTAAACCTCTGGTCATGTTAATTGGATTAATTGAAATGTGAGCAACCATAACACTACTAGAATATAAAGAACAAAATATGGTTTTAAAGAAGCATTTTTTAGATGAATTATTTTGTATCTGTTTTAAAAATTCACATACTATAATGAAGATGACTTAAAAGTTATTTAATTATTGGGCCACACATTTAAGCATATTGGCTAGTACATTTTTGCACTGGAACAGAAGCAATACAAGCTTTATGGTCTACCATTACAATTCCTTTTTTTTTTTCTTTTTCATTTAATATACCTGCCAACCTAATGTTTCTTGCATGCATAAAAATTTTTGGGTTTAGACTTGAATTTATTATTTAACCCACATGTACACCTGTGATGCAAATTCTTTGGCCAATTGAATGCTATAGTTTGGTTTAAAAAGTTAGCTTGGAATATGTCCATTTAACATCAGAAGAGAATGCCCTAAATTTTGGCATTGCAGAAACTTAGTTACTTCAATAGAGTCTCAGGATGCATGCAAATTGACACTGCTTCCCCTCACCCCATGCCAGACGCATACAAGTCGGCAGGTATGCATACAAAAAGAATATAAAACCCTTGTGGTAAAGCTTAGTGTTTTAGAATGAATCCATAGCTTTAAATTCACTTAAGGCCTGTACAGGGGAAATATGTTTCTTCTGGGACCCTCTTCTCACTCTTGTCTGATATTCTTCTGGTTTTTCTCTCTTTACTAGAGGTTTCTTCTCAGGAGCCTTCATCTTCCAAGATACAACTGGTGAGTTCACTGCAGCAGTACCATAGACCTTCTGATATTTAGTAGAAGCCACATATGATGCTTTGACTGTAAGGACCACAGCGTTCATCAGATTTTTAGCTGCCTGGATGAGAGAAGTGGCACTGTCCAGCTAGAAATAGAACAGAAAATGAAATATAAAAAGGTTACTGCATGACTGGATCACTGGACCATTTCATGACTGAAGTCTGGATACTCTCAGATCTCATTAAAGATGAAATTACTCCTCTTCCTCAGTATTAACCAAGTAGCTTGTAGTAACAAGCACTGGCAACAATGTGGACCGAACTGTAAAGGTAAGACCATGATATCTCATGTTAAATTTTTTAATAATTCAAAAGAATAGCTTGTGTTGTCTGGGTTTTTTTTTTGTTGTTGTTGATTCTTTTCCTATGGGTGAAGACATTGTCTCTATTTTTCACAAAAGAATGTTACTTCTTACTTAAACCTTTAAAAAATTACTTTTATGTGTCAGAAACCAAAAAACAGATCAACAGGGATTTTCCCCAAGTGTTTGGGTTTGTTCTGATGATTCCCATTAAGCGCAGGACAACACCCACAATGATGTGTACAGGAACAGTGTGAGGTCAGTGCTGAGCTTGTTAGAGAATCCCATCTGAAAAGATGAAAGGAGATTTTGAAACCCTTAAAGGAATAAAAACATGAAAGAGTTAACTGCAGGGTTTTGTAGCTACTGTAATAAGTAAGCTACTTATGTTCACAAGGAATCTTACTTTCTGATTAGCAGGCTTTTCATACATACACCCTTGTGTTTCATGCACAAGTCTGCTTGAGGTTCCTGGGTCCTCTGGACATAAGGAGCCTTAAAAACTTGTTGAACTTCAAACCACCGGTCAACAACATTCCATCATACATTGAAATCAAGTATATATCCCTGGCATAACATTTAAAAAGGACTTAAGCATATAACAGGACTTCCAAAGCAACGTCTCAGTGTTCCAAAACACAAATGAGGTACTTGCCAAATCCAACTGGACATCCTTAAATTAGTAGGTGCTAAAAATACACTCATAAGTACTGCAGCAACCCAGGATACTATTTAGGATGTTCAATTATCCCTTTCCCAAAATACTGAAAAAGTGGGATACGCTCTTTGTGATAAAGCCTTTTGGTTCTATCATGGAAGCTGCTAGTTAGTGGGAACAATTTTCACTCTTGAGTTCCACCGCACTTAACTCAGTAAGTTCCTAGCTATTTTTAACTAGTGTAAGAGGCCTGTCTCCCTCCAACCCCCTCCTGCTCCATATTTTGGGAGCATAGGATTCCTTAGCATGAACTTTAAGCAAGGTATCCAGGATAAATACTCAGAAGGCAATAACAAAAACCTTATTATACTTCACCTCAAGTATTTTGAATCATTAACAGAGGAGTTCAGGAGAAACCTCTTTCTGAAGTATCAGTGACTGATGTGAACAAGAAGAGACATTACAGAAAGCTTGTGGCTGAAGCCACATTAATCTATAGACTTACCTATATTTTTGATTTCCTCAGCTATGGCTTTATACTCATTATGATTCATTAAATACATAAAGAGCTACATACAGTGAGGTGAAAAACAAAAAAGCATTTTAATGATTTTCACGTACTTGGTGTCGTTCCTGAAATGCATAGTTAATTGCCTGCCCCCAGTAAACATTTTGCCTCAGGACTAATTTGTATTTTCTGTTAGTAAAAGAAACTAAGTTAAAATATGGAAAATTACATTATATGGCAGAAACATGACTGTTCAATAGGCAGTAATGAAATATAATTCAGTATAGTGTTATTCTATAACCACAGTACTGTGTGATTTATAAGGCAATCTCTATGTTTGTTGGCAAATAGCAGATCATACTCTATTAAATTAGGATATTCTAATTCACTGCAGAGATCTACAATCAAGCATTATTCATTGTTAAATGATTCTATTTGAAACACTGGTGGATTGATATTGAATATAAAGTGATACTATCAAATACTATTTACTTCATAATCAATGTGGATAAACTGACTGAATCAAGACTATATTGCACATTCCTGAATGAATTCTATTTGTTGAAGGTTTCTAATAGCCTCATATTTTCTGTTGCTTCTTTATGAAAAGAGTTCTGGTAGCTATTTTACATAGGGCATAAAGTAAGGAACAGAATGATTAAAGGAAGCATTTTGAAATGACCAGGCACCTAAATTAATTGCTTAAAACCATACAAAGGATGCAATCTACATGTTTAAACGCATTACTAGTTTTATGGAAATTAGAGAAAGGTGTGCAGAAACATGTGCTTATGCAGGTTCGGATGTGGATTGCAACAATGTCTTTTAGAAAACCACATTACATATTTTGATGCCATTTTAATTACCTCTAGTTTCAATCTGCTGTTATAGAGCTCCCTATTTTCACTATTATGAATCACACCCTAGCATGCAGATACTTAGTCTTTGCCCTTAATATCTATTCAAATTGTAAAATGCTTTCAAGTCTTGGAATCAGACAAGAGACATAAAAACCTCATAACAGTATTAGGCTATGAGTGTTCTCCAAAATCTGCTGGTAGCCATCCCATATATCCAATTTGGCTACTTAAGCACTTCCAGTGATTTTCTTATTGTCTCCAGCTCCTTGCTTATATTATGTCTTAGTAAAGAAGAATTTAACTGAATGAACATAATTTCAATTACCATTTAGATCTTACTACACCACTGTGTTACTTCAGTTTTAAGCCATGCTTTGTAATCAGCAGAGCTACAGTGGCATAAAGCTGGAACGAGGCCACGGTGAATCAAGCCCTTAGTGCGTTAATTCCTTACAAAATCTGGGCACAGAAACATATGCACTTTTCCAAACAGATAATGTTAATAATAAAAAAAAAAGAAGAAAAATTAACATTTCACATAAAAGTACCACTAGGAAATTATGGCACAGTACAGAAGGCAAACTTCAATTGCTAGCAATGGTTAGGGAATTATGAATATACTGATAGCTTTTTGTGCTAACAATTAACAGAGCCTTTGACTTGCCACACAAAGTAACAGTGTTCTGCTACTTAGATCTCTTTACAAATACATTTGCCTCCATTTAGGAAAAAAAAGCCCTCTTAAACATAGCAGACAAATTTAGGTTATTGGCCCATAAAAGTCCAAGAACAGAGAATGCTGGGGAAAATTCAAAAGAACTTAAGAATCACTGCACTGGAGCTGGTCACTTACCCAGGTTAAAAGTGCCATCTACCCAGGGGAGGCATAAATCATTCAGAAAAAAAAAATAAAAAAAAGATTTTGCTAAAAGCTAACTTTGCAATTAGTGAATGCAAAGGTAGAACACTGGAGCAACAGAGTTTATTATCTGCCAAGAAGATAATTTCAGGGTTTTTTTTTCCCCAAAAACAATC
Organism: Calidris pugnax; assembly: GCF_001431845.1. Lineage (NCBI taxonomy): Eukaryota > Metazoa > Chordata > Aves > Charadriiformes > Scolopacidae > Calidris > Calidris pugnax. The sequence continues at coordinate 11,122,316 of NW_015090793.1, forward strand.
CATAAGGCTTTGAGTTTTAATCTGCTTTTAAGTCATGCTGTGTTTTTCCTGCACTATATACAGAATTTTCTAGGAAATTGTGACAATTCTTGCTTCTTTTACATATAAACATAATCTATGTAAAATATCAAGCAATCACAATACCAAAAATAGCTGAAAAGAAGGGAGCAAGTAACGCTTGAATTTTTTTTCCTGAACAGTAAAGCAAAAGAAAAGAGATGTTCTCCCTGCATTATCACACCATTGTAATGGGGAAGAATTATACCACATATTTTAGAAATTTATTTAATTTCCAGAGATATCGTCATATTTATCAAAGGCTTTGAGTTTTAATCTGCTTTTAAGTCATGCTGTGTTTTTCCTGCACTATATACAGAATTTTCTAGGAAATTGTGACAATTCTTGCTTCTTTTACATATAAACATAATCTATGTAAAATATCAAGCAATCACAATACCAAAAATAGCTGAAAAGAAGGGAGCAAGTAACGCTTGAATTTTTTTTCCTGAACAGTAAAGCAAAAGAAAAGAGATGTTCTCCCTGCATTATCACACCATTGTAATGGGGAAGAATTATACCACATATTTTAGAAATTTATTTAATACTCATTCCCTGCTTCCCACCAGCCATTAGAAATATACTACAAAAAGTAAGGGAAATAGAGAAAAAACCCACCCTGTATTTCCAGTAAGCAAGGATATAGTATAGGTAGCTTCAAAAGAACCAGTTGTTTAGGAATATTCTATATCGTGATTGTTGATTTTAATAAACCTTGAAAAATGGGGAAAGACATCAAAAGAATTGTACATAGTTCCTAGTCTGGAAATATTTGAGCAGGGCAAACAGAATCACCTGTGAAATTATAGGCCAGTTCAACTGACAGCACTACCAGATAAAATTATGCAATACCTATGACAAACCTGATGGTCACAAAGACAAGTGAGCCAATTGGTGACATCAATATTGGAGGCAGCCTGGGCTGTGGTGAGCATGCACTGGTGGAGTTCAAAGTCCTGAGTGATATGGGTCAGGCAAAGAGTAAACCAGGGCCCAAAATTTTAGGAAAGCAGACTTCCAGCTGTTCAAGTTACTCAATAGGACCCCTTGGAACACTGCCCTCAAGGACGAGGGAGCAGAACAGAGCTGGCAGATCCTTAAGGACATTTTCCATAAAATGCAAAAGCTCTCAATCCCCAAGTGTTAGAAATCAGGAAAAGAGGACAAGAGATTGGCATTGGTTGAGTCAAGACTGGCAGGCCAAACTAAAGGGCAAGAAAGGTGCACAGGCAATGGAAGAAGGGACAGGTATCCTGGGAAGAGTATAGGGATGCTGCCCAGTTGTGTGGGGATGGGGTCAGGAAGGCCAAGGGGCTGCTGGAGCTGAGCTTGACAAAGGACACAAAGAATAAAAAGCACTTCTACAGGTATGTCAGCCAGAAAAGGTCAAAGAAAGTGTATGTCTCCTGATGAGCAGGACTGGCAAACTGGTAACAATGGATGAGAAGTCTGAGGTATTCAACAACATTTTTGCCTCTGTCTTCACTGGCAACCTCTCTTCCCCACACCTCTTGAGTGTATTAGCTGAAAATTTTCAGCAGTGATATTAACTAATCACAATAACTCAAGAAAGATAGTGATTCTTTCTTTAGAAATTGTGAAATCAATATTGGGTGTTTTTGCTTAATATGTATATTCTAGTAAAAGCATATCTATTGGACAATTTTAATGCACATTAATTCTGGGAAGCCTATGCATCAGTTATGCAGACAGACAGTTTAGATTATAACAATGGCCCATATTGACCTTGAAATGTATGAATGCAAAAAAATTGGTATCAGTTAACATTGATAAATAGAGTTTAATCTTGTTTACTTTGTACAATTCGGGAGGAGCAATTGTCATTTATTTAACATGTTGAAAAAGAACCCAAAACACTTCAAATACTCTTGGCTAAGACTTTATTTGTATGTCTTTAGCAGGGAATTTAGGCATTGCCAAGTCTTTATGGCTATTTATGAATTCTGGGTGCATTCCCTGCTTCTCCTCTTTTTCAAAGCAAGTTCATACTTTCGTGGACTACAGTTGCTGCTACCACAAACCAAAAGTTAATTAACAACCTCTAGAGCAACCAAGGTTACATGAAGAAATTATGAATCTGGATGGTGAATCAGGAATACCATTTTCCCAAATTACATTCTTAAGCAGCAGAATAATTTCCTTTCAATTGTGCTTAATAGTAAATTGAGTCCTACATACATATGTAAGATATATGTAAGGAAAAGATCTTATTCATAATACTTGTCTTACATTTCTGTGGCACATTTCATGTATAATACATGATACTATTAGTGACAGCCAATGCGAGAATGGCCTATTTGCTACTCAGATGCACTCATCCCTATGGTAGGAGACATCTGCTATTTATCAGCACTACTACACAATGGCTGAAGCTGTATTTAAGTCAGTCACTTGAAAACATGCATAAAATTTTTGCTAGATATGGGTCCATTGTGGGAAAACTATTATTTTTATTTGAAATTCTATAACAAACAAAATGTCATTATTTAGAATGTAATGTGGTCACAATGGTGTTAAAAAGGGATCTGTGGCTATTTAGAGGAAATGGTACTATATGCTTCTTTGCTATTTATTTTCACATTTGATTGCAATTAACTTGCTCCTTTATACATGTTGAATATTTAATTAATTCTGCGGGTAGTTGTGCTTTATAGGTGGCCAATACACTGAACAACTGTCCTCATCTGCATTTTTTCAATTACAGGTAAGAAACCCGTAGGGATTCCCAAGCCTATTTGGTTGCATTTAACAAAGGCTGCTGTCTCTTAGGACGACAGAAAGCACACAACTATATCAAGAACTATGGGTATCTTCTGTCTTCTATGGATCATTGCCACTTTAAAACACACATTTAATTTACAAGGTCAACAGGTTGCCAACTGCTTTATGCCACTTTGCAAAAGCATAAGCATATAAAAATGCTCCCAATACTGGCATTACCGATAAAAGACAGCAGACGTAATACTGAAAATTTGTAGAGATGCATGCAGTTGATTTACTTATCCCAGGCTATTTGAAAATAAAAAGGATAAAAGACAAAATGACATTCCAATTTATTTGCTTTGAGAAGAATACTTACTATGAAACTAATATAGATATAAATACAAAATACAATTAAACACTGGATATCACTAAATAAAGAAGTTTGAAGAAGTAATCTAAGTTTATGATAAAATAAGATTACTATCACTGTAAAGTTAAGGAATACCACCTAAATGCCCTCACATATATCCAGCCATCCTACAAAAAACCCTTTAATTTTATTGTAGCAAGACATACTACTTCAGTGAAAAACCAGGAGCCATATATTTTGTATATGTCACGGTTTAACCCCAGCCAGCAACTAGAAACATGCAGCTGCTCATTCACTCCCCGCAGTTCAGATGGAGGAGAGAATCGAAAGAATAAAAGTGAGAAAAAAGTTGTGGATTCGGATAAAGACAGTTTGATAAGGAAAGCAAAAGCCTTGCACGCAAGCAAAGCAAAACAAGGAACTCATTCCCTGCTTCCCACCAGCAGGCAGGTGTTCAGCCATCTCCAGGGCTCCATCATGCATCAACGGTTACTTGGGAAGACAAACACAATCACTCTAAACATCCCCTTCTTCCTTCTTCCCCCAGCTTTATATTCTGAGCATGATGTCACACGGCATGGAATAGCCCTTTGGCCAGTTGGGGTCAGCTGTCCCAGCTGTGTCCCCTCCCAACTTTTTGTGTCCCCCCCCAGCCAGCTTGCTGTCAGGGCAGTACGAGGAGCAGAAAAGGCCTTGATTGCTTAGCAACAACTAAAAACACCAGTGTGCTATCACACTCTTCCCATTCCAAATCCAAAACATAGCACTGCACCAGCTGCTAGCAAAAAAGTTAACTCCATCCCAGCTGAAACTATGACAGTTTCTCAACCAGTATCTGAAATAGTAAGCCATGCACCAACCATGCTCAGCTAGCAGGCACTGTACTTAAATTTCAGAGTGGGTGCCAGAAAGCTTACAAGTATTTCTTTTTTTGAGGAAAAAAAATCTTTTTGCCTTCCCAGTTGAGAGACTGAAACATGGGATTCAACGTCATGATTATTTACTCATACATATATATATACAAATATACATACAGATAATATTTAGTCATACTATATTTGAAGTCATGATCATTTGCCTATTTACTCATCTTTGCTTTGTTCTCTCTTCTCCCCTCATCAATACTTACAAGCGGATGGATCTTGTTAAAGAAGCCTTGCAAAAAACCTCACTCATAGGTTATAGTCCGAAGAAAACAGTGAATCCAGTTGTCTTTGGCCCAAGAGCATAGTACACCACTAGATATTAGGCACCTCCAACTCTGTTGTCCAGCGAGCTCTAGGTGAGTATGCACTGAAGTTGCACACAGAGGTCATCTAGTAACATAATGAAGCACCCAATTGTAAATCCTGCCAAAGTTCAGGTTTTTGCTAACTCTGGTAGGCTACCAAGAACCATTCTAACTAACATATTTGTGTCATGTTCTGGACCAAAACACAAACATGGGGAATATTAATGTTGGAAATGTAGATGCTTTATGAGGCTGAATTTTGTGGAACACATCTCAGGGACAGAATCCCTAGTATGAGATTTAGGCAGGACTCAGACATTTATTTTCTTTTACATTAGCCCATCTAGTTCTGCATATGATTTGTTACACTTGTGAAAATCACTACGTGCCCTTCTGATTTAGACATTATCAAAATGTTATTTTTATAGCAGTAGATGATGTTCCATATTGTCAGTGTTTCTCCTTCTAATGAGCTAGCAGGAACACTTGCATTTTAACAACTGATGAATTGAAAAATAAGACAATTGGAAACAACTAAAAGTTAAAATTATCCAATTTTTTTTGTGAAATATAAGTATTAACGACTTCTCTCCCGCCCGACAGGTGCTAAAGATGAAAAACATATTTTGGAATTTTTTCTAGATATTAAAGTTTGGCATTAATCAACTGTATTTACAGTCAATAAATTACTTACCTAATATGACATTACTGCTATAAAATAAAATAAAAAAAAATAAAATAAAATTTGCCATTTTTCTTGTAGATATCAAAGATAACATAGGTTATTTCCTCAGTATTTAATATTTTAATTGGGAAAAATATTTTGACCCATAGTGAAAAATTTCTCAGAACCAGTTCTTTTTCTTCTGCTTATTGTCTCCCACTGCACAGAGGGAAAAAGATGCCAAAACAGTACAACTCATAGCATATATCAGAAACACTGTAATGACAAGCAATCACATATAGCATTTAATTTTTTAAATAAGCTTGTTTTATCAGTCATTTTCATACTAGAACACTGTCTCAAAACTTTCAGAGCCTGCTACTGAATTAGGATATTTCATGTCAGTCTGATTGCCCGAATATCTGGAACAATTCCACACACCAAGGAAGAAATCCTTGGTCAATGAAGTCAAAGGAGTTTTGTAGTGGGGACCAGATTTCACCCCACAACTTTGCCAGGACTATGGCTGTGAATACTACGTTGTCTTTGCTGAGGTTCAGTGTAGAGGAAAAAAAACACTTTCTCCATCAACCTACAATTGACAAACATGGGGATGAGTCTTCTGCCATGATGGCTCAAGGGATTCTTCTTCTAAATCTGCCTCATTCTGCATAGAACTAATGCCTGGGTGATGATGCCTATGATGAAAAGTCATGGACAAAACCCATGATTTTCTAACAGCCACCACAATTGCATTACTAATTGTAGCAAAAGTAGTACAGTCAAGTTTACAACTTTAAAATCATTCTATCCCATGGAATGGTTTCATCTGAATTCTTGGATGAATAACAGGAAGCAGATTTTTGTATGACTGAAGAGAGGCTCCTACCTAACCTTCAAGGAGAAGATAAAATGTCTGCAACAAAGATGAAGTCTGAACTATATTTGACAGGATAGATTAACTCAAACTATAACTAAGATTATGTGATATTGCCAGGAGGCTTAATGAAGAAAATTAGAGAATATTAAGCCAGGAGGCTTAATGAAGAAAATTAGAGAAAGTAGTATGTGGAAGATCAGTATCTGTCCCAATAAAAAAGTCATGAACACAAAACTTTATGTAAGTGGTCTGTGTATTCCTAGGATTGTATACACCATTTTACACAGGGATTCATATGACAGAAGTCTACACAAGATATGACGTTGTCTGAACCTGATGTCACAGACAGAAAAGCACAGACAAGATTCTGTCAAAAGCATCTCAGTACAAATTTCTACTTTCATATCCAATTGCAGTTAAATCTGAAAGAAGAAATAGTCTGTCCTACTAACCTCCCTCCTCCTGGCTTGAGTTCTATTTGAAGATAGATATCATTTTAAAAGCACAAAATAATTTACTGCTCTTTCAAATTAAGTTTTGGAAGCAAACCTTTTGTTCTTTATCTAGAGAACAGGTATAATAGCAAGAAAAGCATGTCTTTCTTATAGTATTACCTGAAGGGAGTCCAAATCATGTCTAGTTAGCTGGAAATTGTACTCTCTGTGATAAAATGCAGGAAACATTTGATTTAAAAAAATCAATACAGCACAGAAACACTATATTCTTTACATAAGAATGTATTATCTCCTGCTGTTCTTCCTGATTTTATCACAATGAAAACAAAAAGAAAAGCAGCATAATGCAGGATTTCAGACTGCAATGCTGAGAAATGTGATATTTTCCCAACTTCTTTTATAATTTGTGCAAGTGTCAGAATGGTATCTGTATGTGAGATATCTCCATGTCTTCAACTGTGAGGATCAGTCACATTTTGAGGCAAATTTGTTCCTTCAGCTAGCTTTGTATCTCTGAAGCTATGCTTGCCCAGGTCAGCCCAGAGACACTTTGAAGATATCTGCTCTACAGACATAGCTGGCTTTTCTCAGGAAAGGGCTTGGAAATAATGCATCAAATAGTCAAAATGAACAAAACAAAATCCTTTTGTAGAATGGAAGATAGTAACAGGACAATTGCTCCTTGTTTCCTAATGCTTGCCTGCTGTTGTTCATGCATATTTTATATCTCATAACAGCAGATAAAGGGCTTGATCATTCAAGATATTGATAATTTCTGAAGTGCCAAAAGGCTTTTACTTCCTTGGAGCTGAGGGTCCTTGCAGTGTCGCTCAACTCAATCAGTGGAAACATTCCTTTCTCTATTTGATTCCGTGAGTACTTTTCAGGACCTTACAACAATATGCAATGAAATAAAAAAATAAAATTGAATCTCCACAGTATTGTCCAAGAAACAGCCCCATTTCAGTGTTTCAGAAAAGTCCCAACACTGACAGACCTACTTTAATAATATATGGCAAAAAATTTCTAAAGGAAATTCTAACATTTTATTCCAAATACAATATTCACAACTAAGTGTTCAATTTGTTTGACCAGCAAAATCAATGGTTAAATAACATTCAGTAAGTGTTCCTTACTAGAATTTTTTTTTCCCTGGTCAATTACTGAATATACAATTTGTGAATGCACTGATTCATTAAATTTTTCACTTTAGCTAACATTAAATGTTATTAAAACCAGCAAAACAGGTAATATTTATTGGAGACTGCAAGCAAATGAAACCAGAACAAACCAGAAACAATTGCAAAAGCTGTTGCAGTTCACAAGGAAAGTACAAGCAAAGATGACAGCAAATTAAGAATAAATTGTAATGAGTAAAATCTTGCTCTGAATGGTAAAGATTCATTTTTATTACTCACATTTTATAATGCAAATAGTCATATAATCATAGAATACTTTTGGATGAAAAGAACATTTTAAGGTCATCTAGTCCAATGCCATGTTCAAACCAAATTGAATTAGATGAGGTTGTTCAGGATTCTGTTCAAATTCAGAGTATCTCCAAGGATGGACTGTCTCTCACATCTCTGGACTAGAGACTTCCACCCTGCACTTGAATTTGACTACTCTTGAGGTAAAACATTTTTTCCTTATACCTAGTTGGAATTTCCTATGTTTAAACTTCTGTTTGTTGCCCCTATGCACCTCTGACAAGTCTGGATCTGGTTCTTCTAGATCCTTCTATTAGGTAGTTTTAGACAACAGTTTCTCCCCTTAGTCTTCTCTTTGTATATATGCAAATGTATCTAAACGAGTAGCATAGATGATGTTGGTGATCTCATTTTCACTGTTAGAAGAGTTAGAAGAGCAAGTGTTTTATCCAAAGGGAAAAACTGAGTAACTGGGGAAGAACTGCTACTACTCTCTTTAGAAAATAATTGTGTTCAGAAAAGTTTATTTACTTTCTTTTGGGATTCAGTACTTTAGTTAGCATTTTCTCTGTATAACAAATGTAGAAGTACTTATAGCCTCAATGATTCACATAGCCCAAATGGTTTCTGTACTTTTCACCTCAGGACAATCTTTCCTACACAAAAACAAATTAATTCAACCACAACTCCAAATCTTCCCTCTAATTCAGAATTTATGTAAAGAAGATGACTGTATAAATTCAGCTGTTATATAGAAGAATGGTGGAATGAAAAAGCACTTGCACTCACTCTTTTCTTATAAAGCTCTTACCTAATTTAAATATTAGTCACGATTATCTATGGACTTGTCTGCACCAACTTGGTGTTAGAAAAATTATGACTGAATGTCTTTTAATATTAGTCAATATCCAAGAGCTGGTCATAACAGTTGGCACTAGAAGCCCTAGAGGTATTTTTTCAGATGTCTGTATCTGAACAATTTCACTAGGAGTGGAGGCAAGAAAAATAGGGCTGCTCATAAAAAAACAATGAGAAAACATGTTCAGTGACCTGCACAAGGCTTTCCAAGTTTCCATTTCTATAAATGAAGCCTTATCCTGCACTCATCCTACCTAATTCCAGGTGCTGGACCAAGACATTGCAGACTCCTTGTATGCTTGGTAGAGAAGACCAGGAATCATGGAACACTTGAGATATTTCACGGGGTTATTTTTTATGGAGATGGGCCAGAGTATCTCATCTTTTTAATTGTATTTGGAGATCATAAATTACATTAGAATCCTAAAGACAGTGCAGTGAATCTGAAAAATCTTTCTGAATAATAGAATACTTAGTTTTCATTACATCATAGACCTACTCTCATCTTTTGAACAACTTGAGTGGGGTAGCCTCTCCCTGTTACTGCAAGATTTCTTTCCAACTATCAATTTCAAATCATACTTCTTAACTACAGTAAACTCTTTCTCCTGGTTTTATTTTTTTAATTTTTATTTGGCTATGCAGAGTGGAAACTGGAATGTAAAATGGAAGACAGAGAAACACTGGTCTTGAATATTATTTGAGTCTTGAAGAAGGGTGTAGTGATTGAAACTTATCATGATTCTATAGATCTTTTCTGCCTTGAGTGTGTCTCAGTATTCTCATTTGCAGAAAGGAAATAATTACAATTTCTGTTTTTTCATTTTTACAAGGGTATGCTATCGTGTTAGCTTTGAGACACTTGGATGGGCTTGATAAAAATCCAAAGGATTATGATTGAACAGAATCATGTTTAATGTCTTTGAGATGCAACTTCTCCAGAAGCAGAAAGTCTGGGGTATTATTAAGAAAGTCCTTGGTTCCTCCAACCACTGTATTCAGTGCAAGTGCTATTGAGCAATTTTGTTGACAATTCAAATTAGCTGAGGTCGAAGTTTAAAAGGATTGCAATTTAAATCAACATGAAGAGTCCTCTAGAATGCTGTGCACTATCATTGTGACTTCTTTTGCTTAAAAGAGATTAAATAAAAAGTATTTTGAGTCAACGGTGTTATACCAGCCTAAAACTGCAGCAAGAGAGGGCAAGGTGATGAGCATCTATCTGCCAGCTGACATGGTTTGCAAACAGATGGTGCATTTCACAGCTCTCCCTCACTTCTTATAGAGAAAAAGAAGAAGGTAAGAACCAACCTGCAAAATTTTAATTCAATTTACAAGAGAAACCAGTCTGGCAAATACAAAAATTTGGGAATTTTACATAGCTATCTTAATCACACTGAAAAAGAGTTTGATCCCTATAAACGGTCTTACATCATTAAAGTATTGCTCACACCTTTCCAGCATGACTGAGAAACAAATCTGTAATTTAAATGCTGACCTGCCTAAATATATAGGTATAAATATATTACTTACTGATTTTGCTTTGAGTCAGTAATACACAATATGTTTGCAAATGTAAAACAGAGTTTTTAAGAATGCCTTGCCAGAAAGTAACTTTCAGTTTGCAAAACACTTATAAAAATGTAACTAATTTAAATTAGCATATCTTGGAATAAGTTGCTCAGATATTTGCTTTCAAGTTTTCATACTACACACTAAATAAAATCAGCTGAAATACAGGCCTTATTATATTTTACTTTAATTTATGTACATGTAAATAGTAAACTGTTAAAACAAACATTGCAATTGACTGAATACACATTCAAGACAAAGCTGTAAAAAACAGGAATCTGTGCATTTTAGAAGTTTTTTTTTTTTTTTTAATCACAGCTCCCAGTAAAATAATCTATCACAAAAATTATCTTAGTAAATGTAAAATTTGGCTATTTATTCTCCCAGTGTTAGGTTACTTGGGCAAACCCACATCCTGGGATTGCATGGACAAAAGTTAATTAGATTTGGCAAAGGCAGATTTCAGGTTAATTATTGCAACTCTTTATGTCATTTTGAATATCATTCCCTTTACAAACTCCCTCCAATACATACAAACTCCTGATTTGGTCACCTTGCAAGATACCTTTAGAGAACAAATTTCTCTGGTAATCCACTGTAATTGTGTGTAATTGTGGTAATCCACAATCCCTCAGTGCTGTTCATTAGCTCTAATTCAACTTAATTACTGAATAATACCTATTCTGATTTTCTGTTCCTAATCCTTGTGTCGCTTTAAAAAAGAATTTCCCTCTCTATGCCACCAAAATGCTTACATATCATTGAAGTGAGATTAGGGGCACTGTACAATTGGTCCTTATGTTTTACTTATTCTGCGCAAAAATTAAAGTCTCCTGCCTTATGCAAGAATAATTATGTGCAAAACCAATTTTATAAACTCACCAGCAAAGGATATGCTTAGGATCTAAATTAAATTTTACTTTAAAGCATTTGTCTCTGAAAAGAGCAAACCTCAAACTGTCTTAAACAAAAGCAATTCCTATAAAGTTTTCCCAATTAAACATTAGACATATACTAACCTGCTTTTCCTTTCCTGCTTAAAAGATCAAAGTTTACTGGGGAAGCTAAATTTTCTAGATAAGTTCTTGGCTTTGGAAACTTGAATGTTTGGTTCACTAAACGAATAAGCAGGAGCAATAAAACTCTTTCTACACATTATTCAAAGCTAGAAAAGCTACCACCTCTCAGCAAACCAATTTTTCTATTCTTTGTCTTTATTTTTCTCTCTGACAAGAAGGCAAATAGTCATTAGAAAAAGTTTTGGTAGCTTTGTAAACAAGACTTTCAACCTCACAGAATTTCATTCAGATCTCCTATGCATTGATACAAAGACCATCACTGCATCATCGGGGAGGGATATCTGTCCATCATTACTGACCAATCCCCAACACATGCCTGTGACCAGAAGATGGACTGCTCTGTATCCTATGCCCAATTCCTTAAAGCCACCTAGTCACCTGAAAATAGAAGTACTTCATCAATCAGACTATGCACCACCTCTGCTGAAAAGGCTGTGATTGCACTCTCTTTGCCTTTGATTTATAGAGTATGCATTGCTGCCTTTTAGTGCCTTTCACTGAGATATGACAAGACCCCACATGAAGATGGTAAAGAGCTTTAAATGAACAAGAATAGCAAGCTTTGCAGTATCCCTAGAGGTCAAAATCTTCATATGATCCTTCTGCATTTAGCATGAGAACTCTGACATCTTGACAGCTTTAACAGATACCCAAGAGGCAGAACAAGAAAGGAAGATCTTCTTAGTCCATCTTATTATTTTTAAAATGCAGAGGGATATTAAAACAGGGAAGTAGTAATACTTGGGGCCAAGAAAAATAGGTAACAAGAGAATACTTTAAAGTAAAATAGTAATGTATAGGTAGTTACAAGAAAAACACCAAAAAATCCCAGAAAAAAAATATCAAATGCTTTGATTTGTAATTTCAAAGGTTAAATCTCGGTTACATCTCCTGGGATTTGATTTCCTGCTTAATTTTACATCTTCCCACAATTTTCTTTTGAATATTATTCATCTATAAAATAGATCTTATAATTGTCAATACATAGCTTCATAAACATTCTGGATAAAGCAAATAAAAGCAGTAACAGAGAATACAGAAAATAAAAAACCTGTCCTGTATAAACAGGCATTATCCACAGTAAACAATGATAAATATATAAATCACACCATCTATCTTTAATCACAAAGATGTAGAAAGATGTAGAAAAATGATGGCCCAGCACTACTGTAAGTGAATTAATGAAAGTTTAGTAATTGAGTTCAAGGGGACCAGAATCTACCTGTACACAGTGCAAGATCAACATTGAAGGATCAGTTGAACCACCAGTAAATGGACCACCTCTACAAAGAAACATTATCATTGATTTACAGATGACATTAACTCTAGGGCTTCAAAACAGGAAGGAAATTATTTTTCACAGCTGACTAAAGCAACATGTGCAATTAATTCTGTAAGCCCTATGGTTTTTTAAAAGAAAAAAAAGCTAACAAATACATCCCCCATTCTCATGTCGTTTCCCTCCACCCCCAGATCTGTAGAGAGAGTTAAAATTATAGATGAGAGAGGAGGTTACTCACCGTCGAGGAGTCACTGCTTCCGGTCTCAAGCGTAGCTCCCTCAGCACAGGTGGGTGGGTGGGTAGAAAGTTGACTAGCCCTGCCCCCATCTATGACATCACACTCTACCTCATAAAAGGTAGTGAAAGTGTTCTGAACTCCAGTCTGATTTCCGAGAGATACAGAAAAGAGATAGTGAGAGAGAGAGCAAGAGAAATATTGTGCCGTAGTGTAGAGGTGAGGAGAGAGGAAAACGTGTGCTGAAGGAGCTATGCTTGGTCAAGGAAACAGGGACTCTTCCAGGATGAGTAACCCCGCTGTCTGATGGTTCCTCTCACTTGCTCCCATAGCACAGGTTAAGCATGCAAGCCCTACGAGGTTTGCTGCTTGGGAAAGGGAATAAATTTTGGCACCTTTTGATGAAAACCAGAGGAGATAGAAATCTCTATCCCCCCTAGAAGCTGATTGACATCAGATCGGGAATGAATTTAGTTAACAGACTTCCAAACAGCATTATTTTGTGTATGGTTTTGAACTGCCAACCTGCACAAAAACATACACAGTAATGCAAGCAGCTGAAATTCCAATGACTACAACTGGAATTACACTTGTGTTCACCCATACTGAATAAACATAACACAATCCAGACCTCTGGACTGACCTTTGAGCAGAGTAAGCCATGGGGTAGGCCACCTACACCACTATATGAAGGAGGTCAGGAAAGAATTATGTTTTTCTCATCATGAAAACAAGAATCAACAAACTGTGCTTGAAAGAACAAGTGAGGGAAATATAAACATTCTGGGCATACGTTTATAGAGCACACTTTAAAATTCCAGAAAATATCAACAAAATTGCAAAGAGGTGATGTTTTTAACGACTACGCATTTGTAGACAATGTAAACCTTATAGGCTGAAGGACTTTTATTTTCAAACAACTTTCCAAGAACTGAAGTTGGAGGGCTTAAAATGGGATATTCATTCTAGTTTATTGTAAATGGAATATTTATCATCCAAATTCTGGAAAAGCAGGTTCAAGAGTAAACTTAATTGCTTATATTCTCCACTGAGATTTTCTTAATAACCTAGCTGTATACTGAGATTGAAAAAAAATAGTATATGTTGCTAAATCTAACTCAATTATATAAAACTGCTTAGAGAATGGGGCCAGTAAAGAGTACTAGCATAGGATCCTGCCTTTCAAAAGAGCATAAATGGATGCTCCTTAATTCTCTTTTAAGAGTTATGTATTATAAGCACACAGAGTTAATAGTGACATTTTCCCTTAGGCTTTTTGTTGCTACAAGGATCATGTAAATTGTAATCTAAGCATGATTATTTTTTCAGTCCTAGTAATGATTAATGTATACTCCCTGCTCTGTTTGTTTGCTCTTTTGCTCTTTGCTTTTCTCTCCTTTCCTTCTATTGAAAAAAAGTGTGTGACTAATGTCTAGTATCAATCACTTTACCTAACAACAGAAGTCAAATGTTTTTCTTCTTAACCTTCAGATCTTTTATCATAATCTAATCTTGCAGTATCTGCAGATGCTGCTTTAAACCAGTATATTTGTGGGTTTAAAAATTCAACAAATTGGCTAGTCCAGTTGACTAAATGAAGAGCTATTGTGACTGTTAGAAATTATATATAACTTCAGGAACACAATGCAAAACTAGGCTGCATCTGAGTAACACAAAGTGATGATAGTGCTGTGAATTTCAGTTCATACTTGAATTAAACATATGTCTGTGTGATTCCTCATTACATCTTGATTTCAAGCTATTTGCATGTATGAAGATAGAGGGGAGTAAAAACACCACTGTGTATCCTATAGTGTGTTCTTATTAACATGTATGTATACTAGTCTGCTGAAGAGAAAAGAAAAATTTCACTTTTAAAGGCTTTTATGGTAAAAGGTACCAAGTAGAATTCAGTTAATTCATAACTTAGATTAGCTATGACTTGACTACTGCACCACAGTTGTTTTTGCCAAATAAAGTAGGAATATATTTCAAACTCCTGTGACCACCAGACCTTATGAAGCCTAAGCAAGCTTGCTCATTCTGATAAAGAGAAGGATGTTCAGAAAGAGAGAAATGAGAAATACTACACCTGTAGTAACAGTTCTAAGATCTCCTAAAGAGAAATAAATTGTCTTTTATTGGAATAGAAACATATGGAAGTAGCACAACTGAATTCCCGAAGACTGAGTATGGTCAAGAATATTGTCCAGTAACAACACGAGAAATACCAAGAAGTAAGGTAGATTCCATCACGATAATGTGATATAAACAGTTCAATAGATTAGGAATTTTGGAGCTAGTATTGCTCAAATCCAAAATCTTGTTTTGACCTGCTTAATATGATATCTATAGTGGATAAAGAGAAAATTAAGGGGAGGGCACAAACATATCAGAGTGATTTGTGCATGAACACATTACTCGCCTAAACAGTGAACAAAAGTAGAGAAGGAATATACATAATGGAAAACATGTTAAAAATTTATATACATTCAAGAAAGCATGGAAATCTTCAAAGTGTTCAAGTAATACAGCTAAGATTAAGTAAAATTAATGCATGGAAATGAAAAGACAGTAAATGAAAACTTTAATACTCTAAAATATTTTCTTAAGGGATGTAAGGTAAGCCTAACAACATAAGAAAACTATGTGAACACAGGTCAAGTCTTTGATTTAATCCCTTGCACTAGAAATCAAGTTAAAAAAGGGTCCAAAGTTTGACATCAAAGATGTGGCAGATAAACCCCCAGTGTTTGATTTCTTGCTTAAAAAGATGGACAGATGATGGGGAATGGGCAAGAAACACTAAGGTATTAGCGGCTGCTGTCTATAAAGTTTGAGTAAAGCAAGACTGTGAAAAGCTGAGGAGTACCAACCGTGCAAAGAGATGATATGCAATACTGATATATTTACAGAAGGTAAAAATAGATGTATTTTCAGAAAATGAAACAACAGCTTGAAAAGGCCACGTATAAATGCCAATCTGACACATTTCATAAAAGTTTGAGACCTTAACACAGACACACCTCTGACCCAAAGATGTCCTGTTGCTGTAGTGGACCAGCTTGATGGATGAATGGAACAACCTTTATTCTTCATTATCTGTCATAGCTGAGGAATGATGAAATATGTAACATCCCATTTGAGTCTGAGTAAAGCTGTAACTTCTCTAATTTTTTCACAATGGGAATGTTGAATCTAGTTGCAAGTATAAAAAAGGATGGAAATGTTTCTACAGTTTTTCCAATCAGATACTGATGCTCTAATTCAGTTTTATAGAGTTCTGATTTGGTCTTTGATGAAATTTAGGACACGTCACTTGTATGCTTGGTCTCATTTTCTCATGATACAAGTACCTACCTGGTTACCTAGTTCACAAGGAATTTTGATGATGTATTAGTCAGAATTAGAAAGAACTGATGTTAAAAGAAAGCATTTAAGAACACCTAACAGTAAGAGTTTAAGATCGATTTTTCTGATACTGGATAGGTTTTTACTTTGACTCCATAGGATTGTCTCGAATACATTCTACAAAACAAACCCTTTTTGTTCATGCAGCTGCTTATCAGTTATGTAAGACTAATGATGTGATGTGAGAACAGATATATTTTACCTTTGCTCCTACGAGGTTCATAAATAATCATAGTAATAGCGATAATAGTATGTTCGAAGTGTGGAATAATGTATTTCAGAGGCTAAAGATAAAAGGCATCTTTTAACCTTGCTCACACATTTTGATCTCTTCCCAAAGGCTATTGTGACCTTCTACATTCAATGGAAATACATTCCTATTGTGAGTTTTATTAAATACTTTGTTGTGAGCTGTTTTGTTCAGTATTTGCATTTGAATTTGCTGAGGCTGGGAAAACCTGTAGTGTTTTTCCCTTGAGGGTATGTCTTCCTGTCTGTGAGTATTTCTGTGTGTGTGTTACTCATCTGCAACTCAGGTTGTTGAGAACTGTAATCAAAGTGAAAGCAATCAGTGAGTCTGAATGGAAGTTGTTATTCTTTTAATATCTGCAAACGCAACATCTGATAGTATTTTTAGAAGTGAGATTAAGTCTCACCACTATTCAAATTGGAAAGTTAAATAATTGTAAGAGCTAAAAAGTGTACTTCTGCATAAGAAACACAACTCAAAATCTCCTATTGTGTGTTAAATCTGTTATTACTTAAATTCAGTTCTCCATAATTCCATGTGCAAGAAACAAATGTAATTTTTATTTAAAGCCTCGGGATGTACCTGAGAATGCCGCAGAGAAAAGGAACTCTTATTTAATATAAATGGTGAAGCTTGGTCCCAAACCACCTCCTTTAAAAGGAGAAGTGAACATGAGATAGCACTGAAGTTCTCTCTTTCTTTAGAGTAATATTTATAGGAATAGTCCTTTAGGACCATATCTTGGCATGTGTTGGAATAGTCTCTAGGCCTTGCTAATAATTGCAGGGGTGGTGCAGTTTGTATATCAGAAAGTCATAATGTTCCCATTTAGTATGGCCTGAAATAGGAAAACAAGCTGGACTGTAGCAGGTGAGCTTTGAATTTTAGAGTAGTTATTATTTTTAAAACAAATGCAGTATGTAGTAAATCCTATACATTAATATTTCCTTCAATTCTCTAATATTTTTCTGTGATCTTATTTGTTTCAAGCCTCAGTCTTGAATCCATAATGCTTTGCTTTGTTTTCATGGAATTAAATGGCTTAACATTATTTGGTATCAGAAATGTTTTGTTTTTTTTTTTTCTTTTTTCTTTTTTTCAGAAAACTCTCCTAATGAGAAATTTCTATAAATGTAATCTTCAGAAATTCATGAAAATTTGTAACCTGATAAAGCACCAAAGCATGTTCCCTGTAGCCAAAGTGTTTCTGAATAAGGATAAAAGTCTGACCTGTCTAAATTTTAACCTACTAAATGTAGACATATAGATGGCGTGTGTGCTTCTTGCCTCCATTAATATATTCTAATGAAGACAAGTGCAGTGTGATTTTGCTTTTGCAAATGAAATTCTAGGTAACATCTTTCCATTTATGAAGGATATATTGTTCCACATTTATGTGTATGTGTGTTTACATGTGCATTTATAGACAATGAGATGTTTTCTTCATCCTGGAAATAGCCTTATATCAAGACACCGTAGCTTCAAAAGAATTGAGATAATTTCATTAAAAATATTTTCTTGTTGAATTTCTGCCTTAAGCTTCATTCATCTACTTTTCCTTACATAACGTAAATTCTGCCCACCACCAATCCACCTTCATGCACCTGCTTTGAAGAAAAAAATGATAACACTAACAAAAATAAATCAACCTTTCCAAAATCTTCTGTGCTATTCTTTATGTGGATCATACTTATGATCCCCCAGATGCCCAAAGCTCAGGTTATATACTATTGTCCAATCCAGCAACAGCTATAAAGGCAAAACCATGTGAACTCAACAGACACAAAAACAAGATCCTATGGGCTTTTTCATTTAGCTGAATCAAAACACTGTACAAATGTCACTTGGAAGAGACCTGGAGGTCTCCTGTACAACTTTTGACTTGAACTAAACCGATTATCATCATTAGATCTGCTGCATTGTCTACTTGAGTCTTGAATCTCTCCAATGATTCCAGTTGCATAAACTCTCTGGGATCCTGGTTCACGCTGCCTTTACTAGGAAGCAATAGGTGAGCTTCATCTAATGAACTAAATTTTTATTATTGTTACATATTTGAAAGAGTTATTGTAAATGGCTTTAACGCCACCATAGCTACATCTATTTATATCTTTTTTTTCTATTAGTCTTTGAGGTGTTTCACAGGATATTAAGAATTCTTCACTGTTTTAACAGTTTTTCCATAAAATACATCATATATAATGACTATAAGACCATGAGGGATTTTATCAGCACTCGTTTTGATTGACCTGCATAACTCACTGACGCTTTTATCCTTTAGGAATAGTAAATTGACTCAGTGTCAGGATGACACATTTTTTATGTTACCATATCATCAGGTAGTCCCTCTCTCGGACAGCGTATTGAGGGATACAGCCTGTGCTAGCAGGACTTGGAGACTGCTGTATTAGTAACAAATAGGAAAGCTCAAACAATTTGTTCCAGACAAAGGCTTACCAAAACATGTATGTTTATAAGTATCATGTGTTTCATATAGCTTTATATTTTGGAACAGGTTACATTTACTATAGCTTTATTTCACCCTTGCATATATCAGTATGTCTGCATACATTCAGACACATACACAGAGCTTACTTAAATATATCCCCATGCCAAAACGCACAGTTGGAACATTTCCTTGTAGTTTTCATTTCTTCCAAAGCAGATAACATGAGCTAGTTGAAGAAAGAATGTAAATCAAGGTCTCTCACTTTCCCCACCTCGCCCCAAACTTCCTGTCCTGGAAGATGTCTTTTTAAGTGGTAACTTCAGAGCCGAAATAAAGACCCTAAGTTTTTATTTTCTCTCCTTGCTTGTTCTACTAGGAGAGGAGAGATTAATGTGGAGTCCAACCAACTTTATGGTCCTGACTTTATCTCAGTCCTTTCCCAACATTGCTATTCTTTGATTTCATATTCTTATCTTGCTTTTGGTTGGCTTTTCTTCTGCTAACCCTTTCATATCTTTGGCTTAACTTCATAATTCTTTCCAAAGTCTTCTCCTCTACCCATTGTTTTCATTCCAAGTCTCAAAACAGAACGTTTTTGCACCAACATTATCCTAAACAAATATCTTTCCATGAGTCTCATCTCACATTATTTTCACAACATTGGTACACAAGATACACAGTTCCTCTTTCCAAAGTCCCTTTTTTGCCATTCTAACTTCTTAGTACAATCTTGTGGGTTGAACAGTGGGTAAACATGAAAAGCAACTTGCAAAAAGAAAAAAAAAAAAAAAGCCTAAACTACCTAAATTAAAAAAGAAAATCACAAAAGTAAAATTATGTTCTTAAGTAATTTAGAAATTATCTATAGGGTCCCTGGGTCCATCTTTCACTTCCCTTTACCAATTTGAGTATATTCACTTGTGTTATATCCACTTGTCATGTGTTACCATAACCCAAACCCTAGTCTTGCAATGATGTCAGCTTAGAAATAGGACTATATCTCTTTGTGGTGTGTAACTCCTTGAGCACCCACAGTCCAACAAACATGAACACAGCAATTATTTAGGAATAACTACTCTTACCCTCAGCTCCAAGTAAATTGAATCACTACCAGACAAAACACAAAATTTCTTTTAGTGATATCTATTAACTGTTAAGTAGAGCTAGGTCTTAGCTCAGGTGTTTCCTACTGAGAACACTGACATCTTACCAGTCCAAGCAGCCCAGCCTAGAAATATGTATAAATCCTGGTCTCTCACATTATTTCTGTGAGTATACTTCACAAAGCATTCTTCCATTTCTGTTATAAATTAATAGTAAAACTTATTTTGTTGCTAGCTAAGTAACAGGAGTAACCTTTTTCACTCCTGAGAATCCTGAAGAAATAGAACCCGACAGTTTTGTCAATTTGCCAGCTCTCCCTTCAGCAAACTTTCTTTTACATAATGCTAAATTCTTGCATGTTTCAGGAGCAATTAAATTACTTTATTTACCAAACTCCAAAACAACATTTTCTCCATACTCTTCAGCATTTTAAATGCAAAGGCTCTCTCTGATACCTACTTGAAAACAAACAATGCAAAAGCCCTAGAAAACCTTTCTGATGCGGGGAAATGAAATACCACATCAGTGGCTCTTAAGTAACTGCTTATGCACAGGCTCTTAATACAAATTCAATGAAAGACAGCCTTACTCGCTTTTAATAGCAGATGAACTTCAAGTTACCTGACTTTTCTTTGAGTTTATAGAATCGATAAGTAGCAACTTGATACTTCATTGCTCATACGAATACGAATTTGCTTTAACAGCACAAGGTAGTTTTAGGGTAATTAGGCTTTAAATCAAAGAAAAATAGGACCTTTAAACAATTTTATTTTACTAGATGTGAGATCCATAGGCAGAATTGACAGGGAAACTGACAGCTCACCTGAAATAACTGTTGGATGCACACTGTTGTTCTGTGATAAATAATAAGAGGCTCATTCTTTTCTGACGAGGACTACCTATTTCCAATTACCTTATTCTTATCACTGATCAAGAAAGAATAATCATACAGACACTTACGTTGCAGTATATCTCATATCTGTTAATATTTTTATGTATCCACCTTTCCAGTCCAGGTGTTACAGGAATTTTCATAATGTCCTACCCAAAGTTAATGGGGTGGCTCCAGCCCTTTTACCTTCCTTTTTATCCCCAAATTTCTCACTTAAATTCACCAAGGAAGAACTCCTAGATAAAGTCACAATCTTAACAAAACTGTCTGGTATCTTCAAAATGTTATAAGAATCCTTCCGTTAGCATGGTAGCTGAGCCTATTAAGTTAAGATAAATGGGCCTTTGAAAATAATTGGAAATTGGACCCAGCTAAAGTATATGTTTGGAAAGTGCATTTGCTATTGATTTAATATTTTTGGACAGTGTTCAAAGATACATGGCTGTTACTCTGTATGACACTGCATATTTATCTGGCTCAGAAGTGTAAGACTTTTTGGGCAAATTTTCTGATAATACAGCTGATTATATCTGTAGAGTTCTAAATCACACCTGAAAAAGATAGGGGGCTGCCTCGGATAAGGGATTTTCTTAGATTCTGTTCAATATAATCCTGCAGGAAAATCTGTAGCAGAACTACTAACAGAAGCAAAATTTTAAAATATGCAAGCTCATAGCCTAAATGGAGAGTAGGTAAATGAGCTGATTAGCTTCAGAGCAACAGTTAACAGAACACGTGGATATTTATCCTACAGTAAGAAATGAATATCTAGATCTGTTTTATTGTAATGGTATAGCTAACAAGAGTCAGACAGGAATACTAAAAAAATTAAGCAGCCCTAGAGTTAGAAGCCTGAATTTCTATCCAAATAACAAACATTATGGTTAAACCCAAGTCTATTCAACAACAGTAGCTATCACAAAAAAGCTATCTACTGCCCAGGGAAATGGTTGAGGCACCATACCTGGAGGTGTTCAAAAGATGGGTTGACACAGTGCTGAGGGACATGGTTTAGTGATGGTTTTTTTGTCAGAGTTAGGTTGATGGTTGGACTAGATGATCTTGAAGGTCCCTTTCAACCTAGATGATTCTATGATTCTATGAGTTAAGTATATGTAATGGTATTTACTTCACTGGGAGTAGCTCAGCACCTCTGAGGATTCATGCCGATACAATGGGGCAAATGATTATAAAACAAATATACATTACATTAAATAAACTAAAGAAAACAAAATTATTTTGAAGTGCTTTTAGACAGTGATTTTATCGAAGGAGGTTGTTTATTCTTATAGGGGAATTAGAAATTGAATATTCAAATTTAAAATTACAGAAACATATATCTGCTTATCGACAAAGGTAAAAGAGACTTTTATTAGGAGCAGGGATATCATGTACACAGATTGAAAATATTTTTAAAACATATTGCATTTTTTAATATTAATTCCTTTTTGCTTGTATGGAACTTCCTCCTCACCCCTTTTCTTTACTTTCTTCCCTGTAATCTTCAAGATTTCAAGGCTCCTCTCTGAAGAACAGGTATCACATAGTTTTCCTTATTTTACTTTTCAAAACTCAACTGGAATTAGGAATTAAGAATCTCCCCTTGCAACATAAAGGGCCAAATCAACAGATAGTCTAAACTGACCTTGCTCCATTGATATTAATGAAGTTAGGCTGATGTACACTAACTCTCAATTGCCAGATCTTTCATATTTGGTGAAAATAACTTTGTTATCTGCATGCAGGGAATTTGATGGTAAATATCAAAGGAGAGAAAGAGATGGGGGAAAAGGAATGGAAGGAAGAAAGGGAAAAACAGCAGTAGGTTCTTTCCTTTACCGAAATAATTTACATTTCAGGAGCGTGACATTTTCTTACTTTTTGATCTGTTTTTCTATTTGCAGCAAAGTCAATGATGCCAAAAAGAACCCCTTCATATGCTATGCTAGTATCACATCAATCTATAGAAGAAAAAGCAAACAAGATCAGCTTTATGCTTATTTTCAGAGATAAACCACAGGGAACTACTGAATCTTAGGGGAAAAAAAAGAAAAGAAGCTTCACCAAGAGATATATAGCACATTATATGTTATATACACAGTATTTTCGAAGTTGTTGCAACACATTTTTCTCTAACAGAACTATAAGAACTGTGGGCTGGCTTTCATCTGTCTTTTAGATTTTAATTGGTTTTATGTCTCTTTCCTTTTTCCATATACATATGCCCATGCCTCTTTTGCCTCTTTCCATATACATATGCCCATGCATAGATTCATACATACATATGCATACATTAATTTCATTTTTAAATATTGGTTATTATTCTTAATAATGCAAAAATTCAAGCAGAGATTTTACTCCTCATAACAGTTCTAAATCATAACTCATCTTCTGGATAAATCTTAATTATATTGTGGTTCTTTGTAAACAGAGTAGTAAATTACAATATTGTAATAATCATCCTGGCGCTTGATATTTATATCAAAACACTTAAATATAGTGCATTCACATAGACTTACTTCTGTAGTCATATGTTGGGAAACTTGAATCCTGGATTTCTATTGTACTTCTAACATTGTACTGTATGCATGTTGCCAAATAATGGTATTTCATTTTAATGTAAATAAAATACTGTTTATTTGTAATTGGCTATCCAAGAGAAAATGAAGAAGAAGATGGAAGCAGAAGCAGCAAGTAGATGTAGATGTGCACTTGGATACCAGATCTCTGGATAGCAAAGGAGCATACAGTACCCAGCACCTTGAAGATAAACAGCCTGGAAAACACTATCGGGAAAGAACTGTACTGACTGCGTTGTACCAGATAACAAGATAATACTCTCCAAAAGGGATGCACAGGAGTTCAACGCTTTGAATCACCTCCTGTTCAGAGAAATGGCAGAAGAAGCATGCTGGGCAATCTTAAAATTTTCTGTATGTCAGTACTACTGAGTCTTTGGAACAGACTCAAGTAATTTCTGTGATTGAAGCTCATTTTGCCTTTGTCTGCAACTGACTGTGAAAACCCAACAGAAACACAATGGTGATGAAGCCTGGTAAGCAGCAGATACTAACAATGCCAGACTGTAAATGATGAAGTCAAGCGATTTGGCCACTTAAATTTCACAACGGATGGTGATGTACCAGTAACAAATAGATGCTAGAGATTCACAATGGCTTATTCAGCATTCACGTACACTGAATAAAGAGACTTGGAAAAGAAACACACACAATCACAAAAGCCAAGCTGGTAGAAGCACTGATTTGGATAATTGTTATAGATAGATGAATATGACAACTCAATGGGTATGAAAAGCTGGACCCGATGGCAGAAGGTAAGAAAAGATCATAGCATTTACTATGCAGCATAGCTGATGGTGGTACAAGGACAGATTACTCCATTGATCTCAGGAAAATGGAAGAGGATCTTTTCACTGCTGTGGGAAGATCAAGGTATTAAAATTACATATGTACATATGTCAAGAAGTGAAGACCAATTGCAGGACAGGCACAGGAACATTTAAGCACCCCCTTTTAGGATTGCATATATAACTTCAGAACGTTTGATCCAAGAAAACTTGGCAAATGTTTAAGACCTTCTGTAGTGCTTTGCAAAAAATCAAAATGCTATGTAGTTGAGAACACTTGCTCTGACTTCTGATATGTTTGAGGAAGGCCAGTGATTTCACTGGGGAATCTTATGGATGAAATGAAAGGCACAAATTAGTTGTTCTAGAAATCTTCATACTTGATTGGGCTTAAACAATGAAAGGGTGCTTTTTCAAAACTGCATTTGAAAACAATCTTGTTTCAAGTATCTTGGATGTCAAAAATTGTCCTCATTTTGAAAACACACTCAGGAGAGTGAAACATATTATCCATTTACATACATATGGTCTGTATTTGAGTTAGAAGGTAACAAAGATCATGGGGCTAATACTAGGTGGATTAGTTAAAACAAGAAAACAAGAAAAAGAGCAGCAATTACTACTGCTTGGTTCTGGTAATCTCCCAGAAGCACAGAGTCCAACATTAGGAGAAAGAACAAAAAAAAAGTTGTAGAAAATTCATTGTTTCTAATATTACTACTGCTGCATATTCCTGTCCTTGTTTCTTAAAAAGATTATATGTAAAAAAGTTTGTAGTATTCATTGAAAATAACTGAAATAACTGGATGGGAATTAAGAGCATATAATCATTGTGCTTGCCAATAGTATTTGAAAACAGCACGTGCATCAAAAATTAAAATATTTTGTTGGCCTTCCAGAGATTTTGCTAAACCTAGTGTGCATTGGAACCTGAGTGAATGAAATCCCATTAGTCATCACCATCTTAACAATATGCACTTCATACAGAGCTGGCTTCTGCACAGAGGAAGGAAATTACCAGTACTAACAAAGGAAAGAAGATTTATAATGAGCAAATATATAAAAGCTCAAAATAATTATAATATTCACAGCTTGGCAATGACTTTCTAGGCTATGAAATTACATTTCTTTCAGAAGAATGAAGATTTTACAAGGTTAGTATAAACAAAGAGTAATTGGAAAATCAAATTGCTCTATGCAAGTTATTGTAAGGTCTGGAATAATGGTGATAACATTTTAAAAAGCTTGCTTATGAATCACTGTATTTTTGTTTTGTACATTATTGCAATCAAAAATGCTCCCTTTCAAGTGCTACATGGGAAACATAAATGGCTAAATACAAATACCAGCTTACCCCTGATACAATAAGTTCTCCTCCCAGGTTCTGAACTTCTGCTTTCACCTTGCTGCAGATATTGAGTTGGTGGCAGTAGAGTGCAATGCGCTGAAGATAGGCTAGCAGATCCTGTTTGCAGGCTGAGTCAGGGCACTATGGACAAAAGAGATATTTGATTAGATGTAGCTGAGTTTATATAATTATAGAGAAGTAACCAGAAGAGATAGTGGCAATGTATGCGTATTAGGTGGATCCATTTCACTCTGTCTTTACATGTGATACTTGATGAAAATTTAAACTCTACCTTTCATTTAACTCAAGACTTATGACTTGTAACCTGAAGATGCACTATACTCTTTGTAACAAGAAGAAACCTTTCTGTCAGCCACTAATGAAAGACAATTAAAATAATAAGATTACTATGTTTGTGAGGGAGAATCACTTGTGGTATCAGTTTGTACAGAACAGAAGAATCTATAGAGCAGCCCAAAGACCAAGTTTGACCTGAAACTCCAGGTTGCCTTCCAGGGGACCAGGTTAAGACACAACATGGACCAGTTAAAGTCCAGGTAAATCCAGTTCTGAATGATTACATCCACTCCAATACCAACTCTTGACTCTCTTGCCAGCTTCCCTGGCATTTCTGTAGACCTTCAGAGGACACGGTGCTGCTTCACACTTGGTAGACGCCAGGTCCCTCACTTGACACACTAAGGACTCAAGATGCAGAGGTGAGGCTGTTTGGGTTTGATATTGACAGCTTTGGCAAGATTATTGTTAATGCATAAATACTCTAATCTGTGCCAGAAGGAAATTATTTACTGAAGTGTAAATGACATATTACAGAGTCACTCAGCAGATGACATTGCAGCCTGTCTCAAGAACACAATGAAACAAGACGGTCTCTCTGCATGTCATACTAGAGAGAGGCTATCTACAGCCCTGTTACCATTTTGGGCGCTGCGCATCTCAAATGTGCTCTGATAGAGATTACATTAGGTCAAACATGGTAGACTCAGTGAAGGTTTTTTAATCAATATGACTAGAAAAAGCCCATGTACAATTTATTCACAGTCTTTTGGATTCTTAATAGAAACCACATCATCCCCCACAATATCAACAGCATTGTAAGCAATACTCTTGTAGTTAATATTTAAAGTCTTGCCTCAAGAGAACAGACCTCAGTAATTCACTCTGATGAAACACTGCTAAAAGGGTCCATTGCTAACAGCATGTCTCAAATAAACACTCTTTGGGGCTATCCAACAAAGTCTGACTGACAATGTTCTTTGAATGTATAGCTTGGGGAACGAACATTCTGAGTATGTCTTTTTAGCATTGTACAAAGTTTATGCTCAATTTTTGTAAAATGTTATCAGAGCACAAAACCTGACAGAATTAAACACATATCAGTCAACAGCATCACAACCTCTGACTTGAGATGACTGCTCTAGACCCAACAGCTAATGCTGGCAAGGAATATATTTACAGTGAAGCAGTAGTGTGTACTGTAATCTATGACTCTGAAAGCAGTCACTTTGCTTTTTTCTTTCCCTTTAAAACTAAGAATAAACAAAGCTGGAGGTTCATTGTGGCTGTTAGATTTAATCTACTCTATACTTATGTCAATGCTGTAATACTTCTCTCTCAGACAGTTGCCACATCTTTCAGGCATGAATCCCTAAGAGACCTCTTTTCCCTACCAGTGACAATTTAATACAGAAATATTTACTCTACTCTTGAAGTCTATGAACTGAAAGAAATTAACTTTAAAGCAATACATCTAGAGAGCTGACAAGGCTTTAAATACAAGTACCTTGAAGTGAATGAAAATGTAAGATCTCTCTCATCAGAACAGTAATTAAAAATGCAACTGTCCATGAAAAGTTTACATTGCATGAGTGTCTCCTAAGTTCTGTAAAATATCATTAAAGTGTAAGCATTAAAACAATAACTTCAATCACATAGTGATTTTACTGTTTATTATTAAAGTGTGCATGTTACAGTCTTCTGAAATTTAAAATGTGACTCAAGCCAATGCCCTCTAAGCATAGCAAGTCTTTTGTGCTTCTTTCTTAAAAATACTTCACCTCTGCAAATATTGTAGACTAGGAATTTCATCAGCTGACAGATGGATTTCTTCTTTCTTATGCTAAAATGAACAGATGCTACATTTGAAGGACTGGAATGGGTTAATTACAGAACAAATGCTTGCTGATAACGAAGAAGATCTAAACCCCAAATTTCTCATTTTATAGAATAATGGGCATCTTTAGTTTCTCATCACTCAGGCCCATATTCCCTGGCAGGATGTGTTACACACTATGAAATGATTACTTGAAGAAGAAAAAGACATACTTATTTTGAAGAGAAAGACTAGAGGCAAGGAATTTATTAGTCCCCAGTTCCAGCAAAATTTCTCCTGATGACAATGAAGGGAAAGAAACAAGGAAAAAAACAGGAAGGGAAAAAAAGGAAGTTTACAAGGGAAAAAATAGTCAAATTTAATTTGCCTAAATCTAAAATTAGCTACCTAGAACCTGGATTTGAAATTTGGCTCTTAACTTTTAATATGATGCTTCCTCTTTCTCTCCAGATGGACAGATAACCCAATCTGAAAGAAAGGAGCTGCACAAAGCGAGTTCATCTTTCCAGTTTTGACAGGAATTTGGTAATGGGACTGAGGACACAGATTCTAGAACATGGAGCAGGAGGCTGTAAGGTGAAAGCACAATACTCTGATGCAAAGTAGAAGAAGGAGAGTCAGGAGAAAGTCTTGAAAAAGAAAAGTGCCATATCAAGGGAAATTGCTGGAAGAATGAGCTGAAAAGAATACAAGGATTCCTTGGCATGTGGCAAGGGTAACAGAACATCCAATTCTCTACTGCTTTCATGACAGCAAATATATCAGTGTAATTCTAATACAACCACCTGGTTCTAGAAGTGAGGCTGTGCAAAACATTAAGCATTTCTGAGGTTTAGAGAGACTCATTTATGACTTTCCTGTACTGTAAATCCCAAGCTGATTGGTATAGAAGAAACAACTTATACTCAATGGGTTGATCAGAATCCAGGCAGTGACTTTCAACAGGTAGTTTTCTGCCAAGTAGATAACTTTTTCCTGCAAAAGGCAAATCATTAATAGAGTTTACTTTATATTTCTGCTCATTTTCTTTTGTTACCTGATCAGCTACTGCCCGTGCCAATTTGTCCATCCTTGATCCTGCCTCTGCAATTTTCTTGGCTGCATTAATGACATCCGATGTATTCTTCAGGGGTCCTTTACCTCTGTGAAATACAATACAATTATGCACAATCTAAATAAATCATGAAAGGCAACAGTTCTAGTGATCTCGTTTAGTGTTTGATTTTAAAATAGTAACACGAATGACTTCTTAATTTATTACAATTTCACCTTTTAACTACTTTATAGCACAGCTTGATTAGGAAATCGGTTTGCTATATTTCCTCTCTCTTAAAAAATGCCTTACTAGCAATTTAGTCTGATGGTAACTTCAAGCACATGAACTATAGTATATGCATTTTTAAGTGCTCATTAAGCCAACATTCTGGAATACACAACTATTTCAAAACTATGTTATTCCTAAACCAGTGCTAAATGTTAAGCCTGTCATGTCTAGAGCAAGAATGTCACATTTTAGAAAACATTTTTGCTAGGTTTTTGTGAGAAAACAATGACACATGAAGCATAATCCTTATGGTACACTTAAATATTACAATTAAAACATGTATACAGTTACCAAAAATGAATACAGACAAAACGTAAAAAGTCACTGCAGACTTTTCTGAATTTGCTTCAGACTCAAAACTTTAATCCTGTTTCTAATACCAATTTGTTACTGCTCCTCAGAATGGCCTAGTTGGAAGTGAGCTGATTACCTGATTTATTTTACTTTTTTTTTTTAATACTATGTGGAGAAAATATAGCTTCAGATAAGACTGATGAAAAATTATAATATGATAAAACTTTTTTTTAAAAAAAACTAAAATTGAAGGCATTTTTTCTAAGCACAACGTAGTACTATTTTTGCCTTTTTTTTTTCATCTATAATGCCAAGAATAACATACTGAAACAGATTTCCATTTTTATCTCCTTTCCATACTTTCATTTCTACCTTAAACAGATATTGAAATACAGGTATCCCACTTTTGTTGAAATTAAATTGTAGCAAAAATCCTTCATAGTGACCTCATATGCTTCTACATTAATTACATCAGTAGATCTGTCATAAACTCCATGCATTTGAAAAATTATTCTATTTTAACACTGTTGAGGTTACAGTCAACCAAAAAGGTGTGAAAGGCTTTGTTCTGTTTTAATGAAATATATTAAACAAGCTTTTATTGAATCTGATGTAGACAGAGGTGAACTTTGATTTTATTTTTTTTAATTTACTTCAAATGTGACAGTAGTTTTCTCTCATTCTCATATTACTTCTGTTCTTTTGATGGTAGAAAAAGTAATTACAAAAGTTTCAATTTGACGCTGAATGTATCAAAGGCTGTCCATAAGGCTGCAGAACATGTTAATATTCTGGGGTGTTGCTTTAGAACATTATTACTTCATTTCGTGAAATGACGGCACTGTTTGGACAGTTTTTCACTCTGATTTTGGGCAGAAGGATCAGTGACCCAAAGACAATAGGAACACAAAGGTAATTAAGATTCCTCTAAAATAGTGTCTTTCACAGGAGCTTCTACAATGTCATTTGGTATAAAAGAATGGTGAGTCTACTGTAAAAAGAATAGTTGTAAAAGCACAAACTGAGAGAAAAACAAATAATCTGAGAGAATAATTGCTTGAAAAGAAGTACAGTAGTAATGTATTAAGGCAAACAAACTTTCTATGTGCATAATTAAATTTAAAATGGATAAAATGTTTGCTGTTGCCTATTACCAATTAACTAACTATGCAAGTGAATACAGTCAAGTTATTTGCAAATTTATAGTATTTATACAACCACTCTCCTATCTATCTATGTGTCTGTCTGTCTATCTATCTATCTATCTACCTACCTTTCTATAAGGTATGTGTGAACCCTAGATTGACAATGCAGAGACTTTCTCCTCCGAAGTGGGTTGAAGGCTCCAGACATAAGGCATGTGATCAGCTGGAGACTAAGAAATCTATTTGAGCATCTCAGTGAAGTGAATAAATGGATGCCTTATTTTAATTATGAAGAAAAACATAAAGATTTTTGTCCAGTTTTGTCTAATCACATTTTGATAAATACCATTTAAACTTTTGAAGTCCCATTAAAAATAAACACTGAAAAAACATTAATTAATTATGGTGACCTGTAATTCAAAGAACCTTGTCAAATGTTCTGCCGGGTTTGATGACCAATATGACTATATTTAAAGAAAATAATTCTGTTTATATGATATCATTAATGAATGGCTTTTGATGCTTTGCAATTAGAAAAGAACAAGACATCAATAGAGAAAAGAATCTAAAGCAAAAAAAAATAACCATTTCTGACAGGTTCCAATAAAGTATTAGATCAAACCAGTTTCATCTCATTTGTGTGTTCAAAATGATATAAATAGTTTTGCCATTATTTTTGATTGACACAAATTGTGTTGAAATGTTGAAAGTTCAGAGAGGCACATGCATTTAGATGGGTACTAAGCAAAATGTCAGTTAAGTGTCTGTAAGGTCACAGACTATTTTTGCTGCTGAAATTCAAGCAAAACATCCTTGCAAATAGGAGAAAAACTTCATGTGATTAATCTCATTTGGAGAAATATCCCAATCAGTCATGTGTAGAGAACTGTGCAACACATCCCACTGTTACCTGGCTTTGCATCCCTCAAAACACAGCACATCATCTCAATAGGCTATAAATTGCAACAGAAAGTAAAGATGCAGGATGTCTGAACAAGTCCTCAGCACAGGTTATTTTGTCCTTACCTAGTAAAGTCTGTCATTTCCATCATAATCATGCACATCTGCTTTGCCAACACAATGATGTCATTACCACTGTCATCCCACTTGGCCACCTCTGCATCCAGTTTGCTCTTTTCTTGGTGGAATATCTCTACCTGCTCGGCAATCTTAGCCTTCTCCTCCTGAGGAAGCTGAGCCATGATAGCCTGGAGAAAAAAATGTGAGAAGTTGGGCATTAAAAAAGGAAGATGGAAACTATACATTTCCAGAGGTCCAAATCGTATGCCCAACTTCTAGTTTCTTTCTAAGGGAGTTAAGGATGCAAAGCAAAATCCAGTAGACATTTGTTTTCTGTTAGGACAAGCAAAACCAAATCCACTGGATGTTTATAGCTCTTCTTAAACCTTCAACAATTTAAGAATTATAAATGTCATGCCATGATACATAGATTATTCACCAGTCAATGCAGGAAGATTAAAGAAAAATCATGTTAAATAATAACTTTTAAGAAGACTAAAATGAATGACATCTCTGGGAAAAGGCAGACTGAAAATTGCCAGTATCTCCCTAAGTCTCATTTTCTGTCAGAAGAGGAGGTTTCTGCTTAACCCAATGCTAAAATAAACTATGACACGTAAGATAATACATTTGAAGTGAATTGTAATGAATGTACCTTTCACTATTTAGTGGTCTAATTGTCTCTTGGAAGATATGCAAAAATGCACTATACAGGTTGATATTAATCTGTCTCAACATTATCAACAAAGCAGAAAGTCCCCCCCCCAAAAAAAAAAAAGAAAACCCTACAGAATTATAATAATTTCTTTTGAAGATCAAATGGACACTTCCAATAATGCTCTCCAAGTTGAGCTACTATTTGGCTTTGGGGGTTCTGAAGACCACATTATGTATTTAATTGGGTGTGACACATATTTAAGTGTCATTACATTTTGTCTTGTTTATGTCACTTTCAATCAGCTGAAGTCTTTCTCTACATACTCTTAAAATGCTCTTGGCTTTTAAAAATTCATAATTGACCTTTTCCTAAACTGAGATTAAAAAAGGTTATATACAGTAGATCAGAGAAGGAGAAATTTGCAAGTTAATCAAATTAAAATTCAACACATGAGTTTTAATTAGGCCTTATCAATGTAACTCAGCAGTTTCAAATATTAGCATATTATTCTTTCCAAGAAAAATGAAGTTTAAGTCAACCTCGTAAATAAATATATAAAACTTGAACAGATGAATTAATTGAAATTAAGAGAATGTGACAGGAGTAGTAAAATTTGGAATGTTGATCTGTATGCCCTGTATACTTTTTTTTCTGTGAACAGCTTCACCTGTCCACCCTAAAACACTGGTATACAATGTTTTAACATTTCTATTCCAGCTGCTGATGTGTTTTCAAAGAAGCTATATCCTGTAGCAAATGCAGCTCATATATTCAAGTTTTATTTCTATTGAAGACCAACACAAGTCTTTCTACTGAAATACTAATACCTTTAAAGAGTAAGCATATTAAACAAATCCATTACATTCCACAAATAAAAATCCAGCTTTTCTACAGAAAAGGTTCATATAAGATATTATTCTGCTTAGCAGACTCATTTCAATGTGTCACTCAAGACTGTGGAATGGGCGGCTTCTGCTTATGTTTTCATTTTAGGTTTTCATAGTTTGTTGCTTCTTGTGACATTGCATTCTACATAATTCAGGGATGGGACCGTCTTTATAATGTATCATGTGTTTATAGTGTATAGCTGATCAAAGCAGAAGGTTTTAAGTGCAGCAGTGATAATAACCATAATAAATGTAATAGAATTTAAGAACCCTAAGTCCCTAGGAGAACTAGGCTCTTAATAAAAATACTGCTGCAATCTTTACTTGGTTTTCAGTTTAAGAAAGGATGATATGCTACTTAATCATAGATGCAACCAAAGAAAAAAAAAGACTATGAAATAACTGCATTGTATCTCAATTCTTTTGTCATACCTGAGACTGACTTTAGTAGTCAATTCTTCAAATAGAGCAAACAGGCATTGATGCTCTTTAAAATATAAAAATCTCCCAAAGATAGTAAACTGCATCCAGAATAGTTCTGTCATCATTCTCAGGATAAGGTATCCAGGTGCCATTCTGGAATTTTCCTGACTGCATAGTTTTCAATGTCAGTTCCTAGTCATCCAGCTGTCTAGGATGGGAACTACAATCCATATGTTCTTCTTCTTGGTGATAATGATACATGGTATGTCCTTGATATGCAAGGACAATTTTTTTTTTTTTCTCCTTGGGCTGTAGTGGTAGAAACCCAGCTTTTCTGATACATGGTATGCTTTATTTACCATCTGTAATCAATATTCAGGGAAATTAATTTAAGACAAAAAGAAAACTCTTCTCAACCTCAAGCCCTAACATACTGTGGGTTTTCCTACAGCAACTGAAAACTCCTCCTTCCTGGTCCTCTGATGTGATCTTTCAAAGCATTGTTGTCTTTTGTCCTTCAGGTTCTCCATCCTACAGATCTGTTTCTAGAATTTAAGGTAAGAATTCACTGTTCCAGTTACCAGTTTTTGCTACAGTGTTTGAGTGTGTGTGTGGAGAATGCTTCTCATTTAGTCCATTACTTCACTTTTATCACTTATCAGAAGAAACTGCAGACCTGTGCAAAACAGCCATGAAAATCATTCAGGTAATTCCTAGTTCTCCACTGGTTCTCTGCTGGAAAATTTTGAGGCTTTTATTTAAACTCTCTTTCCAGTCAAATATATTTGCCCCCAAAGTTATATTCTGATTTTTATTTTTATTTTTAATAATCTGATCTGAGCAGCCTATTTAGTAAAATGTGAACATTCATCACAGTGTGGCATAATCCTGAGTGTTAACAAACTTCACTTCTCTAGCACCTGTGACCCCCGAAGCACTCATCAGGTTAATTCGCAATCCCTGTGCACAAGCTGAGGTCCCAAATCACAATGATTCCAGTTTATCATGATGTAATTACCCTCGTAAAATTACATTTACTCAGTAACAAATGTCTTCAATTACAATTAAATTACAGGGACTACTCAGTAGCTTAGGCAGATCTTGACAGGTTTGCACACTGGGAAACATGACTAATGTAAGATTTCTCTGGATACAGCACATGGTGCCCTGATAGGATTTTTTTTTTTTTTTTAGATTTGCTGACTCCTATGGTTTCAGCACATTCTAAACCTGCAAGGCCTTTTACAGCACTAGCTGAAGCAAACGGCTAATACAAGGCATCACATAAGCCTAAGGAAGGTCATTCAGTAAAGTCAGTCCTTTTCAAATAGCTGAGACATGAAAAAAAACTTTAAACACCTAGGTCAACTCATTCCCATCTTTTTAAGTGACCCTGAAGATTTTAAATCACTGTATTTGCTTTCCAAAGCACAGCTTTTTATTTGTAGCTATACAGACGCTTAATGTAGTATGTGGGTTTTATACTCACCCTTGCACTCTGGCCAGCAATAAGCTGGTCATCTTCAGTCTGAACACTTGTTCTGCTGCGAACATCATAATCTTCCTGCTCAAAGTCTGAATCATCCTCTAGCTCTTCAGGGGTCTAGAGAAAGAGACAAAGCAAAAGAGAGGAGATGACAAGCTTATAAAGGATCCAGACAAAGAACTATGTACAGTAAGCTCTTATTTCATTGACTACCTGCCCAGGAAATGCTATTTCTCTTTCCATTTAAATTAACTAGTCTTCTCAGGCAGTCAAGAACTGAAATTGATTTGTCTTAAAAATTAAGTTGTTTCAACTCTAGTTTTCTTTACAAATAGCATTTATCATTACCTTGCTACAATTTTTAACTTTGTTAACATGATGAATGCAGTTCAAGGAACAAATACCCTTTGGAAACACTAACAAAGAGAATTCAGTATTTCAAAATAATGCTATTTCATACATAAACAGACAGTAATACTATTACATTACTGGAATCTCCATGTAATCTTTGAAAGAAAAGTAAATATTTGGGAAAAAGTAACTAACATTCTGGAAGAAAAAGTTATAAAAGCAAATAAGAGATTTACCCTTGAAAGAAAACGTAAATGATGTCAGCTGGTTTTGGAAGAAATGTAAAGTTTATCATCTGCTTTATCTTGTTGGTTCACATGGTTGTTTTCAGATACAGAACTTTGGAATTTGCCTCATCCCCTAAACTGAAACTACATTATGTCCATTGCTGGTGCTATGAATGGTGTGAGGG
The DNA here is from genome assembly GCF_001431845.1 of Calidris pugnax. Classification (NCBI taxonomy): domain Eukaryota; kingdom Metazoa; phylum Chordata; class Aves; order Charadriiformes; family Scolopacidae; genus Calidris; species Calidris pugnax. The sequence goes on from NW_015090793.1 coordinate 11,158,108, forward strand.
TCTCTGGGCAGATTGATTAAATCTAGTTATATGTATGCTGGCTTCAGGTTGTTTAAAATGTTGGAGGGAATGAGAAAAAAGATAACTGATGGATCTCTTTGTTTTTATCACCTTCTAGCAAAAAATTAGGAGCAAAAAAAATTTCCTTATGTATATACAGAGAGACAGCCTACTTTAAAATCACTATTTAGTACTATGTTTAATATAGATGGTGCAAAACCAGAAATAGCCATTAGAAGGAAGATTGTGTTCCATTTTGTGCTTTAATAGCATCTAGTACAACAACCTGGCCACAAGTAACTTCTGTAGGTACAACACATGATAGTGATAAAAGAAACAGAAGATCAGAGTAACTGTGCAGAGAAATCCTCACCTTGCTGGATACACATATGCCTCAGTGTTAACCTAGAGGGCCAACCATTGCAGAAGAAATCATCAATGCTGGCATTTCATACTTAGAGACAACGTCAAATTTGCTAGCAGAGGTGCTAATCATTGCCAGTTGTCATTACAGCTCTGCCTTGAAGATGCTCAGTCACTAGGATCTGGTCCAAACCCTCTAACATAATGCAGAGAAGTCTTTTGGCGATATTTATACTACAGCCTGGTTTCCAACATGAAGTGCACATCACTGTTTGTAACAGAAAATCAGCCGCTTTGCTAGCTACATGGTGAAGTGCACATGATGGGGAGAATAAAACACAGTCATATTCATTTGGCTTGAAGAGTATGAATTAAATAAATCTTTTGATGCTGAGCACTGGAGGAAGAAATAACCAAGTGTGACAGTATGGTAATGAAACTCAGGCTGCATCTCTGAAGAGATGCATGTACAAATGGTGTATATAACAGGATAGATAGGAGGTGAACTCTAGTTGAAAAAATGAATTTACCTTTCTCTACTGCCACAGGAGAAAAAGAAAGTTCAGTACCCATCACTATAATGTCCAATGGTCTTGCTTTCCAGTTGCCTTTAATCACTTTATTGTCTCTGCTGAACTGCCTGAGGGCAGCATGTGACTTTAAAATCTGCCATAAGCAAACCAGCTACTAAGAGAATCATACAACTCCCTGAGCAAAAGAGAGTATTTCCAATTGCAGGGCTCAGCTTTTCATCTGTCTAGGCTTTGTTGTGAAGAACAGGAACAGGGTGGAGAGTTTCAACCCCTTCTTCATAAACAGGCTGGCTATTCCCCCATCCTCCAAGTCCATTCAACTAGACAGTTGCACTGGTAATTGTAAAACCAGTACCCTTTTACCTCACAAGTATACTCTTCTTTGTTTTTTCTGTCTCCACTTTTATAAATATGACCATAAAAGACAATGTGAAGCCCTTTCCCAAGCTTTCATAGTCACACCACAGTAAAGCAAGGCGTAATATTTTTAATATTACATCTCAACACTGTAACCAGTAAGGACATAAGGATGCTTCTTAAAAAGCTAAAATATTCTGAAAATTTTGTTTCAGTTATTTACTCTTAAAGAAACATTTAGAAAAAACATATTGCTGTTACTGCCTGACATTCACAATCTCAAAATTTGTGGCCTTTAAAAGATTGAAACTTAATGGGTATAGATGTTGAACTTCAAGAAAGCCTAATGCAAACCAAAATGTTTATGCAACTGTTAATAATATACTACAAGCATAAGAAATCTCACTATTTCCCCCCTGTACAAGTGAGATCTAATTCAAAACTAACTTTCAGATTCACTTTTTTAAAGTTTTCAAATGTGGTGAATTTAACACCCTCATGTTATTCCAAAAATAGCTATAATTTTAATTAAGATGAAGAATAGTAGTTAACTATTATCTGTATCCTGAAATTTCAAACATTTTACATGCTTTTCACTCTTGCAGCGTTGCTTTGTTTTATCTCACCTCTTGGAGGTGCAGCCCATATATAATAGGATCTCCTATTTGTTTCAACACAAAAGTATAAAAAAAGAAATATATTGAAGTGCATCGACTTAAGGATTTTTACTCTTAGCAGGGCCTTCTAAACATACCATAACAAATCTAACTTTTGTGCACAACTAACAGGACCTTGGTATTTAAAACCTAGTTAACAAGACAACAAAGTCTGGAACTTAATTTATCTGAGCTGGAAGACAGAAAGACTGGATCAGTCTTGCAGACAGCGGAACCTATGGTCACACAGACGTAGAAAATACGGATTTGAGATTGGAGACAGCTTCCAAACAAAAGTCTGACAACCACCAGTGGTAGCAGGATCTAGAGTAAGTTTCAAAACTAATAAATTTTATTAACTCTTTGATTTCAGCAGAAAAATGGATGATTTTAATAATTTTTTGTCTGTCTATTCTGTAGCACAGGCAGTAAGACTTCCTAGGATGAATTTTTTTCAAATACAGTATCTCTACTATACATAGAGTATATTGGTCACTTCATTCTTTAGTTCTCTGCCTGAGTAAGGAGCACTACATTTAGCTCTATAAATAAGTTAATTGAATGCAAAAAAATATCATCCTAATCTGGGTAAGCAGAATTCATTAACTCATATCACATGAGAAGCAGAAAGAGGTAGTGACACAATGGCAAAAGTAACCTGGGATGTTTCTCAGGAGACCACAAAGCCTGCAGGCTGATCAGCTTTCTAAGCTAGTGGTTAATATAACATTAAGACAGCAATGAAATAAGAGACCGCACCTCCAGAATTTAAAATGGTGCTTTGTGCTTAGCAGAAACATGTCAGCCAGCCTCATAGCCGCCTCCCTGAGACAACTGTGATGCACAGGGGGTGCTGGAAACCAGAACTCTGGGAAAGGGGTAGGACAAGGGGTAATGGTTTTAAACTAAAATAGCATAGATTCAGGCCAGCTATAAGGAAGATATTGTTTACAATGAGGGTGGTGAAACACTGGAACAGGTTGCCCAGAGAGGTGGTAGATGCCCCATCCCTGGAAATGTTCAAGGTCAGGTAGGACCTCAGGGTCTAATTGAAGATGTCCCTGCTTATTGTAGGGGGGCCTTTAAAGGTCCTTTCCAACCCAAGCTATTCTATGATTCCATGAAAGTATGGGTCTATACCAGATCCCACCTGTTGATGGTGTCTCATGAAACAGTTTAAAATAACTCATGAGACACTGTAAACATTAAAACATGCATAGAGGTGGTTTTTGTCACTGAAAACCACTGTAACATACTAAGGAACTAGATAATCAAAGGAAAAATGGTGATCATTTACTATGCAGATCTCTTGTTTCCATCACAGTCCAGAAGAGTTGCAATTACCCTGATGTTGCACAGTCAGAAAGCAGGACAGGTCTGCCCACCACCAATCATGACTATAATTCAGACTATCTATCTCAGATTAACACCAGGTATGGGAATTAAATTTATGTTTCACGGTATGAAAAAGTATGCCTATCAAAAGCTTTTCTCTTACATAGTAACAAATGACTAAAATGAAGCTATTTTGGAGAGTCTGAAGTCTTACAACAGTGCCGTACTCATAACCACAAGTGTAAGTTACTTCCTTGCTCAAAGGGATGAGATGTTATTTTGGCACTGTTATCTGCTTTATACATTTTCTCTGTAATTTTCACCGTGGCTTTATTTGTATGTGGTGTTCACTGGAGGTGAAGGTAAGTTGGGTTTCAAACAAGTTTCTAGTGCTAAAGAGATGTCCAAAACAGGTTTGGTTTGCTGGGTTTTTTAAAAAATCTTTGACTGTAGACTACATTAAAAAGTAAGACACACATCTACTGTCACAATAATTATGTTGTTGTGGGGTTCTTTTCTATTTATTTTGTTTGCTTTTTTAAAAGATGCTTATGCAAATTGAATCAACTGGTTAGTCAATGCTGAAATGACACATCCTTTACCTCAGTAAACATTCAAAACCATCCCTGCAGAGGCTCACTGGAGCAGTAAGATAATTTATTTATTCATTTAGATTTTAACCAGATTTTCCTCATATCCTGGGCAGCACACATACATTAAGGAAAAACAAACAAACAAACAAAAACCCAAAATAAGCCCACGAAAAACAAGCCAACAAAAATCTACACAAACTTTGAAGATCTTAACAAATTAATGCTATTACTACAGAAAAAGTAATGAAATTTGCATCACTTGGTAGTTGCGATCAAATCTTCTCCTAGGTGATTAACAAATTAATTGAGGTTTATCCCCTAAAATTCCCTCATCTCTTTATTTACAAACTCTTTTTTTGCTGCACGTACTTTGGTTTCACGCTTGCTTCAGCGTCAAGCTTTTCTGGCTTATTATGAAATAAAGTTGATTCTGAGATGCTTTTATATTTCTCTCGCCCAATGTGATACTTTCCTGTAAGTCCCATCATCTATTTTCCAGGTGCTTTACATACCCTTATCATCAGAACAGCTTTCCTGATGTCACGAACTCCATCATAAACCAAGCGGGAGGCATCTATGAACTCATTCTCTTCAAATGGCTGTGGGACATTCGCACTCAAAGCTTCAATGGCAACTTCAACTTGTTCAGCAAAACGTGGCATAACTAGATTAAACAAAATGAAAGGCAGTAAGATTAGACACCTTCTTTCATTTTCCTCCTTCCCTTGGGCATAAATACTTCCCAGCAGACACGGTACATACTCTCAGTACAATTTCAAGATCCAGGAAGGCTCATGGGATGAGTCTGTACTGGCTCTATACGTGCCAAGCTCTGGCACATTTTCTGCCAGCATGAAAATAGCCATCTTCATATTCTCTCCTCCAATTGTACAACAAAGAAAGCAAAACTTCCTTTAAAAAGTGTGAGTTAGTAACTTTTAAAAGACTGCAACATATTTGAATTATCAGTAAAGCACTTTAAAAACCTTTAAAAGTTGGAATGAAGGCAGTAACCATTTATACCAAGTGATCAAAGCAAAATGTAGCCATTATGACTACTAGTTTAGATAACTAACTGCAGTGTAGCTCATGTTGAATAATAATAATTGTATAAGAGACAAGACATGTTTAGAATGCAAAATTTAGCAAATTACTTTTGTGAAGGCACATAAACAGACATTCTATCATCATGTATATAACAAAAAATAAACACAGATGTAACTTAGTGGTATTATAAACCGTGTTATGTGCTTCATTAATACATATCTTAAATAAATTATATACTTATATAAATAGTTTAAAGGCATTCCTTGAAGTAACCAGAGGCTTTTCTTCAAATTTTATACAGGATTCCTCTGAAAGTATAGTTTTCTCCATATCACATATGCTTATAATAAATGTTCCCTAAATCAGTCCCCTAACAACTTAAACGAAATCCTACAAAGAGAAACACAAACAACATCAGGTCCCATTAATTCTAATGCACCTATACTCCTGCACTTATTTACTCCTATTCTTCAATATTTTAACATTAATATCGGAGGACTGGGCTCTCATATACCACAGGACAAATAGAATCAATGCTTCATTAGAAGCCTGGATCCAGTGTGATTAATTCTTACAATTTTAAAGGAACTTGGGTCAAGCTTAAGATTTACAGATAGCTGTCTTTTCATTATATTCACATAATTTTTATTATTTGTCACCTTGTAGTGCCTAGGTATCCAAATCACGTACCATTGGCTTTATTATTTTGGTATTATAATCGAAAGAACAGGAAAAGATGACTTCTAATTCAGACAGTCGCCTTTTTTGTTGTAATATTATCTTTCTTTGTCATCTTTTCCCTAGACCCTTTTTTTACAACACTTTTTGGTAGCCTGATGAATAAAAGGAGGAATTTCCAGTGTCTTTTTCATCAAGGGCAGTGATAATCTTTTGTAGGAAGTAAACTGTCACTGTGGCAGGAAACCACATTTTCTTCCTGACTGAATGTCCTTAAATATATCTTACTCGTAATGAAAACTACGTTTTATGCATCTTACTAAGTATCTGATTTAAAGTAAAACCATGAAAAAAATTATTCAAAACTAGTTTTCTTTTGAAGATCAACTGGCAGCAGCTATGAGCCAACCTTTCTGTTTCTGGCATGTAAGTATTACTGGATGTTAGAGTGGAACCCTTTAAAGAGATATATCTATTCCAATTTTGTTTATTCTGCCTAAATATATATACAAACATATATATGTTCATGAACACAGATGAAAGAACAGAATTATATCTTTTATGCAGATAATGTTCTTTAAGTGATATAGTGGAGAAAACAGGAAAAATTAACAGCAACAATATACATAAATAAAGTAAACATTAACAAAACATTGCTAGACAGAAGGGAAACATTTTAAGCAGAAAAGGAGTTTGAGAGCTGAAGTTTTGGAAAGAGTAATAATAAATGCATATATCAAATTATCTTAATTAATGGAACACTTGAAAGTGTAGTAGGAGACTAATATGATTGCATAAGAAAGTCTCTGGCCTGAAAATCAAAAAGCAATCACTAAAAATACAACGAAAACAAGTAAATGTAAAAAAAAAATAAAAATAAAATAATATAATAATAATAATAAAAATAATAAAATAATGCAAAAATGGTAATGGAAAAGCAGGCAAAGAACCCTAATATTTAGGGTCCTTAAGTTTCTTTCTCAAATTTCCTAAATAGCAGAGGTGGTCAGGTATTTAGCATAATAAATAGCAAGTGAGACAGACCTGAATTAGGAAAGGGCAGTTTGGAGAATATTTGCATACACATAAAGAAATGTATCTATTACATATGTCTCCAATTAAGAGAGCATAGCAAAATTTACCATGCAGTTCTTAAAAAAATAATCAAAGCAATTTCTGAACCATCTTTGAGCATGTGAGAAAACGAATAACGGTGAAAGTTCCAGGGATTTAGAAAAAGAAAAAGAAGCAAATAACTATTTTTATAAAGGTAGAGAAGAAAAGAAGGAAAAAATATAGGGTATTCAGCCTAATTTCACTACACAGAAAGAAAATGAAACATGATGTAGAGCAATTTAGGCTTAATTATCTTGTAAATAATGAGCAGATGTCGGAGAGGCAACAGATTTGTCAAAATAGGTTGCACCGAGCTATTACAATATTTTTCTTGACAGGGCAGCTAACTAGTAGGTTGGGAGAAGCAGTAGATATGATACAGCTTGACTTCTGTTAAGATTTTTAACATGTCCACAAATGACATTCTTAGAAACAAACCAAGGGAAATGTAAATTAAATTATTATAAGCTGTACATGGAACTTACGAGAAAAAACGTCTCAAGGAATTACCTGTTGTACATTCCCATACCAGAAAGACAAGTCCCATGGACTTTTGCAACGTGTCTAACTATTTGATGCTACTGTAAAAAATGGCAATGGTCAATCTAGAATTATTAGAATATATGCAAAAAGACTTGAGAGAAGATACTGTGAAGTTGTACAGTAAGGGTCTAGTTGGAGTACTGTGCCCATTTTTGGAGGTCCAGATGAAAATTTTTGTAGCGTGTGTACAAGAAAGGTGCTAAAATATTTTTTTAAAAATCACATATTTTGTGCTTGTATCCAGACATATATTTCTATGTTTCATTAACATAATTTAGTCCATACTCTTTATCTAGAAACTATTTCTGAATCATGTTTAAAAGCGTCAAATGAAGGAATTAGGAATTTCTGCCAACTCCTTAAGGAAATTGTTTATAGCCTGATAGATTTCGCTGCTCAGATTGTGTTTATTTAGTTAACCATCACAATACATTTCTCGACTTGCAATATATATTTTAATTTACATTTAAGACCTAAATGTTTTGTTTAGGCTACAATTTTTTTTTTATTTTTACTTGACCTATGAATATGAAAGCACACAACAAAAGCAGGCAGGAGAAACATGCTTTATTTGTTATGCTAGTCTGGTCACAAGCAGACCCTCTGAAGTTGTAATCTTAGACAAAGAGATCTACCAAGGACATACAGAAGTGAAATATTTTAAGAAATTATTTACCCCACTGGTATCATGGAAATTGTTGTTAAAAGTATTCAACAGGCAGCTATAGGGTCTTTGTTGAGCACCTGACCTTGCAAAATATGGTATAATAAGAACACTCTCAGTGGAAATAACATTTAATTTCTAAGAGATATTTTAAACTCATTCTTCACCAAAAAAATGTTATTGGGCTTACAACCACCCTTTTCTTGCAATGGATGTAGAAAAGGAACAAATAGATAGGGGTCAAAGCAGAGCTCAATTGTGAAAGGATGACAGGCTTTTTCATGTTTTTCCATATTCTCTCTGGAAGGAATTTTTTTCCTCTTCTTTCTAAATTTTAATGTCGTTCAGATGAGCCAATGAAGACTTACACCAACAATCTAGATTGAAGCCCCACAGGTAATTTTTCTCACTGTGCCACTAGAAAGATGCCAACAATCATGACTCCATTTTCAGATTGGAGAAGTAGATTCATAAGCATTGGGCCACAGGGATGAGATGCAAAGTTACATTTTGTTCATTTTGGTGATCATGAGGCACTCATTTTTGACCACATGGATTACCATGGGTAGTGCCAATTGTATGTGAAAGCTTCTTGCAACAATTTTGACCTTGCAGACCTGGGTAGTTTAGTCCTTAATTTACATTTTTACACGTGAACATATCTACTGTTTCAAAATGGAAATAGCTAATAAACTATGTTATGAATTGCTTGTCTTCTAATTGCATTTTTACATGATGGTAATTTTTGATTAGACAAGAAAGAAAAAAACATCTTAAACTAATGAGATGTTGTTACTAATAGTTTCTCTAAACATATGCTGTCAGTGAAGTTTTTGGAAATTGAGTTAAGAACTGTATTATTCTCTAGTTAAGGTTATCGGGCCACGTTTGAGAAGCTCCATGACATTGATGTATGGGGAAATACCTAACTCAGCCGCACTCACAAAACCTCCAGTCTTTCTTATCTGTATTTACTGCAAAAAGGATACTCTTATACTGACAGTGAAATAGCTACAAGCAAAACTCAGGCAGAGGCATAAAATCTGTATCTAGAGTTGAAACTTGTAAAGGCATCAGTTAGAGGATTACTCATTTCTTACATACAGAGAGATTTGTTATGAATTTCAAATTCAGAAGCAAATCGATACTTTGAGGGAAAAATTAAATATTGGTTTCATAGTTAGAGCTGTGGTCTTGAAAACAGTTATGCATACAGTTAGACTGAAAAATGTGATCCATTAACATCTCTCAGTCTAACTGTATGAATTAATTAGGCACCTGCATAAATGTTGACAGAATCAGGTCCCAAGTTAATAGCAACACTTCTAATTTACTGACATAGTCATTCTAACAAATAAGGATTTTAAAGCCTTTCTGTAGATGAGTTTCCAATGGCCCTGAAAGTAGATCACTGCCAACAAAATCTAGACTAAGCTGTTGCTGGATTAAAACTGAGAGACAACAAAGACAAAATTACTTCAACTGATTAACTTATTTGTTTGGTTTTTTTGTTTTTTTACTGTCAGCATAATAGAAAACTAGCACACCACCATGAATGAATTCATGCCTTGATACAACATGTAATTTCTTGTGAACCACCCTGCCCACACAGAAAGTATTTTCTCTAGAGCTTTTTCTATATTACTTGTGAACTACCCATATCACCTACATATTAAAATGATCAAGTAATTATCAATTTTATAAAAATATATTCTCTACTGACTTTTTCTTCTGTGGTAATAGTTTGTACTGCAATGTTTGTACTTAAAAACATAGCCACCATGTTTGTTTAGTTACATGGGAACAATAAGACCACCGATAGAAGGGAAATGTTAGGTTACATAGCAACATTATTGAGATAAAAAAACATAAAGTTTGGGCTTTATTGTTTATAGCATTAGAATATGAAGTTTTATTACCTACAAGATTAAATGAATGCCTATCTAATTTTATGCACTTTTATGACCTTATTATATAGGAACTCGAATTCCTCACAAACTTAAGTAGATGCAAATTTTCAGTAACCTAGAAAGGTAGAACTGAGACACATAAAAACAATAAAGGTCAAGGTTCCTCCAGCTACACAGGTTTCTGATTCTTAGTGGTATCAGTGGGAGTTAGAATCCTTGGCCTGCTTTCTTCTTCATATATCTGAAAGTTAGAAATTTGTGCTTCCCTATACCAAATGGAGAGCAATAGATGTTTCCATTAGACAATTAATTATACTTACTTTAAGAAAGCATTTCAAGTTCAGCTTAATAAAATTCTGATATTCCTCTGCCCATTGAACACAGAGGAAGGACAGGTTACTGGCTTTGAACAGATGTCTGCTTTGGGCAACCAAGTTTAGGCATAAATAAATCCCATTCATGAACCAAATCCTAGAACAATTTTGGCTCTAAATCAGAAGGGTGCCTTGGAGGCTTGTGGCTAAGCAGGAAGTGGCTGCTTTCTATCCAAACCTCACTAGAACTGAAGGGTTCCCAATGGTTTCAGCTTTGGGGCGCTTTTTCTAGCCAGCAGATTATTTTTGAATGGCATCAGCTGAGCTATTTCTTAGAACTTCATTTTAGAGACAAACACCTACTCAACTCTTTCTAGTATCTGGTCTGATTTAGGCAAGACTATTCAAGAATGACATGGCAGTCTAAAGGTTTGGACCGCTACATTACTAAATGTTGAAAGGATCCCTGAAAATCTCATACAGAGAATCTGTGCTTATACTAAACATCACTGTTGTGTAAGTCACATAAATCAACAAAATTATCCAGACTGACTGGCAGTATTTTAAGCTAAGGGTTATCAGGGAAGACTAATAAAGCAAAAATCCATGAATGACCCACTATATTAAAAAAAATATTATGCTCTCTTAGGAAAAAATCCAACCTCATACCTTCTCATATCATAATTTACAAAATTTCAGTCATGATTATTATATTGCTAATTAAAAAGAAAAAGTTTTATAAAGCTCTACTGAAATATTAAACAATGTATAACAGTATTAGACAAACCGGTTTCCAAAATGCAGATTTGATTTAAATATTTTGTTGCTTAGGTAGATGTATGCTTCCATCTGTGTATCTTTGTTGCGCACATTGTACATGTATACACACTTATATGCATACATATACTGATAATACATACATATATTAATAATGTTTTGGTTGCTATGGATGAAGAAATGACCATATATAATTATGTCTGTGTTTTACATCACTGGATTGGGTTTTCAGAGTTATGTGCTCAGAGAACCAGTGACTGACTTCTGTTACAGCTAAAAACTCATAAGTAAAAATGTGAATCCTCACCAGTTCTGGATATCAAACCCTATGCATCTCACATTGGTCACCCAGCAAAGAGGAAAAGCAGAAATAGGGTAAAATTTGCAGCATGATGGTTTAAGTGCTATGGCATAGAAAAGGATGAAACAACACTGTCCAAACCACAAGAAAATCTTTTCTCTTCTTGCTGTTTTACTGATTCACTTTTCCCCCAATGAAATGGTTAAAGGATAGATGTAAAATAATGAAACTGCATACCCTATAGCATTTTGCAGTAAACACAAGACTTTCAGGAAGAATCAGCCTTTGCTGCCAATGCACTGCTTCACCGGTTTAGCCACAGACCATAAAACCAATGTTCTCAGGGTGCCTTGAATTTATTGGCCAAGTCCTGACCCTTTGGCCCATATGTGTTAAATAAGTCTGGCACTTCACAGAAGGCTCTCACTTCATCTGTGGGTATATGCAACTATGCGGTATAGACCTGCTAATGCAACAGTTTCAGGAAAGTTGGATTTGGTCGTGTGCAGTTCAGGTGAGCTGTACATTATAGTCATTAATGGGATGTCTTGAGTTAAATTACCAAGTACTGGGACATATGGACACATAGAAAAAGACCCAAACCTTCAAAATGTTACTGATTGGACTGTCATTCGCAGGAAGGGAGAGAACCAAGATAAATGGTGTCTGCAGGGAGGTGCCTCATGGCCAGCATAGGCAATCACGTAACAAAAGGGTACATCACAAAGAGTACAAGGAAGGATAACAAATGACGGCTGCAGGGACATATGTGTCTCACCAATTTCAGATGTCTCACTCATTCTCCTGCCTACTTGTGCAAATAAAGACTGCATACAGTGAGTACCCCCACAATATTATTTCTACTAAATGAAACTCCCTTCAAGCTAATATTTCAAATAAAATCTAGCTGCAACTCTTCAAAAAATCCCCTCAAGAAAACAGTTGCATGCTGTTGAACTCAAAATTACTTATATAACACAAGCAAAACACTCTTTCTGGCTTTAGTTATAAGTTTGTGTATATCCATACATAGGTGTGTGTAGGCAAGGGGATGCGAGTAATGACAGTGTTTTATTTTAAAAGATTATTGTACAATTCACATTTCTATTCACAAAACATTCTGTTGCAGCTTTGCAATATTCACTGATTTTTCTGCCTATATTTTCTAGATTTGGTATACATTTTTTTCTACCTCCACAACTATCCTCCTTACTTTAAAAATAGCTCATAAGAACACAATATTTGAATAGCAACCAAGTAATAATGGTTTACAAAAATGGACAATTCTATTTTACTAACCTACTATTCATTATCTAAGGTGTCTGGCACATTAAAATAGATAATCCTAGTCTTTTTTAAATCTCTTGGTGTTAATTTGTCTCCAAATCCCCACATTTCTTTAATTTTGTCATCCTTATCTTGACCTTCTTCCATTTCTGGAAGATAGTTAGGCTGTAGAGATCAAAGCTGAAACAACTATTTGAGGCATCCAATTAATATCTTCCTTAAAGTACAGGCTAACATCTTAAACACTGATGTGAGGGCATTGTGCATGGAAAAGGTATCTTTGCTCAGCTGCCAATAATGATGCCATATTTTTTCTGAGAGGATGAATTAGTTCAGAGCGTTCCTGTTAGTGTAGATAATATAGCTTAAATTGTTCCATTTACCTAGAGAAAATAAATAAAATTCTCTTTTCATGTTGTATTTCTGATCAGGAGACTCCCCTACTCCCACCAGCCAAACCAGCATTTTCCTTTTGGCAAATTTTGCTTCTGTCTATTCACCTGTTAATTAATACATTATACACCAACCACAGCGCTGACCCCTGAAGTGTCACAGGATTTATCTTTCTGCCTGCTGAGAAATGGTCATTTATGCTTTGCTTGTGCCTTGTAACCAGCTCTTAATCCATCAAAGGCCTTAACATTCACTCCATGGTTACCTATTTTCCAAGCAGCTCTGTGCTCAGGACTTTATGAAAAACCTTTGAAAATCTAAATCAATTATGTGATAGTCTCCCTTAGTACTATATTCTATTTTTAAACTCTAAAAGTGGAGAGAAAAAGAAATGGTATTTAAGCTTTCAGACACAGTGGTGATTTATTAATCTCTTATGTATCTCATTTAATTGTTTTATAATATATTTTACAGGATTTCTTACTGTATTCCTCTGCTTATTGAACACTGTCTCTCTGGTTAAAAAGTCTTTGGATCAAACCAAGCACTAGAGGAATATAATGTCGAGCATTCTTTGGTCTTTTGTAAAATACCTTTTTTTAAATAATGCATTAAATGTTTTTTCTTAGTGATATCTTGACCTTTAGATTTCAGTTTAGCAAAACTTTAGAGAAAATGCTACAGTACTTTGCAGAATAAAAGCTGTAATTTCATCAAAAACTGTAGATAAATGATCTCATGTTCTCAGCATGATGGTACCCATAAGTTGTACTACAACTACCTGAAAATCCCATAAAACCTGAATTTAACATCATTTATTTTTTAAATTGGCTCCATTTTGCAAATTTTAGCTCTCCCTCAGATTCAAAATGGGGTATTTTTTTGATTACAGCTATGCTTAAATACGTCTTCTTGCTTCCACATTTTGTTTCCCTTCATATCACTGCTGAAAAATTCGTCTTCACCACATTTTAGTACTAGCTTTAATAATATCATTGAGCTGCCTTTTCCTAGTGATAAATATCTATAAAGTTTGTCCTACTCTCACTGATAAAACTCTTACAGGCTTACTGCTGAACTGTCAGTAGTGCTGATTTTCAACTTTAGTCCATTCAGATAAAGACAAAATAAAAAACGTATGTCAAAACAGAAGTCAACGAGTGGTCTACTTAAAAACAGCTAGTTACAAAGTTACTAGGATATCTTTAAAACATGCTAAAAGCTGAAACTTAGATTTCTGGTCTGAATTGGACAATTTTAAATTTCCAATGTCCTTCACAGGATTGAGTGAGCCAAGTAATATGGTACTTGATCTTCCAGGATGGTTTCCAGACATCCCAATGCAAACTGAAGGAAAACAAAATAAAAAATTGGAACCTTTTCAAAGTCCTTCCCAGGGAGTTTTGGTGCCATTTGTTCTGCTTTTTCTCCTTCATTTCCCATTCACTCCCTTTCAATACAGCCCTGCAAAATCCACTCTAGATTTCCCAATTTAAATTCAACCCTCTGAACTTTAAAGTCACATCTTTTTTTTCCTTCCTTCATCTGAGAAATCTAGAAAAATAATATTCAATCTCATTACGTGTTACTTGATTTCTTTCTACGTACAATTCTTTTTAGTAATTTAGAAACTTATGCTTCTCCTCTGCAGTTTTCTCAAGCAATTGCTGAGTAAGACTTCAATCTCCACCTTGTTAAAGGCAATGGGACACTCTGAGCTGGCCTGGCTTTCTGTTTTTTCTTACTCCTTTCCCTTGCTTTTCACCTTTTTCTTTGCTTTTGACCTTTACTTTCCCTTTTCCTTCCACCCTTCTCTCCTTTTTTTTTTTTTTTTTCCCCATGGACCATTTGTAGTAGGATAATTTCACAGTCCTCCCCAAATGCAGAATACTAAAATAACATTTCACAGGAGCCATCAGCATGGCCCTGCTTACCAGTCCCTGGGCTGTGTCAGACCCTGGTTCCCCTCACTGGGCCATATTGTGACTCCCACCTGTGGGCTGACATCCCAGCCTGGCCTCATCCCTGTCCACATGGAGGTGCCTGATGCCCAGGGCTGGGAATGTCCCCAGGGAGCCACTTGGTCTTGCTCTTTAGGAAACCAAGCTAAAGATATTAGTAAAACTTCACAGTGCCTCAAAAAGCATATAAAAATTAAACCCTGAAGGTCTGGTATACTCCTGCACACAATTAACATCCAGTAAAATCTATAAGTTTTGTCTTTGTTCCCAGCAAGCCCCGTAAACTCTATGGTTTTATACTTTTCATCTGGGATTTATAAGAAAGCCAGCAACTGAGAGTCAATTTTTTATTTTGTTTTTAAAGGAAAAGAAAAGCGTGCAATTTTAAAAAGACATTAACCAATACTTCACTCCCTAATACTGCTGTCAGAGATAAGAGTCTAGCTTCTACCGAGTATTTGGCTATGAAGGCAGTGATTAGTCAAACACAGGCAAGAAAGCACTAAAACACTAAAAATCCCACCCTGTATATTCCAAAGGCAGTAAAGTAAAGCAACAAATACAACTTTAAGGTGAAACCAGTTATTAAAATAAGGTTTGCATTGTTTCAATGTCTTGGAACCTACCAATATCACTTTCATTAAAGATTAATTTTCTCCCTCCCAAAAAAAACATTAGCAAAGTGTTTCTGGGGTCCAAAGTCAGTACTCATATAATAGTATGGAAGCTCTGGAAAAGGAGACTTAACAGAGGCTTTCCTTGCCTGAGATGATAGTTAAAATTAAATAATAATTATAAGAGAAATGCAATATGCTTATTTCTTTTCCATTGTCATTTAATTTTTTCCCAGCTTTCAAAAGCACTTCATTTGAAAATCAATAAAGTTTCAGTTAAAAATAAGGAGAAATAAAGATGAAGATGATAAGATACTCATCATTGAATTTCTCTCTGAGATTTTATGTGCATCTGTGGATGGAGCCTGACTCCAAGTAAATCACTTTCATAATTCTTGAGTGCTTGATAAATCTGCACAGGATCTCAAGCTAATGAATAGAACAAATATATAAATATATGTTTATATTCATATATACCTCACTGCATTATCTTATATACCTTATTATCATATATACCTTATTGCATTATCTTCAAGTTGTACAGGGGAAAAATCCAACCCTCTGGGTTCAGCCAGAAGTAAAGTGAACAGGAATGTTGCACAGGAATTAGTGGTGTAGAGCCAAATGGAGTGGCTCCACAGACCATAGGCTGAAAATGACGGTACTGATTCCTGACCTGTCCCCAAAAATGTCTCTCTGCAGCTCATAGGAAGGAGTCTGTGTCAGTTAATTTCTACAGTTTGGTTTGAATCTACAAGCACTGTGGGTGTTCAAGGCACAACTGTCTAGCCATAATCACAATCATAAGAATCCACACTTCAGCTATAATTTCCAATAAATCATAATGAAAGCTCAGAAAAAGAAGAAATTCTATATTTTTGTTAATGTGATTTATCTGTGCAAATAGGGATTGGGGTCCTTAGTAGGGCTAAAAGATAATAGGCTGGGGCAACAGTAACACAACAAGTAAGAGTAAATAATTGCAAGATCTTGTTTAGCTCATTTTGCTGATTTCCGTGCTTAAAGCTAACACAGAAGCTGCCAAACCTATGGCAGTTTTTGCTTTTCTGCCTAGTAGGGAGATGTCTCATTGTTTTGTCTGAATGTCACATTTGTTCTGTCCTGAACTGGTGTAGCCTCATTTGTTCCTTCTAAAATAATCCTGCTGATTTTGAAGCACAGATAAGTAAGTTCAGCCAGATATGGGAGGATCAGCTCAGATATTTTCATACATCTAAACTCTATGCATCTATATCACAGCTGGTCACTCATACAGTGCGTGGAGACTCAGTCCATAAAGTCAATGGAATTGAAAGCATGATTCATCCAAACAAACTTTGAGATGAGAGCACTTGCTAATGCTGCCTGCACTGAACAATTCAGATGCACATGGCAACGGATAATACTGAGTATAAAGGAGTCTAAAATGATCATCTTAGATGTAATCACTTATACCTAGATGAATCTAACCCCTGCTCTGTGAAGGCAAAAACAGTTTAAAAAATAAAAGTGCTTTTCCCAATATACCCATCTAGCAGACTTTCATACTTTTTATGTAATCTATTTATTTTATATAATCTATATATTTTATATAATCTATCAGACTTTTATATTTTTTCAATCAGATGATGTATTTCCAGTTGCTCAAATGTGTTTTCAATGAAAAATTGAATTGTTTAGAAATGCAACTTCAGTCACAATCAAGTACATTCACCTGCACAGACCACAAAGTAATGTTTGTAATCATTTTCCAAAGACACATAATACATAATCAACCAACTCATAATGAACTTGAAGAAAAGGCTGTGTATTACTCAAATCATTGGAACTTTGATGAAGTAGACTAACCTTAATGGGTTACTGAATCTCTTCTCTTACATGGCTTTTGTCAATATGACTTCTGTAATAACATTGAGTAGAGAATAAAAAAAGCACTCATGGTCATTAATTTGTTTGCTTACTTTTGTTTTCAAGCACAGGTTCCCCTCTGAGTTATAGATATCAGAGAACTAACTGAAAGTTTTAAGTGACTTAATATTAAACAGTGTTTCAAGTCAGCTTACCGGTTTCAGAGAGCAGTTTGGTAGCTTCCAGTACTTTCTCAGTATAAACCCCAGTTTCATAGTTTTCCATCTCTGCATTAATGATGTGAATAACTCTGGCTGCACGGCCTCGGATGGCACCCGCAGTTCTGTCCAGTGTATCAACATCCCCCTCTTGGAGAGCAATCACACACTTATTCACATCTTCAAGAATATGGTTTTCTAGAATGAAGGAAAAAAATAAGGCTCATTTCATTTTGTTCTCCCTCATAGCAAAGCATACTGATTGGGTAAACGGCAAATGTCAGTAAGTTAAAAAATTGATATCTATCCTTACTCAGTTCTGCAAAACAAATATCATTCTGTGATACTATGCCACATAAAAGTAAAATTCCCAAGTGTGATATTTATGTTTAAAGGGACTGGGCTATGACGTCTCACCTCTATTGCCAGCACCAACCTGTGATTCTTTGAAAAAACAGTTACATTAATTTCAAACATCACACCGAATTTTATTGTAATGAAAGTGTAATAAAAGTCAATGCAAAAAGGAAAGTGGTCAAATGTTATGCAGATGCTTTAATAAACAGGTTGGCAATTGTCTAAAGATGAATTTACACGTTCCTATAAACATTTAATATATTTGGTTTGTTTGTGCCTAAGTAAGTTAGAAAAGAAAATAAACCATTTTGAAAAGACAACAGCAAATGGCCTTTCTACATAGCAGGGACCTTGTGCACAAGCAGTTTATCTCCTTTACTCCATCTATCTAGAGATTAAGCTGTGAGTTTTTCATTAAACACAGTATAATCATATGTGACTGTGCATATTCTGAAATAAGAGTTGACAACAGTAAGTCTGCTCAGATGATGTAATATCAAGTAGGTTTATTGAAATCTTGAGAGCTGCATTGTTTTTTCTCAGCTCAGAATCAGGCCATGCACTCTCATGTGCTGCAGTATCGTAGCTTATGTAGCATTCTCACAAAGGATAAAGTAGATTTTGACTAGTTCAGACATTATTTCCCTGCAGCCAGTACAGTTAAAAATCATTTCAACAATAAAACTATGACTGAATTTCTTAATTGAGAAAACTCAGTCCGAGAAACTCAGAGACTTTAAACAGCAACTTGCTTTTCTGCCACAGAAATATCAAAACTGAAATGAAACATTGTTCTTTGTAGAAGTAATAAATAAAACAGAATCAATCAGTTCACCAACCACTTTTTGTTAATTAACCTTGGCCACAGAAATAGAATGACACACTACTCTTCACTGTTAAAAATCCCAAGGTTGGATCATTTGAGGGTTTCAGAAATGTTTGACGTGATTTGAATTTTAAACTGTAACAACTCTGAATGAAAAATAAAAGTCCCCTGAGCTGTGAATCAGAGTAACTTGCAAGGCAAAATTCTTTGTTTAAAAAACTCTCTATTCACATTTAAAAAATGTTGCTTTGCTAAAATATGTCTTCACTATTTCCTCCTCACAATCTCCATTTTCTTTACCATGGTCTAGCCAAATCTTGCCCAACAAAAAGTACTTTCTGAATATGAACTACTGCATTTGGAATATAAAGTGATTAAAATTATGGCCGGCCTTCTTTTGGCAGCCACTGTATTAATAAAACATGCCATCAACTGTGACAATCAATATGAAAATGAGGAGGTGTCATTTCATGAGGTACGTTTAACCAGACAGCAGCCCATTTTGAATGCTTCACTAGTTTAACATCCAAAAATAAAACTACTCTGTGTAAGCTGAGGCTTCCAAGCTTACAGCTAGAAGCAACAGGTTTTCTGGATCCACGAGATGTTTTTTCATTTTTAATAGATATATATGTGTATGAACAATATTAGAAAGAAATACTACTTCTCAGCTATCTTGGGTAGTTTGGATATAAGTCAAGACTATTTCAGTAACATGTTTAGAAGAAAATATGGTTTGACAAAAACAAAAACGTCACCCACTCGAATAACTTCTGATTTCATGGACACAAGTGCTTGGAGTGAACAAAGTCCCCAAACAAATAAACAAATGGTCATTTAATAATGTTTGCCATGTCTTTGGCTTGTGCACTGGGTCTGCATTTTACAGCTTGGTCTGCCCTTTCCTTGTAGAACTAGATCTGTTGAAAAGTGTTTGCCAGCTTCAATTCTTGAATAAAAACATAAGTGCTACCAGATTCTGAAGTACCCTTTTATTCTGAGAAGTTCATTTTCATTTTCTTGTCATGGCTTGCAGTAAACACTCTAGCAGCAATGTTGAACAGTGGAGTATAATTATAATAACCAAACCATTTCCGTGTTACTAATAATAGCAGGATACAACCAAACAAAATAAAAGGGAAGAAAAAAAAATAAGGATTTTTTTTTTAAAGAATAAATATTTTTTTCTCTCTAAATATCTTAAACTTTTATTAGGAAATTATGGAAACATCAAGGAAAAGAATGTGGAATGAAACAGAAAATTAAGGCAAAGCTATCTCCTGAAGTTTGACTCTTCTGTGACATCAGAGTTAGCTAAGCACACTTGGCACACTCTGTGTCCTAGCTCACAACAATGAAATTCACCTCTTTCAAACCATAATAGGGAAATGAGTTTTCTGCAGCAGACAATTAACCCAAGACATGCAGCACTTCGCAATTATAGTAGCCATTGTGTGTAACTATAACAATACACTTTGCCACAAGTTGTAGCACTTTACAAGGAGGATGGAGAAAAGACTGACCCAAAATGTCAATGCCCTTCTCTTCTCCATTCCTTTTTTATATAAGGAGTAAGATGTTTTGTCTGTTTTCACAGAAGAACTTGCTTTGCATTGCAAATCTTCCTAGCAAGGGAAGGGTCAGGAAAGTGCAAAGGTCTGTTATTTCTTATACTGCTTTACGACTTCTCTTCATTTGGTTGCATTGTGCACCAATAACTCTGGGACCCAGAAGAGCTTCCCAGCTCTCTCGAAATGTACACGCTGGTCACGTCCTGACAACTTACCTAGATGGGAATTACATGCAGCATCTGCTTATTTCCCTTCTTCCTATCCCTTTACAGGGCTTGGTTACCTGGTGTGGATGATGAAAGGGGCCAGGACTGAGTGGTACACCTGCCCCGCTATTTAAACACAGCTAATCTGAGCAAAGCTACAAAATAACCTAAGGAAAGTTCATCTTTCCTCCTCTTACTCACAACTGCATGAGGACTCTACAATTTTTTTCAAATACTGTCAGCCTGTCACAGGTCTGCAATAAATTTTTAAAAGGTGGCCAAAATTCTACTTTGTCCCTGATTTGAAACAAAACTCTAGAAATAGAAGCACAAATTGGATGCTGTTTTCTGGGAGAGGAAAAACTAACAATTGCTACCAGGGATTAATTGGCATGGCTTGATTGTTCCTACTGAGTGTAGAAGATCAACATTCCAATAAGGACGGACTAATGGACTAATGATTCTTTAGTAATTATAGCTTTTCACTGTTCTGACCCATCACTTGAATTTATTTTTAGAAGAGTCCCATGATCCCGCTACCTGAAACGGAGAGGAAATCATCCACCGAAGTGATGTCATCAACAGCTTCAGTGAGAACTCGCACTTGCTTCTCCCACTGATCTTTAAAGACATCCATGTTGTCCTGTGCTACTTTGCTCTGGGGTCTGGCAGCCAATGTGAGCGCGGCATTTATTACCTGTTATTCAAAATCATTTATTATCAGGAATGGCAATTTTTTTTCACAATGGAAAGAACAAATAGATTACAAACTATGTTAAAAAGACAGCATTACACCCCCTTTGACATGTGTGTCTCAAGATATGAATGTATTTTTCACAGTTTGTGGAAAGCAGGCAACAATGCAATGATAAAGGCAAGGCTACAGTCTTTGTCCAGGCTGTTCTCCCAGGTAACTGATGCATATTTAATGCTAAAAGAGTTCTCAAGTACTCTTAAACAACAATCTTACTTACCTGTGGGCACAGACTATCAATCTGTGTTGCTGCCATACGGACTAACTTCACACCTTCTTCATTATTCGAGATTGAACAGGCCAGATTTGCAACCTGCAATGAAACCAGAATGAGAATCAAGTTTTAGGCAAGCAGGACATTTTATACTTTTCTCTCTTCTTATTGAGCCTTGCCTAGAATGAAAGAATTGTATACAAGAGGAATGATACAGCATCTTTTGTGCTGCTGAACAGAAACACACGTATATTACTTCCTTAATACCACACTGAACCAGCCATCTTCATTAGATTTTTCTAAAATCTTCCCTCACTGTCAAGTGTTTCACATCCTCCTCTGTAGCTTAAAAATATTTCCCTGAGAAGTTATATTGAGAATATAGAGCATCCAGAGAGTTCTCTATGAATTTCCTTTCCTCATAGTTTCTTTTTTCTTTTATTAATCGTGTCCATTATGAATACTAGTATTCAGGCTCATCCATATGCTCTGTGTTTTGCAAAATGAAAAATCATATGGAATTGTGATTTTCCACGAATAAACAAAACTCTGATACCTTCACTGATACTGGGAAGTTACATATTTCTCAAGTATCTTAACTGTTTCAGATTCTGATGGTTTCATACATGTTAAAACCATTTTAAGTCTCAGGTGAACCTCTGTATCTTGTCTGACCTCAAGTAAAATGTCCATTAGCAAGAGTATCATAACTTGGCCTGAGATCTCATTCAGAGATGCAGGTATCTACATGTGCTTCCTCTGGCACAGCTTTGGGAAGCCTGAAGCTTACAAGACTGAAGGGTATTTCATTAAAAGGGAAACTTAAGAGAGACACCTGAAAGAGATCTAGTAATCAGATCATGCCTCCAGATGATGCAGATCTGCTTCTCTGTGGCTTGGATGCAAGTGCAGAGTAGGTCTTCCCAGCTCATATAGTGTTTCTTGTAAAAAATCCATTCCCTAAAGCTTTGTGCCAAGCCCATAAATCTGCCATGGGTTTTCCAAACAGCAATTCACGTCACAGTGCACATAATTAAGCTTATCAGTGATATTTAAATCACAAAGGTACAAGATTTTTTTTTTTGTAATCATACAAAAGTATGGCTCTTCTTTCTAATCTACATTAAAACAAACTTATAAAATTTTAAATATGCTTCCTTGATATTATTCATTGTGCCTGAAGGCATAACTATCAGTTGGAAATGATTCATGAATTAGTTCAAATACCCCCATCTTTCCAATTTTCTTCCAGTCTCCCCTTGTGGTATTAATCTATTCTCGTCTCCAGTGCACATTGTCACGTTAGCCCTGGTCCATCTGTTCTGCATAGAACTTATTTCACTTCACAGTTATGTAGAACGTGGTTTGCATATATCATGGTGCCAAAGCCCAGGGAAGAAAAGAACGTAAGGCTTCAAAGAGTCTTGCAGGCATTTCCTAGTCAAGATTTTATCATAATGTTGTGATTTTTATTTTCATTTCA
The DNA here is from genome assembly GCF_001431845.1 of Calidris pugnax. Classification (NCBI taxonomy): domain Eukaryota; kingdom Metazoa; phylum Chordata; class Aves; order Charadriiformes; family Scolopacidae; genus Calidris; species Calidris pugnax. The sequence continues at coordinate 11,181,027 of NW_015090793.1, forward strand.
TGGTGAGACAAATGAGTTAGTCTGTTTGTTAACAGCCTTACAGCGCTCATGTCAAAAATGTTCTCCTAAGCCGACATCTTCCAATTAATTTACCATTTTCTGTAGTCACTTCTTTGCACACATCAAACAGACCACTTTAATCTTCATGAGAAACAAAAGCTAAGCAGGATAATAATTAGAATGCAGTAACATGAGTGGAAATTACAGACCTTAAAAACTAGCAAATGGTATCATATCATTCAGCAAAAGCTATCTTCTGTATTTTAAATAAGTGGTTTTTCAGATTGCCCTTTCTTTTTACGATTATCATGATAAAAATCTGTCCTAAGGCTCCAGATGCACCATATATCTTACTTTTTTCTCATGTAGCAGTGAGATATTTCACTGAAAGGGGCTAGGTGTCATGAAATGGCAATCAAACTTATAAGTAGGTCTTTGAGTTCTCTTGGAAGTGATCTTTGCAGAAGAAATAATTGAAAATAAAATGTATTTATTATCTGTCTTGATCAATTACTCTTTTGATAGAATCTGATAAGATAATATTTGGATTTTGTAAAGTGTCCTGGTTTTCAAGGGAAGGATGCAGAGATAACCACAGAAAACTTTTTTTGTAAAATAATTTAGAGTTCAGTACTTTGGCTTGGGTGCTACTGTCAATACAGAATGAGTACAATTGTTATCTATGGCTATATTTAATATGCAGCAAAAGAGCATTACAATTATCTGTTTAAAAAAATAATTATACATATTTTTTATAATCCTAACCTAAATAGTTTCTGTGGAATATTTCAAGTCTTGCATAAACACAGTCCTGTATCACCAGCAGTCAGAAACTGATACTACTTTCACAATTCAGCAGGGAGTATGCCAGCCTGTACCATGGGAAGATCTGATTAAGTCAAATAAGCATAGAGATAAGCTAATCCTACAAAGGTAGATGCATTCTGGATAAAATTGAATTTAGCACTACAAATCAGAAATGGTATGACTTTACCCAAAACTTATTTTTAAAACATGGCAAGAAATAGACATTACTTGCAAAAGCCTGCATTTCAGTGCTGTCATGTAAGCATGGGTCTGTGAAATAGTACAAATTTTAAGCGCATTCAGTATCCAGATACAATGCTATTTAATTATTTTGATTGACTTTGTTATCAAATGCACAATCAAGTTAACACCAATTAAAATTCTTGGCACAGCAAGGTCCATATGCAGGCTCTCAGCTGACAGAAACCCTGAGGTAATTCAACATGCTTTAGCCTGCTATAAATCCAGCAACTTTGAATATATTTCTTACCCAAAACTATGACCAAAAATGCTTAGACGCAGTCCCACACCACTTGGTTGAGACACTTTGGTTGGGTGCTAAACTGATCTCTTTGGATAATAGATAAAAAGAGAAAGGCACTTCCAGAGATTGTTTCAGGCCTTTGGTTGACTATCTCATCCTTTAGATATATATAGTTTATTATTTAAACTTAGATTATAGATGGCTCTGATGACTATTGGAAAAGGTATCACTGAAATAAAAGGGGTCCATTATAACTGGTTTTGCATGTACATATTTTATACAACATGTATTGTGAAGAACCCAGACTCTTCAAGGTTGGGAATTCATTTAATACACCACTCCTGAGTTGGATGGAGCAGATAGCTCGGAAAGGAAAATAAAAAGGCTGCATATTATTGTAGCTGCCAATTTGCCAAAACTTTAGTTTGACAGCCTTTACCTTTACACTTGAAGTGTTCTGTCTCCACCAAAGCATTGAAGAAGAGATTTCAAGAGAGGCTGTGAAAGTAACCACGTAATTAATTTTTTCTGACTTTTTTTCTGTTTGTTTTTTTTTTTTTTCAAGTTCCTTGAGTGTACTGAATTAACTGATTGCCTAAAGAGAACTTAAGTTTGTATTAGGATCAATGTGAACTATCTGAAGAGCATTTATCTGAATGAATACATTTTAAATACCAAAATCAATAAATTGCGAATCATCCTCAAAATGCGTGGAGAACTTAATAACAGTGAAACTGCTGTGTAGATACACATTATTGTCCAGAATTTCAGGTCTGCTAAGCTACTCTTATACCATCAAAACAATTGCTAAACAGCTTAAACCTGTCCCGCAAAAGCACAGAAAAGTAATGAGCAAGAAAATAAACACTCCAGCTCCAGTGATGCTGTATTTTTCTTCGATCACCAAATCCACTGAAGCAATCCTAGAACTGGGGAGGTGAAAAAGCGCATACCAACTCCTTCATATTCATTTCCTCTCACTGGCACTGATAGCCCAAAATGCAATTCTGCACCTTTCTAGGTATCTATCTTTAATCATGCAAATCATTCCATTACTTTCAGTTATTCAAAACATATGCAGGATCAGTCTCACTAAAATGTATTTGCATGTATTTGTTGTATTTCAGCCTCAAGCACTTTTCTGCTGTGTAGCAGATGGGGGTGGCGAAGTACTTTGTTTCTAATGCAAATTTGTGTTACCATCGTTGAAAGGACACACCAAGGACAGGATTTATTCTGAAGGCATACTTACATGGCAGCTGGAGGTTTAAGTACTGTATGGATAGGCAATGACTACACTAGTTTTTCTCTAGCTAGCATGAGTAATAACCACAGTGAAGATAGGCAGCACAAAGGTCAGTGTAGACTGTTACCTCTCATGGCACTGTGCACATGACTGAAGTTTGGATTAGTGTTTTTTCGTTGCATTTGCCACACGTGCTATCTAGTACAGGAAAACTCTATTTTGACAGAAAGTTGCACATCAAGCTTCAGCAGTAACCCAGGATCTTTCATACCATTTTACTCTATTTTTACACTGATGAAAATTAGGTGGAGTTACCTTTCATTGTGGTTTCAAACTAGACTATTTCAGATTTTTACTTGAGCTCTTTGTATTAGTAAAGGCAATCACGACTATCAGAATGTATTGTCCTCTGGTTCAAACTTAAATTCAAAGATTTAACATGGCCAAACTGAATCTAATGTAAGTACAACGGTAAAAAAACAAAACTCCATTGCTTAGAGCAAAAAGGTAAAAAAGGGACCAGTATAAGCTATAGCAAGGAGCAATATAAATGCAAAGGCTGCAGAATATTGCAGCTAAGGTCTGTAGTTAATTTTTTAATTTTTTCATTTATTCTTTTTTTCCACCATAGATTGCTTAAAAAAATGTTACAAACAAACTCTACTCAGCTTTCCAAACCATTTAACAAGAAAATGCAATTTATTTATATCATAGTTGCATGTATTCTTTGCAAGTATGCTTTTTTAAAATTTTTTTTTTGTACAAGTAATTCCTATTTATGTCATTTTTTTTTTTCACTGTAATTAAGTGATGGAAATATTAGGATGAAAAAATTTTACAGCAAGTTATTATTTTCTTAGGCAAATACAGAATAACTTAAACAAACGCAAAACACCATCAAACTTACCAGTCTACACCACAGATCTCCAAACCAAAACAATAAGGCCAACAAAACAATATTTGGGTCACTTACGCAAGCTTTGTGTTAACAGAACCTGGTTCTTACAGGTTATTTTGACTACCCAGAAGATTGGAAGAACAATACAGCAGCTCACATCAAGTTCCTGGAATGTGCAGAGGACTGCTTCCTCATACAAATGTTAGAAGCACCAACCAGGAAGGAGGCACTGCTGGACTTGAAACTCACAATCCAAGAAAACCTGGTTTGTAATGTCTCAGTTAGTGACAGCCTTGGCTGCAGTGATCACAACATTGTGGAGTGTGGGAACCTGCTTAACACACTGAAGGTTAGTACTAAGACAAAGGTTTTAGATTTTAGAAAAAACAAACTTCAGCTTATTCAGAGGTCAATTAGGAGAGATTCCAAGGGAAGTTTCCATGGAGGATAAAGGATCTAGTGAGTGCTGGGAGTTTTTCCTGGAAACATAAAACCAGTTCATCCACTTTAAAAGTAAGGAAAGTAGGTAGAACAAGAGACCCCCTTGTCTTTACTGCAAATTTTGTGAGTGTACTGAATTAACTGATTGCCTAAAGAGAACTTAAGTTTGTATTAGGATCAATGTGAACTATCTGAAGAGCATTTATCTGAATGAATACATTTTAAATACCAAAATCAATAAATTGCGAATCATCCTCAAAATGCGTGGAGAACTTAATAACAGTGAAACTGCTGTGTAGATACACATTATTGTCCAGAATTTCAGGTCTGCTAAGCTACTCTTATACCATCAAAACAATTGCTAAACAGCTTAAACCTGTCCCGCAAAAGCACAGAAAAGTAATGAGCAAGAAAATAAACACTCCAGCTCCAGTGATGCTGTATTTTTCTTCGATCACCAAATCCACTGAAGCAATCCTAGAACTGGGGAGGTGAAAAAGCGCATACCAACTCCTTCATATTCATTTCCTGTCACTGGCACTGATAGCCCAAAATGCAATTCTGCACCTTTCTAGGTATCTATCTTTAATCATGCAAATCATTCCATTACTTTCAGTTATTCAAAACATATGCAGGATCAGTCTCACTAAAATGTATTTGCATGTATTTGTTGTATTTCAGCCTCAAGCACTTTTCTGCTGTGTAGCAGATGGGGGTGGCGAAGTACTTTGTTTCTAATGCAAATTTGTGTTACCATCGTTGAAAGGACACACCAAGGACAGGATTTATTCTGAAGGCATACTTACATGGCAGCTGGAGGTTTAAGTACTGTATGGATAGGCAATGACTACACTAGTTTTTCTCTAGCTAGCATGAGTAATAACCACAGTGAAGATAGGCAGCACAAAGGTCAGTGTAGACTGTTACCTCTCATGGCACTGTGCACATGACTGAAGTTTGGATTAGTGTTTTTTCGTTGCATTTGCCACACGTGCTATCTAGTACAGGAAAACTCTATTTTGACAGAAAGTTGCACATCAAGCTTCAGCAGTAACCCAGGATCTTTCATACCATTTTACTCTATTTTTACACTGATGAAAATTAGGTGGAGTTACCTTTCATTGTGGTTTCAAACTAGACTATTTCAGATTTTTACTTGAGCTCTTTGTATTAGTAAAGGCAATCACGACTATCAGAATGTATTGTCCTCTGGTTCAAACTTAAATTCAAAGATTTAACATGGCCAAACTGAATCTAATGTAAGTACAACGGTAAAAAAACAAAACTCCATTGCTTAGAGCAAAAAGGTAAAAAAGGGACCAGTATAAGCTATAGCAAGGAGCAATATAAATGCAAAGGCTGCAGAATATTGCAGCTAAGGTCTGTAGTTAATTTTTTAATTTTTTCATTTATTCTTTTTTTCCACCATAGATTGCTTAAAAAAATGTTACAAACAAACTCTACTCAGCTTTCCAAACCATTTAACAAGAAAATGCAATTTATTTATATCATAGTTGCATGTATTCTTTGCAAGTATGCTTTTTTAAAATTTTTTTTTTGTACAAGTAATTCCTATTTATGTCATTTTTTTTTTTCACTGTAATTAAGTGATGGAAATATTAGGATGAAAAAATTTTACAGCAAGTTATTATTTTCTTAGGCAAATACAGAATAACTTAAACAAACGCAAAACACCATCAAACTTACCAGTCTACACCACAGATCTCCAAACCAAAACAATAAGGCCAACAAAGCAATATTTGGGTCACTTACGCAAGCTTTGTGTTAACAGAACCTGGTTCTTACAGGTTATTTTGACTACCCAGAAGATTGGAAGAACAATACAGCAGCTCACATCAAGTTCCTGGAATGTGCAGAGGACTGCTTCCTCATACAAATGTTAGAAGCACCAACCAGGAAGGAGGCACTGCTGGACTTGAAACTCACAATCCAAGAAAACCTGGTTTGTAATGTCTCAGTTAGTGACAGCCTTGGCTGCAGTGATCACAACATTGTGGAGTGTGGGAACCTGCTTAACACACTGAAGGTTAGTACTAAGACAAAGGTTTTAGATTTTAGAAAAAACAAACTTCAGCTTATTCAGAGGTCAATTAGGAGAGATTCCAAGGGAAGTTTCCATGGAGGATAAAGGATCTAGTGAGTGCTGGGAGTTTTTCCTGGAAACATAAAACCAGTTCATCCACTTTAAAAGTAAGGAAAGTAGGTAGAACAAGAGACCCCCTTGTCTTTACTGCAAATTTTGGAGTCTGCTGTATACAAGGCACATAGGAAACATGAGGGGTAATGAGTACAAGTTACTCCTGGGAAGATTCTGATTGGACACAAGAGGAAAATTTTCACACTGAAAACAGTCAGCCATTGGAATAGTCTCCTCAGGGAAGTGGTAGATTCCCCAATATTGGACACTTTTAAGATTCAGCTGGCCAGGGTGCTGGGCCATCTTGTCTAGATCATGCTTTTGACAAAAAAGATTGGACCAGATGACCCTTGAGGTCCTTTCCAACCTGGTATTCTATGATTCTATGAAATAATAAGGTACCATATTTCAGCTGATTTGTAGTAACTTGCTGAACTGTGGTTATCTTGACTATTTGTAATTATTTATCCATCCACTTAGTAATTTATCCAGATATTGTTACAATGTCCGAATCCTTAAAATATTTGACATATATTAATGTTGGTACTGCTGTAGGCAGCCCAGTGGTATTCATGGAGCCACAAATGAGGGATTTTTTCTATAAGAGAGCACAGAGTTGAAGCTAAGTTACGCAGGATCTTCAGCTTATTTATCCTCACTCTATTCACTGAAGCATTATATTATGAGCAAAACTCTATTTATCACAAGAAGGGATGTTTTTGCACATACACAAACAAGTGCCTAAAATCAAAATATCACCGAGAGTACTTATTGCAACAGTTTCCTCTTCCTCTTCATGCAGTGCCAGTTTGTAACTGGATAATGTTGCCAATTGTGCCTCTTTTATATTAACCAGTCACAACCTAAATAAGAGACGTATTTTTCAGTTGTTCATATGTTCATACATTGATTTACATGTATTAAAAAATCTAATTGTATGCACAGCAGTAAAAAAGGTATTTCATTTGTAAATTACTGACAATCTAATTTACTGAGTTTGATGTTTACTATGAAATTTTTTTAATACCAAACCTTGAAAATATTTAATATAAACTGCTCAGCATTTACAATACTCTGTATTTATCTAAGGAGGTTGGTAGTAGCAGGACATCAGAAAGCAACAGAAAATTTTAAGCACAACAGTTGAATGGCTTATTTCATGTCCTATATGCTGCCCACTGAACCTATGAAAACTCTTCTCACTTCTCAAAAGGTCAATAGCATATTCACTCATACTTACGACAGGAATAAGGCTTTTCTGCTCACACAAACTCCCTTGAGACTTTCTCCATATCACATTTAGTTGAAAAAGCCTTAAGAGATTTCTGCTTTTGGTAAAGTTTGAAGTAACTCTGACTTGAATAAATTCATTGGGTCTTGGACTCAGATTTTTGAAAGAAATCTAAATGTTAGAAGCCTCATGAGTACTAAAAGCTCAAATCAAAACATGGGAATTCTAGCTTTGGACAATTTCAGTGAAGTATTGTTAATGTAATCTGAATCTCCTCCCTGTCTAGGACCATTCTGGTACATACCATGACTATTACCTACTGGATGGAATAGAAGTGATATTAAAAATTAATAACCTTGAAAAATCCTTCTACTTAACTATTTTCATAATTGAAAAAAAAGCGATGTTGGTTCATGTTCAATTATAGAGCTGACAGTAAAGAAAACAAGAAAATGGTATTGTATTATATCTGATTCTTTACTTTCAAGCAGTAAATAGTCACTCTTCTATTTTCTTTTTCTTTTTCTTTTTTACATGGTATTTGACCATACAACTGTTTCTTCCTGAATCAGGTCAAGTTTCTACAATACACTGGTGAGCACCAACCATGAGAAATATGCCTGATGGCAAGCACAAGAAACCCCTTACTGTGGTACAAACACCTACTAAAACAAGAGGGGTGCAACGCTAACATGCATCTGCAATTTTAGACCAACTTTCCAAGTCATTGCGATTTCTCAGCAGGGGCAGCCCAAGCACTCTCTATGGAAAACAAAGGAAAGCAAATTGATTTTAGAAAAGGCAGGCAATTGCTTCAGAGCATTTCTGTAATTTACATTTGAGACAATTCTGGAAACCTCTTAAGTTTCATTTGTAAAACTATTCAAACAATGCTGTTGGGCACTTAATGTGGAGGACTGCCCAGAATTATCAACCTGTGTCCTCAGCTAGGACAAAGAGGTTCAGAGCTGTTCCAGTTACCATACATGAAGACCCAATTCCACAATTAAAAGTGTAGGCATACATCTCTTAGGGGTTCTGTGTTCCAACAGATCTCTACATAGCTTGAAATTCAAGGATTTTAGAAAGGTGGGTGCTGATGTTAATTGCCAGAGTTGAAATCGAGAAATGCTGCTTTGACAGAAAACTCCCTTAGGAATTACAGATGACCCTCCCTCATTTTCATAAAAGTGTGTTTCTGAGGCGTTCAGGTGGAATGCAATTAATTATTAGTCAGTAGTAGTGGAGAATCCATCTACCTCACAGCTGCCCAGCAGGGAGGGAAATGAGGACAGCAGCAAAGGGCTTCTCTCCTGAGGTTTGCTCCCACGGGAGCTGGGAAGTGGAATGGGGCACTCAGCTTCAGATACACAGGATCTCTTCCTTCACTGATTTGCTCACTATATTGATGTAATTTCTGAATTTTCTCTGTTTACATGTGCATCCATTGCTGAAGAAATAAATAGGAAACAGCTGTAGTAAACCAAGAAGAGCAGGACATAGTCTCAAGAACACAGTTAAGACCAGATTCCTGCTAATTTAAACTGATCTTGAGCAATATAAAATTCCACTGATGAAATGCAGCAGGTCTTTTTACCACAAGTAAGCAGTTTATAAAGCTGCAGGGAATCTGTTCTCTATTGTCCATCTCTTAAGGTGGACCATGAAGCAGATATCCTGTTCTAAATCATATAGCTAATGTGACCACTGAGTCTAGGCAATATAGATAGAATTGATTAATTTGATTTACTGGTTTTCTGAGTTACAGGTATGACTGCATTTTATATTACATTGGTACACATTTATTTTCCCCCTTTCACAGAAAACAAACACAAGATGTCCAACTACAAGAATTTCTTCTGCATAGGTCAGAGACCAGCAACACATCTCAGTACTCTTTTACCTTTGTTAGCAGGATCAGGTTTTTTTTTCTATTTAATTTGACAACAGGTAAAGGCTTTCTCACACCATTCTTCCATATCTGGTCTATTCATACTGAAAAAAAACCAGTGAACAAAGAATGAAGAGGAACACCTAGCTACTTCTCTGAAATGTCAGACAACAGAACCAACAGTAACTCAAAAGGCCAAAAGAATTTCTTGTTTTGGTATACCAGTAAATGAGGAAGAAAGTCAGGGTGTTTGTGTATTAATCCTTTCTGGTCAATCTGCAACTTAGGCTGCTGCTATGAATAATGAACTGAAATACTCAAAGAATGAGAGGGCAGTTAGTGCCCTATGGAAATAAGATTTACAAGACTGCAAAGTGTATGAGTTAATCCCATAAAGACATTTTGACAACATAGCCCTGGCAGTGCTGTAGTTAACATACATTATAGCAAGTAGTTCCCAAAGTAATACATCTATCTAAAAACAGTCCACTATTTTGGCAAACTATTCAGTGACCCTGGAAGAGGGCTGCATGCCTGACTAGGCTTCCTGATCACATAACTAATTAAACATTAGGAAGCTATATTTTGGCAGTTGTTAAATAAAAACAGGATATTGTGGTAGGAACTCAAAAAAGTTCACAATGCTAACAGAAGCTTGGAAGATATTAACACAGTGTTATATCAGACACCCCAGGGTATAAACAAATCACAAACTATAATTACTGATCCCTAAAGAAACATAACTTTAGTTAGATGGAACCAATTTTAGGGCTGAAGTTGAGTAGATAAAGAAAGAACTGTATAACTATCTACTACAGCTGCTAGTGATTGATAGCACGGGTGGGGACACCTTTAAGTTCTACATAAGCATCCAACAATAGCAACTTGTTGTTCATATGAAAACCCCCAAATTTGGTATGTCGAACTAGTCACTCTGCTATCCTGCACTGCTATCTGTGCAGATGTTATTTGATTAACATTAAGGGGAAATGTACCTCTAGCCCTTGTGCTTCATCCATGACCCTGCCTTTGAGGCAAGGCTAAGATTTGTGACCAGTGTACTGGTTATGCCCTAACTTACACAAAAGCCCACTTTTGTGTCAAGATGAGCGACTCTCTCAGGGAGAATTCAGCTTTTTGCTTTATTTGGCCTACTTGACAACCTGGATGATATTTTTGTTTAGAGTAGTATTTTAAAGGCTTACAAAGTCACATTCAGAGAAAGAAAATGTAAAGGCTTACAAAGTCACATTCAGAGAAAGATTGATTTTACATGTATCCAAATTTTGTGCAATAGTCTATAAAATGTTTTTACAATAATTTAGTAATGGTTCAAGAGCAATACAGAATGACATCATCTGCCCAGAACCAGAATGTGTAGACAAGGAAACAGAACTAGATGTTCCCTTTTCTATTCCTCCTGTCAGCATGCTTAAACCCTGGCATGGAGAGAGCTCATATTGGCTCAAAATATAATTTAGTTTACTCATCTGCTTAGTAGACCTTTTTCCTGCTAATACGTCCCCTTTTCTCTTGAAAAAGTTATATTAATGATAATTATTTTTACAAATGAGTGTCTTACACCAAGAAACAAAGACCCAGAGTATTTAACAGAAAAACAATATGTGGATATAAGAGGTATATTTTACCATTTGTGTATTATAGAAAACTAGTCTGTCAATTACTCCTCCCTTTTTGTCCTATCACTGTATATCCATACTTTTTATATCATCAGAAACAGAGAGATGACTTATATACAGTTGTTTACAGCAGCTGCAGTCATACCAGTAAGCAAACCACAGCCAAGACACAGAATCCTTAGTAGAGTTTTAGCCTAAACTACCTCATCTATATAACACATGGTCTCTCTGATATACATTAAAAAGATGTGGGCAAAAGAGATGGCACTGTGAAATCTTAAATCTCGATCTGTGCTTACAGGTAAGTAAAGGACAATGAGGTGAGAAAAACTTCATTTACATTTTGTTCTCTTCTCTTCTGAAAGGGGAATACATTAAAACAAACAAACAATCAAACAAAAAAACCCAAAGCAGTATTAATTATTTGATTTGTGGAATTCATATAATAGAATCACAGAATGGTTTGGGTTGGAAGGGACCCTAAAGATCATCGAGTTCCAACCTCCCACCAGACCAGGTTGCTCAAAGCCTCGACTTATATTTTCTTCTAATTTAAGACTGCGTTTTTATGGTTATTTTTTCCTAGAATTTTGTTTTTGTGATAGTACTAATAAGAATGTGGAAAATTTCATCTTAGTTGTAAACACAATCATCGGGTTTATTTGATTAAAAACTGTTAGATTCTGACACAGTCATACATTTTATCCCAGGTCTAACACATTTGCAGTTCTATGCATGAAAGCTGATTACCTTTTCAAAGGATCATCATTAGCTCATAAATATCCAAAACCATTTGAATAAAAGCAGGATTATTTCTTATGTATTAGAGTGCTGTTTCTGGCTTTTTCTTTGACTCCTTAAAAAAAACCCAACTGTCATATGAATGCAGCTCACGTGCAAATAGTTTTTCATAATGAGTTTTTATACGAAAAGCTCTTCATGTGACTTTTAGCATTAAACATTAAATGGGAACAAATGTACAACTAAGAAATCAAAACTGATGTCAAAATTCTAAAAAGAACTGCAGACAGAGTTCTTTAATTCACTGCGCTCTGATTTATAGTCCTCTTATTGTGCAGAGATCGGTATAATAAGTGCATTGTCTCTGCTATTAGACTTAATGGCAATATCAGTATGTGTTTTGGCTCCTTTGTAAATTGTTAGTTCAAAGTCTGTGGCCAGTGATAAAGCTGCAGAGAGTCTCTACACCAGTCCATCTTCACAATTTTTTAAACTTTTGATTAATTTAATTCAAAATGAAATACGTTTGTCTCAGTGAAAATTAAATTCCTAAAATTTCAATGAAAACAGGCAACTGTTTTGAGTACACAAACCTTATTAGCGTCTTAATGCCTCACTGAAAACTGAGTAGCCCACACCGAGGAATTAGTGTAGGTGAGAGATTTCATAAATTCAGTGAGAAAAGCTGCAGCTAGTTCTGACACTTGACCACAAAACACAAATCTCTAAGAAATGAGGCTTGGTAACATCCAGAGTTTCCAGGACTGCTTGTCTAAGAAAAGATATTACTTCTTCCTCCAAAACTACAGCAAAAGCTGCACATCTGAAAAACCTTCAACTAGAAAATACGAGAATTACTATGTTTCTGTGGGGTTCCGTGTTGGTTACAGGAAGACATATTTGTATTAATAAGATGTTTGAGCATGCTTTTATAGGGACTCCTGACCTTTGTGATATGTTTAAACCAACACTTTTAATATGAATCTGGACATGCAAAACCCTGGGTTGAGCTGAGGACTTGCTCCACACTTTGGTTTCTTGTTTCCATAAGAACTTTTCAGTAAATCACCTTTAAAATTAGCCACAGGTGAATGAATAAATTATTACAGTAAATTCTTTCCCTGCGTGTTGATTAGAAAGCTATCCTTCATCAAATTACAGGTCATCATTCAGTTTTCAAAGAACTGTCTTTATATTAAATTATTTCTGAAATATCATCCTGGAACAGGAAAAAACTGAAAAACATAGGAAATGCAAGGAACATTTAATAAAATGGACCCTTACTGAGTGTCCTCTCAGGCCCATTCCATGCTCTTGTGAGAAGCAGTAATTGCACCCATGAATATATCTGGATAAGGGGATGCATACTAACAGTTCTTTTTTTTTTTTTTTTTAACCCATATTTTCCTTATTTGTAGAGAAGGTAAGGAGAGGAGTAACACCTCCCTATGTTCTCCTTTAGGAGCATGCAAATCAAGTTTATTTTAATATTGGAAACATTCTGGCCAAGTTTGATTAATTTCGTCAGGAGTCTAGATACCACAGGAACATCTGTTTCACTACACCAATATTAATACAATATTACTACAAGTTGTGGAAATTGGAGCCAAAAGGAAACTTGACAGATGATGCTCCTATCTGAAGGCAGGATCAGCTGTAGCTAAAACATTCCTGGCAGATGTTTGTTTCACTTAATCTCACAAGTCTGCATTGATACCAGTTGTATGGATTTCTATTCCTGTACACTAAACATTTAATTAAGGAAAACAAATAGCAATAGCGTGTGACAAGGTCAGATTTACTAGACCAACTGCAATGAGTGTGCACTAATCTGCGCTCAGGGCCCATTCAAATACATATTAAGAGACTGAGTAATGAAAGCAAGAAGAAAAAAGAAAAATCCAACAAAACCCCCATTTTTCTTTCCTCTGCATGTTTCTCCTTTGCAGACTCACTGTTAGCTAAAATCTGTATCTGAGCTATTAGACTTTGCAACTGAAGAGAACAAGGGAAAAACCATTTATCTACTGCTCAGCAGTAAGGCTATTTGCATCCATTAGGACTATCTTTATATGCTTATAATAACTTCACAGAACTTCAGTACCTTAAAAAAAAATACAGACCAAAACCCCCTTAAAAAAGGATCTACCGAGAAGCTTCATACACCAGTGTAGGTGACATTTTTAACTAATGAAAATTTGATATCCCTTCATACTGTCTTTTTTTTACATGTACATTTCTGTGCTTGAAACACCACCACAAAAGATTATTGGTCGAGTCTAGACAATTCATCTTGTAAATTAAATTTCCATATATTACTCAGGTTCTTACAATATCTTCATACACTTGGAAGACCAAAGGAAAAACTATTGAAACATATCTTTGAAAGACTTTTCTTTCTCTGACAAGTTATCTTCAGAACAGGTGACATGCTTGTTTCTCTGATCTGTTTAATACATTGTTATTGCTGTCTCTGCTTAGATGTCTGTGGTATCTTAGACTCCCAAAATAATGCAAATAAAATGATAACATTTTTGATAACTACTTATGTAATGTTATCTAAAATATACCCCAGTCAACTGTGTTCTATTTATTTGAAAACTAATCCCTGTTCTCACAGTGAGAAACACCAACAGAAGCCCTAAACACATTAAAACATGCTAGCAAATTATAAATATAAACTCCTTAAATTGTGTATGTCAGAGTAGGAGACAGGGGATTCAAGTGCAGCTATATACTAAAGCAATTAAGCACTTGCACAGTAAAGAACTGCAGATCACATTCAACATTTCACTCAGTGACATAATTCCAAACTAGAAATACAGAAATCAGCAACTCTAACATAAAATGACCAAGCCTCTTCATTTAATCTATCCAATGAAACAAAGCTGAAGATCCTCAACCGATGTACAGCAGCTTTTATTTCACTGCAGAAAAGCTTCAGTGACTTACACCAGCCTTGGCTCACATAACAAGTTCCTTGCTCAATAAATTGTAGCTTTGACAAACCAAGGTAGAAATTAATTCCACAATCAATCCATCAACGATACACAAATGCGAGTAAATGTTGCTCAGTTTTCACTTCTCTATATGTACAATGGCATTCCAGAAATGTTTATGGGACTCTATGTAGAAGTGTCTCTGTAATACCAGTCCATGTTTAGAAAAAGATAAATAAAATAGGATTTTCTAAATCATAGAATCATAGAATGGCTTGGGTTGGAAGCGACCTTAAAGATCATCTACTTCCAACCCCCCTGCCATGGATGGAGATACCTCCCACAAGACCAGGTTGCTCAAAGCACCATCCAACCTGGCCTTGAACACCTACCTCCAGGGATGGGACACCCACAACTTCCCTGGGAAATATGTCTCATTGTCTCAGCACCCACCCAGTAAAGAATTTTTTCCGAATAGCTAATCTAAATCTACCTTCTTTCAGTTTAAAACATTTACCCTGCATCCCATCACTGCACTCCCTGACAGAGTCCCTTCCCATCTTTCTTGTAGGCCCCATTTAAGTACTGTAAGATACTGCAAGGTCTTCTAGGAGACTTCTCTTCTCCAGGCTGAACAACCCCAATTCTCTCAGCTTGTCTTCACAGGTGAGGTGCACCATACCTCTGATTATCTTTGTGGCCCTCCTCTGGACCTGCGCCAAGAGGTCTGTGACCTTCTTATGTCGCAGGCCCCAGAGCTGGACAGAGTACTCAGAAAATGCAGCAATAGATCACAAAAGTTTTTTCATTGGCATGGAAACTATATAAGTGGTTGATCGAAGAATGTGTTGTAGTCTATATAAAAAAATGTATATCTCATTGCTGCCAGAAACAATGAGTAATGTATTACAAAAATACATTGTTCCTATATCCTTTTATTCTTCTAGTCTGCATAATTTTACTGGTTATTTTATTATGAACTTGCTGAACAACCATCAGCATATATTTGCAATGCTACAAACTGGAATTTATTCATCTAGCTGCACACTGGGATTTGTTTAGTTATCGAGGGTCAGTGAACATGTAACACAGTTTTATAAGCTGATATTGAACAGGAAGAAACCGCATTAGAATGAAGCCAGAATAACAATAAACCAAGGAGTCAGATCAGTATTTCTTGCTTCAGTTGATATATACATATATTTTTTTCACTGTCAGGAAGCTGTTGCTTTTTATTTTTATTTTTTTTTCCCCTTTCTTTCCATTGCATTTTTTTTCAGCTCTTTAAACCCCTTGGCAGCTACCATGATGACAGCCTCCTGCCAGCTAGAAAGGCAGTGGTCTGACGGTGTGTGGCTGAACCGAGCACACAACCGGGTTTTGTCCCAGAGACAAGGATTCCCAAATGACAACAGTGTTGCAACTTTTCAGTGCTGAAAGCTTTCCATACTACTTTTTACTGCCTTTCTTCAAAAATTACAGATCACTATCAAATTATTGATCCTCCTCTTTCCATATATTTAGCATAATATGGTCATCAGCTTTAGTAGAATTAATCCTGACTTACACTAGTGTGAGTGACAGAAGAAATGAGTTCAGTAGTTTGAGGATAACAGCTGTTGAAAGTGTTTGTTTGCGTAAACACAAGGAAAACAATTCAATTTCGGAGGCAATGTAAACGTAACCTATCCTAGGCTGTTCCCATCTGAAAAACTACCTTTTCTGCAAGAATGGCAATTAATTGTCTGCAAGTTATTACCTGCTACCTATGATACTAACATTACGCTGTAGTCTTAAGAAACACATCAAGAAACACTGTGAAATCATACAGAACTGTGTAGTAACAGAAGAGTGCCATTTGAATTAGGTTGTGAATATATTAATGCATGGTCACTTCTTTGGTTAAAATTACAAAAAAATAATAATATGCACACAGACACATATAGTTATGAAGCTGCCAAAGGTTCTTTGATTATAAAAATTTGAAGAAAAATATATTTTTTAATTTACCAGAGCCAGAATTCCAAAATTTTCTTTCCCTGTCAAAAAACCAATATAAACAATGGCAAATGGACTTTTGCTGAGGAGATTTGAACAGAACATACGTTCAGAAAACATTGATGTACTTAAGATCAGCTTTACTCCTTTTAGAAGTTCACAGAAGAATAGCTGATTTTCATGTTCTGCTATTCCCAGTTTAGGCAAGCATTCAATTTGAAAAGGGAGCACAGAGGTGATTTACATTTAATATCTCGATCTCATTTCAAGAGAACGGCTGAAACGCAAACACAGTCAAGTCGAAAGTCTTAATGTTCTACTTGAATTCACATGATTTATGGGAGGGGAGAAAAACTGTACAATGTTCCAACAGGCTGAGAAAGGCTAGTTTCATCTACATGGACTAAAGGAACCTAAATTCAAACAACAGATGCTCAAACTAACATTTAACAATCCAGCTGATATTCGACACTGACATTCAAACTAACATTCCAGCTAAGAATAAATCTTCTTTTGAAAAATCCTAAATATAAAATAGGGCAGATACTGCATTCATCTATACTGGTATAATTAGACATACTGGACTGAATTAATGTTCCTACTCTGGCTTTACGCAGTGTAATTGAAGCCTACCCTTCAATCTTCACACAAATGCCAAATACGCCGCTGAGAGCGCTCAAGTGACAATTCTTCCTCCTAAGAAACATTGTTCAAATTGGAATTAAGAAAAGATGCCTAAATATACCAGCACAAGCTTTCAGTATTATCATGAAAGATTCCAAAGTATTTTGAAGCATTTTTATCCATTTTCAGAATCACTCATTAGCTTTAGTGAACTGTTCTTATTTGAACTGCATTCTTGTATTCCCAAGCGGCCTATAGGGAAGTACTGCTTTTCCTATTTTTTTTTTTTTTTAATAAATGTCCTTCCCAACAGCCATCGTGCCTACTTGATTTTGAAATATATTGGGAATAAGAGTTAATGTATTCTCATCTTTGGAAAACAACTTAATTTTTAGACAGCTAGGACTGTTCCCATTCTTTGCCTGAGTGTGCTTAAACCCACAGCTTTAACCTCTGTAGACAATGTCCAAACCACCAGGCTCCAAAGTACTTTTGCTTTCCACCTTCATACTGAAGTTTTAACACTATCTAGAAAAACCTTTAATATTCAGTGAAAATGAAGAGAAGGTTTTGTTCTGAACCCAAATACATTCAATTACACATAATTCAGGACCTCCTTTAAATGGAGTTTTAAATAAAACACAATCGTGCTTTGGTAAAACTCAGGCTAAAGCAGTTAAAAGTGCTAATGCAAGGAAATTCCAGTTCTTGAAAATAAAAACAATCTTACACATTAATTTATCCCTGGAAAAGGAAAAATATCAGCTTTTTTTGTTGGTGTATTTCTCCAATAGTTAGCAAAAGTAAGTTTAATTAAAGACACATAATACTTTATGTCTAGGGTATATGATCCCTCATTAAACTGCTACAGGGTTTAGAAATACTAACATATATATTTTTTCTGTTCGCTCTAGTATTAGCTTACTTTTTTTAAATAAAAATAATTCATTCCTTCAACATAAGTAAAACATAACTTGACAGGATTTCCTTTCTGTATCAAATTATAGATTATGTATTTCAACTCACTGACTCCCAAGTAAAAAGAAAGACAAACATAAGAAACAAAATATTATAGTTTCCCTGTAATGGTTTCTCTGCTCCTGGCGAACTGTGGCTCACTGAACACCCTTAAAAAAATAAGGTTACATCAAAACAGAACCAAGATCATATTATCCTATTTTAGTACTTTTCCCCCTCATGTATGCATTAAAAATAGTGTCAAGATCAGTTTTATTTTCTTTAATATCTATACACTATTTTTCATCACACTCACAACTAATAATTTTATGTCTTACCTGAAAGGTGTGGTGGCTTTTATAAAAGGGCATATCAGAAGTCTACAAAAAAAATCCTGGCAATTTCACATTTCAGTTTAAGGAAGGAAATGAAGACTATATTAACTAAACAAAAATGAGAGGGATCTAGTAAAATAGTTCCAACAATAATTAGTCAGGGCATTATGTTTGATATTATACACTATTGCAGGAAACATGACCAAGTTTCTAAAATACGTGAGAATTCCCACACAATTTTAAAAAATATTATTAATACATTGATTTATCCTTGTATCTTTCACAGAATCATGGAATACTCATGGTTGGAAGGGACCTCTGAGATCATTGAGTCCAACCACAAAAAAAAACCACCAACAAAACAAACCCAAACAAAAAACCAACCACAAACCAACACACACACACACCACACCCACCCACAGACAGACAAAACCCAACAATCTTGGGCACTAGAGCATGCCCCAAAATGCCACGTCTATGTGTTTCTTAAATACCTCCAGGGATGGTGACTCCACCACCTCCCTGGGCAGGCTGTTCCAGTGCCTAACCATCCTCTCAGTAAAGGAATTCTTCCTAATATCTAATCTAAACCTCCCCTGCCCCAACTTCAGACCATTTCCTCTGCTCCTGTCATGATTCCCTTGGGAGAAGAGGCCAACCCCCACCTCTCTACAACCTCCTTTCAGGGAGTTGTAGAGGGCAATGAGGTTCCCCCCTCAGCCTCCTCTTCTCCAAGCTAAACATGCCCATTTCCCTCAGCCTCTCCTCATATGAGTTCTATTCATAATACAATATTCATAAACCCTCACCTATGTATATATTCTACTTCACCAACAATAATGATCTGGAGGAAATAATTATTGAGGGTTGAGTTTTATTATAAACATATAAGACAGATTCAGCAAAATTCTTTCATAATAAAGGAATAAAAATACAGATACTGTGCCAAACAGACTATCTATGTGAAATGTGTGCCAAAAAATAGAGCTGTTTAAATAATTTTCTTTTTCTGTTCAGTGGCTGCACTGAAAACTAATTACAAAAAAATTGTCTCAGGTTGACACCAAGTATATTTCTATTGGCCAAATTCAGTAAACTTTCACAAATAGTTTATGTTGACCTAAAATTGCATTTTTTACTGGTAAAGCATTCATATGAGAAATTCCACACAACTTTTCTTTAGTTCCAGGTTTTCCAAGAGTAACTCAATGCATAATTATATAGTATGCATTTCTGTATTTAACATCCTTGATGTATATTTGTTTAGAGGGCTCAGAATACTTTGTATTCAGCTGTATGGAATCATTGAATCAGCTTCAGAAGGGCTCTACCTGTTATCGTGCAAATAAAATCACTAATTTTATCTGCCACCTTCAACCTTTAACCTTTATTACCAAGTTACTTCTCTTAGTGTTTAGACTAGTGTCTGACATAACCAATCAAATTTACTGAGCTGTCTTATTTTTCAATGGAGCTCCCCTCTCATTGAAAATGTCTACTGATTTTTCATGGAACTGACATTTTGTTGCACGATACTGCCATTTTTCAGCCTTATATAGTCACACTCTGTAGAGGCAAGTATATTTGTCAAGCAATTATCATCAATTACCTGAGCGTTCGAGCTTCACAGACATTTTATGAATTCCCAAGATTTTTCAGGGTACTGACATAACGTATGTTGTAAAATAGTTGAAACTGCATAGCTAAAAAATGAGGTGAAAAAAAGTTCAGATTAAGTACCACTTGCTGCTGCCAATATCATTATCATTCTGCCTGTCTGGACTTCAACAAATAGGGTTTTGGAAGGAGACTTTATTTTCAGGAAGGACAGTCTCACAAGAGTCTCCAGGCACCAAGTAATTTTCACAAATGATTAAACATTGTCTCTCTGTCCCTTTAGGTTATACATGTGTTCCCAATAGATCCTTATTGTTTTAAAATGTAACTCACTCATGTAATACGGGATATAAATGGCTGCTTTAAGAAAGAGATGCTATGCTAGGTCTATATTGTTAAATAAGAGAATTCCACTGAATAATCTCAGTATTTGCATTCAGTCTCTGATCCTTATTTATTCAGAATTATAGATGTATCTGTGAAGCCAAAAGGCTTGGCTCAACTCTCTGAGGAACTGCCAAAGGAACATGGATTACCTCAATGTCCATCAGACCAAGAAACTGCAGAGCACGGAAAAGATTAAGTGGAAAAAGAAATTATATTGCTTGATCAATCATAAGGAATTATAACAGGTTACAAGCACAGGTGATAATCTATCATGAGCCATACTTGTATAATCAATTTTAAAGACTAAACAGACCAAATCAGAGATAAAGCATCCAAGACCCAGGAGCAGATAAATATGTTGAGAAAAAAAAATCAATAGTGATAATTTTAGAAAATATATTAATATTTTAGTACAAACAATTGCAAAAATTCACTTAGAATAGTCATATGCATAAAAAGAGCAGCATGAAACACACAAGTAGAAAGAGTTTGTAGGAAGTTTGGGGGAATAGGACTTTAGAGGCATTTTACAAATGCATTCAAGTGCTTGGGAGGAGAAAACAGCTAGAGCTTCATATTCTGGTAAGATTTTCAAAATTATATTTAAAGTATTTGTAATCATGACGGGAATCAGCTATTTGCTCTTTGACATAGAGCTTGAAAGTTTCTGGAATTTACAGATTAAAAACTGGACTGGAATTAGAAATTTTATTATGGAATATTTAGAGAATTTGATTTGATAATTTACCATACCTGATGGCCTTTCTAGCACTTCTTTTCTATAGCCTTCAGCATATAAGCAGGGTTTTCAACGTTTTTTAAGGCTTTAGTTTGTTTGGTTGGTTTTTTGTTTGACTTCACAGGCAGCCTCCTGAACTTTCATAGCAAGTATTCTGCTCGCCTGGTATGTGCAAGATCGCATACATCCTATGAGAAGAATTTAATAAAATTCTGCCCTAAATGTCTCCTAACACAATGAAAGGCTCTCTTAAACAGGCATCAAGATGAAAGAATAATAATGATAATTATCACATAAGTATGACAGAGTTGCAGAATGAGGTACAAACATGAAATTTAATTTGATCACAAGAACTTCTTGAAGATGATTATTTATATAATATACATATATATTCTTAACTTTATAATAAAGTTTCTTATAAAATGACAGTAGAGTTTCAAATCACTATACTGCTTTAATTTTCTCTCCTGCAAGCCTTCTACAAATCATTTCAATAAAGAATAACTCCTTCTTGTAAGATTTAGACTTCCATTACTTTATGCACAGAAATACAGATTTTTTTCCCAAAATCAACAGTATAACAATAATGCCATAGTTACAGTAAAGTATATGAATAACACCACACAATAGCTTGTTTTCATTTATTATATTACTGATGTAAAAGGCAAGCAGGAAGAATGAAAACAAGTACAAAAAACTGTGCAGAAAAAGCTGCAGAGAACAAGATCAGTAAGTAAAAATATAGATTTCTGTCTCCCTACTATAATAACTGCTGTGAAAGACATCTTTATTATTTAATTGCAGAAAGTTGTTTTGTCCTTCTTTGAAAACACTGAAAAAATATAATTAAGCTATCCAGAAGCAGAGTTAAACAGCGTGCTTACATCTGGTAAAGGAAGAGCAGTTTTACCATGTTTATGTTATTACATCATAGCAGTTATGGTTATATCTGTAACTATGCATACTACATTTGTAGTTAGTATAAGTGAAAAAATCAGACACAGAGCTGCTTCTACAAAGCACATGATATCATCATGGCAGCCCAAAAGAAGGAAATATTCAAATACATTGCTGTGTTACCACAGTCATTCAGAACTTTTTAAAAATAAAGCGTTCCATAGATATTGCACCTTTTTAAAGAATGACAAACATTTTTGATATATTCCCATTGATTTGATTATGTCATTTTTTCTAATATTTGAACACCCAATCAGTGTTTGTCAAAGTGTGAGTTGATTCAAAGGCATTTGCACCTCAGCCTGACAAGTGGGATAGGAGCTGGAAGGACAAAGCCTAAATTCTTGCATGAAAAATGAAACAAGACATGAGAAGGTGTAATAATAATCAACTCTAAACACAAAAAAAGTGTTAACAAAGGGTAAAAATTGCTAATGAGACCTTTATGCCTCTGTCAGAAGCTAATGTGTATGGGGTGATCATCCTTTTTAACTGCTTTTTAATAACTACTGTCTACTGCTCTTCACAATTTAATAGATATATATAGTGTTTCATTTTCTTGAGGGGACGGTATTCTTGAGTTTTGCAATAGTATTCTTGAGTTCCTCCAGGAAGTCTCTGGTAGAAAATAAAATCTGGCCACTAAAGTTTTAGAGCGGGTAGCCAATGGAGTTACAATCCAGCCTAAAAGGAGCGTAAATAACAGGAGAAAAGGAGGCATCAGGAACTGAAAAGAACAGAAGAGTGACACTGAAAAGAATACCTTCTCCAGAACATAATACTCTTTTGAAGAAGTGTGTTGAGCACTTTTAGCACAATTTTTTAGTACCCAGTGTTTGTCTCGATCTTTTTCAGTGATACTGAAAAATATGACTTTGGAAACACACATTAATGAAGTGTGTGTGCACTACTACCAATATTATTTTGGCTTCCTTCTCCTAGTCAGAAGTAAACATAAGTTTTCTAGACATTTCATCCCTATGGCTCTCATTAAAGTCAATGGAAGCATCCTTCAATCCCAAGAAACCATTATGAAAACTGACCTCTTCATCTATTGCAATTACAGGATTGTAACTGGCAATTGTTAGCTATTCAGCTTGGTCTATGGTGTAAGAAGTTCTTGGAAGTTTATTTTATGGTAATAAAATCAGTTTAGCTATTTAAAATGCTGAAAGTAAAGGTCAGCCAAGTTGCACTGTGTCCCATCTGTTGTGTTAAAGTTACATGCCAAGATACCTCTCAATGCACATAAGATGGAAACGAGAGCATCTTTGACAGACACTGCAGACTAAAATAATCCCAGAGACCTCAAACAAGTTAAGATTCAATGGATCACAGGCAGTGTTTTTTTATTTTTTTTATTCCTTTTAGGATTTTATTCTTTTGCTGCATGTTATAAGAAAATATTAGAGAAACATATCTTCAGCCTGCATGAGGTGGAAAACATTGATGTTCCCTTTAGACACGTGCCAGTGATTGTCTCACTCTCAAAGATATTTGATATTGTAATATTATTCCAAGGGAAGAATTTGATGCAAGTGAAGCATTCTGGCCTTTTACAAGAAGGTAACTGCAAGAACATAACATACTCCCTGCAAGTAACTGAG
This sequence comes from Calidris pugnax, assembly GCF_001431845.1. Lineage (NCBI taxonomy): Eukaryota > Metazoa > Chordata > Aves > Charadriiformes > Scolopacidae > Calidris > Calidris pugnax. The sequence goes on from NW_015090793.1 coordinate 11,204,724, forward strand.
GGCAGAATTAGAAGTACACCACAGGCAATAGCAGCCACTTCTGCAGTAAAATTATTTTACCACAGACAGGACTTTTGTCATTACAGGTAGAGGTTCACCATACATAACTCAACATTAGCTGTTTAAAAGGGATTTATTGCCACCTAATTGCCTAGGATCCCTACAAAGTTGCACAGGAGAGAAATGGATCTTCAGAGTCAATGTATTCCACGTTTTTCGACTGATAGCCCTTCTTTAGTATGGTAAGAAACACCTTGTAAAAGTACATGTCTCTACACCTCACCCATAGGGTGTAGATAATAGCCATCTAAAAGGCTAGAAGACTAGTGTAAGGCAAAAGTTAGGCGAAATGAATTTCATCTTGCGTGTTAGAGAGGTTCTAGCTATTTAAAATCAATCCTGAAAGTATGCTATATTTACTTTTACTGGTTTATATATAGAAAAGCGTAGGCTGTGTCTAATGGCTTCTAAATGCTCAAAGCTTTTTGCTCATTTGTGTCTAGTTTACTATTTTAAGTGATATGTAAATAACAAGTCAACCAAAATTCAAAAGATAGTATGGATAAAATCTAGAAACTAGAACAAGGAGTGCGAAAACCTCAATGATAAATCACTGACAGAAATCACAGTGGTCAGACTCCTTTTCTAGGTAAGCCACAGTTTCACTAATACACACAGGACAACTCATTTAAACTTCTAGGATGTTGCCTACAAAGTGTCGACAATATTAATGATTAAATTTAAAAATAATTCTGAATTCCACCAAAAAAATTTTAGAATCTCATGTAATACAGACTTTTGGTGCCCTTGAGCACAAAGAGGTCTTTGAGGCAAGGAGCATCGTCCAAATCCTAAAATAACGTGAGTTATTGCAGTTCTAAATTCAGTCAGTTAGAAATCTTGGATTTACACTTGTTTGAAGCAGAATGACACTGATCCTATGAGGATGGAGGAAGCCTAATTTTACAACAATTGAGCACCTAGTTTTACATGTTTACTTATGGTTTAAAAAGTACCAAAAATTTTTGTGTTAAACATATTACAAAACGGGAAGGAATAAGATCTGCTACTCTCACATTTTGAAGATGTTGGAAAAAATTACTTCCTAAAAGAAAAAAGTCTCTATGAAGGTAAAGAGGTATATAAATACAAGGAATGTGATCATATTCAGTAAAAATATTGGGGAAGAAGCTTTTGTATTTGTAACTTTAATGCATAAGAATAATGAATCATTCTAATGATTGCTACCAAATTTTGGTCTATTAAGATAACACCGCATTTATTTGCAAATCAGCAAATTCAAAAAAAGAGACGCAAGTTTCTCAGCAGAATTCTGAGTTTTACTAAAAATAAAATTGAAGTAAAAAATTAGTTTTGAGCACAATATGGGTAAGAAAGAAGGTAACTTTGCAGAAAATGGCTAAGACGGAAAGATGAAAGGTAAGACTTAAGGTAAAATTGTACTTGCAAGTTGCACACCAGAGCTCCTACTGCATTCCAGCTTTTTGCCATCTCATTCTCTGTACATCATTTCAGATAGAAAAACTGTTATCAGCAACTTTCAGAAATGAAAATATATGGTGCAACTCAGAAGTTCCTCTATAATCCAAAGGGAGGGAGAGGAGTAAAAAATGACAGACTTTTACCTGGGGCAGGGCAACAGGGAAATAATGAACTCTAGAATATTATAGTACACTTGAAAGTTTCATTAACCACAGTTTTAATTGAGTAGACATTAAACAAAAGAATGACTGAAAATAATCAGATTAAATTAATGATTTATGACCTTAATGCTTTTATCTGTTAGGCTGTTGAAAATCACGTGTCACAAATTAGTATAATTAGTATTTTGCACTGATGTAGAACCTTTTATATAAGGTTGCCAGTAATCTATTTATACTGTCTAGAATTATTATTATTATTCAATGAAACAGGCAAAGATTATGGTAATACTGAGATATTGGTGTGCAACATGAGGTAGAGAATTTGATCTCCTCTTGTTTTTACTTATACAACCTGTGAATGTGAAATGTTAAAGCTTCCTACTTGTGTAATTTAAGTGTTTGACTGTCTTTAAACCAGTGGATATCAAGGTAACTCAGTGATTAGTTCCAATAGTATATATGATTAAAAGTTTAATATTATACAATATTGTAATCATGTTGGTCAGTAACAGCAACTGCTGGCATTTCTGGCACATTCTTCAATTTTTATAATTTAAACCAACAAAATTACTAAACTTCCTTTTTTTAAAAGGGATGTCCTTTGATATTGTTATTGTCTGAGAGGGATAGCACAAAGCCTGAGCTCGTTTTCTATCCTACATAAAATCTACTCAGCTATATTGGCATCACAGCAAGAACAATTATCCTGCTGAGGAAGTTACACTGAGTCAAATCTTTCTGATTTCCCACTCGCTAATCTAAAAAAAATGTGTATGTTAATTTCCTTGTTCTTTTGTTAATATACATTGGTGAGTGCCTCTGTCTTCCTTCTGACATTGTGGTGATAGTATTTTTTGCAACAAAAACACACCCATGGGACTTTTGAGTCATGCCACAAACAATGGTTTAAGATCTTTTAGCAGCTCTTAACTTTTTTCTTGGACATGATAAAATTTACAAATCCCTTTAAACTACACAAGTGTAGGCATTGTGTGCTAGAAAGCTAACAGCTGATCTGCTACACACTCTGCATATCTATGGGCATGAATTATACTTACTTTCGTTACAAGTAAAAGAAAAACTTGAGTCATTTAATTGGTATCTCAAAGGGTACAACTATAGAATTATGAACTACAAGGAGACACATAACACCACAATTTTTGGCTGTATGATAAAACGTTCTCGTTATAAAGCAATGACTTGACTTTCTCACCCAGGTATAATGACCCAGACACTAGGATGATACCACTAGCCTGTAAGACACTCATCTTTTAGAAGTAGGACCTCTATTCTGCAATCTTTTGACTGCAAGAAGTATGAGCTTTGATAAAATCTTGACTTTTCATCCCTTCTGTATCTTGTGCTTTCAAGCATAACATATTGTAGAGATTAAGGTTTACAGAACCTCTTTTCTTGAACTCTTGAAGTCTTGGAACCGCTTCAGGATCATTAAAACACAATTTCACCTTGAGTTTTATAACCTATGCACTAAACTTACTGTTGAGATTACACTTCCTAGAGTATAGATTGAAGTACCTTTTTTAAAGAAACACCAAGAAAAGCATCAGTTATGGTTAGGGCATATTACCAGAGACACAAATAAAACAGTCTATAAACTACGATATGACAGTAAAAATAAAGAATGGGGGTAGCTAGATAGGGCTATCTAGAAAATCTCACCTTTGAATAACAGGAATGCCAAGTATCTCATTCTCCCTGTCTTGAAAAGCACATATTCCCTTGAGAACCCCAACTGGCAACTGAGAGTAGGAAAGATGTCTGCATTACACAACTTGTTGAGGACAGTCAAATGAAATGAAGACATTAAGAAGTTAATGGATAAAAGCCATTCTGAATATTAAACACACAAGTCTTGAAGTCAACACTAATAAGAGAGCCTTAATCTGGGTTCATCTTGAAAACTTATCCAGTGTGCTTGTTACATCTGAAACAGGTTGAAAGACAAGGTAGCTAGTAGAAGACAGTGGTGGCACTAGTTATATTTCTACCTGTTATATCCTAACCACATTAGTCCAAAGAAGTAGGTTTGCTTAAATTAATCTTTGGCCCTTTTAGCTCCAACTGTGTAGCCCTATCTGCTCTAACAAATCCTTCTTCCAGTTGCTGGAAAGAACAGTCATTGGGAGAGGAAAGGCTATTCTCGTAAGTGTTGCCCTGCTGACACATGAATAGAGGAAGTCAAGTCATATGACTATCAGAAGGATAGGCAGTTATCATTTTCTTTTAACCTCTCTCAGAAGTTAATACCATGTGATGAACTTCCCACTTCCAATCACAATCCATTTTTTAGGGTAAGAGATCACTTCCTTCCATGTTGCCCATCAGTGCAAAATGCTAGCAATAAATTTAATCTGCTAAGTGAAGAGGCTTTCATATTTGCTGCCTAGTGAAAGAAAATATATAAAAAAATCCCCAAACCTAAAAGAAACTGAAGGTAGGTAAACTACACACCTGCCAGCATTGATTTCTAGCTGTTAAACAGAGTGGGCTGAGCAGTCATTCAGCTGGGAATTTTACACCATGTCATCATACAGATGCCATGGATTCATCCTGACAATTTGAGAGCAATGCCTCTGATGACAACTAGCTATATTTCTTTGAGGGATTAATTAAGGAGGGCTTGTATCTGTCTAAGGAGCTTCCATGTACTTTCATTTTTTCCCTGATGGAAAAGATGACATGTCTGTAAATAAAAACCATATCTATCAGAAGGGTTTAAGTAGGTTCCGGAGGGCCCCTTCCACTAACAGGTTTTCATATTCACTGTCCTCAAAGCTGTCCAAGTGGATATGCCCAAAGCATATCCACCGTCCTATGAAGAGTTAGGGGGTGATTTGCACCCTAGGTGTTGTTTGCCATTTTAGTACACTAAGGCTTCAAATTCAAACTGTTTAGGAGGAACAAAAACCATAATTTATGTAAGCAATTAATTAAAATTCAACGAAGAGCTCTTGACTGTATTATTAGCAAGTTTCAAACCACTTAGACTGCTATTTGATTGGATTGTATGAGATAGTAGACATACTAGAGTTTGTAGGAGTCATTTTATTATGGGAAAATTTATGATGATGCACATAGCCAAGTAGCATGATCAGACTAGAGAACTGAGTCTCCAGCTAAGCAGGTGTAATTCACTAGAAAAATATTTTTTTAAAAAATTACTAAGTGTTTAAAAAGGGAGTAACTGGATTTCAACTCTTTTACAGAGGCCGCAAATAAGCATGATTAAAAGTTAATTATCTTCAAAAAAATAAAAATCAGCTAACTGGAAAATATTGGAAAACTACTAGGAATAAATTTTTCTGCAAGAAGAACAGATATTTCTCATTAAAATAATTAATAGAGTATACAAAGAAAAGATATGTTAAAGAATTACAGCAAAACTGAAGAAATGACCAAAGTACAATTTCATTTGTAGAACATTCTCCAGCTTTTTTTTTTTGTTTCAATTGAATAAAACTACATAAAATAGTCATTTTCTAATAAAAAAAATGAATGATGACTTATAGGAAATCAGATAACTGAACCAGCACAACACTGGTATTATGTCTACAGTCCCAAAGCTAGAGATGCATTCAAGCTGACATGGAGATTCTGCAGTAAATTACCACTCATTTTTTCCTTTTATTTTTTTAATAAGATTTTTCATTCTGGGAAGGAAAAAAAGAGCCATCATTACCCACTGGTTGCTAACTTTACGTAGTATTTGTTTATTATGTACCTTACAGAAAGACGTATGAACAAATAAATTTATCCTTTAACCTTTTGGTGTTGCTATGAGATATAGAAGCTTGGCAATCTAAGAATAAAGTAAAATGAAAAATGAATAGCAAATGATTACTCAGGATAATGCTAACAATCTCACAGATTTCGGCATGCTTGTTTACCGAAGTGTTTATTAGTGGGAAGAAATTCTAGAAGACAAGACCATATTGCCAAAGTGTGCTGGTTTGAGGTAGAACAGAACCAATTTTCTTTTCAGCAATTCTACTCCCCCAGCCTAAACCACAACAAGAAGCCACCAGACAAGGAAGATCCTCCCCTTTCAGCCACCCTGGATTGTTGGATTTCATCAGAAATCTCCTAAGAGTAGATGTCGAGGGACCAGTACAGGGCCTCCAGCATCTGCTGTAGCCAAGCTCTCTCTTGCCAAACTGTTTCATTTCACCCATGTTTCCATGTTAATGATGCAGCCTGCAGATCACAGGTTGGTTCTGCAACTGGTTCCTCCTACAGCTGGCTTTGTAAGCCTCAGAGCTCATATTGCCTCAAGGCAGAGATGGCTTTGGCATGAAAAAAATCTTGAAAATGTAGATGGATTATTTAACTCCTTCAATAACCTATCTTCTTCAGGGACAGGTACACAAGAGGCTAAAAAAGTCACAAAGAAGCAGTTATTTCTGCGCATCACCTTTTCCATAAGGCAATTTGATTTCATCTCAGTGTTAATCTAGAAACCAGAAGATGAAACTGCCATAGATCCCAGTGGACTACGAATATCCAGTGGCTTATATAAGTAAAAAAGACAGTGTAAAGAGTTCACCAGTGACATAGCATTACCACAAAGTTTTATCCTTGAGTTCATTTTGCCTCAAAGACATATACATCTCCAAGGTGAAAAGATGGACTAACTAGATCTGGCTGCAGTGGGGATTTGGAAGAAATAAATGCAAGGAGTTCAAGCTTTTCGTGCTCCCATTGCAGATAATTGGACATGTCGTTTTAGCTATCGTCGATATACACATAACGTTTACTAGGAATTAAGAACATCTGTTGCCCATGCAGGGAAGAAAGGCCTGAGATGGAAATTAAAACTAAAATAAGCACATGAAACACTAGGACACAGAGGTAGCCCACAGCTTTAATTTCAAATAATATCTCTCAACTTGAAGGGCTTGCATTAAACTAATCTATAACCTCCTCAACACTCCTCGATTAGAACCAAAGATCATTGTCTTCTAAATATTATTTCTTATATAGTCCAATATCAACTAAAAGAAAAATACAAGAATCAAAGCTCATCAGTCTGTAAGAGGAAACTCAGGGATGTATACATTTTTCATGACGGAAGTTGGATACAGAAGCTATGACAGAATATTGACACTTTTTCTTCATTACCAGAAGAAAACAGCTAGCTGTATACTCTGATAATGCAGTGATGTACACTTAAATAAATAAGAATAGAACATTTCAAGTATGGGCAATGTTTATGAAATATATCAGGAGAAACACTCTTTGTTCCTTGAACTAAAGTTACAGAAATAAATGAGCCAAATTTTTTCCCTCTTAAGCTAGTTACTCTTAGTTTTGTCTATCTTAAATGAAAATCCAAATCAGTTCACGAACATATACAGTATTTAAAATAGCACAAAGAAAACATTGGAATGAAAAAATACTGGGTTGGATATTAGTTCTATTACTGTTGATATAAATCTAGATTAAATTCACTATTGACTACCACGGTAAAATTTTATTTCTCACTTTCCCCCCTCTCCTCTCATTACTGAATCAAATAAGCAGGAGTCACTGAGCAGGTCTAATCCATGTTTGGTGTACTGTGTAGGCTAGCAGTGTTTTTTCCCTTCTGTCTTCAGTGTGCAAGCCCATGTAGGATGGAAAACACACAATCAATCTGAATGAGGTAGCTACAAATAATACAGTTCTTGGAAAGATCAAACACTAACTTTTTCTTTTCCTTGACACTGTAAAAGAATAAAATAAATGCCTAAACTCCCAAAAGTAACCTCAGAATCCTATTCAAAGTGGAAATTATATGATCAGGAGAAAGTTAATAAAGACTCCTGCAAGCCTAAAGGACAAAGAGACTATAAAACAGTAACAGAAACGTTGCTGTTTGGATTCATCTGCTACAAATTCCTATCCGACCTTGTGATACTATTGATTTGCTTGCAGTATATCAATTTTTAATCACCATAGTCCATTGCCTAACACAGTTCTTCCACTAGCAGTGTTCATCTTTAAGTTTGTATGAGATGAAATTGATAGATACACGTAGGATCCACAAAATTCTTCATAAAAATTAATTAATGTAAATTGGTAAGGCACGGTCTATTTAAAAATAACTTCACTAACTTCAATCTCAGAAAGTAGAAAAGTTGAGAGATGACAGCTGAAATACGATTTGAAGAAAAGGAGTTAGCCATCCAAGCCTGGAATGGTACCATCTAAATTCTGAATTTTTTAAAATTATTTTTTACCCCAAGTATCTGTATGACAGTTCGAGTCATTTTGGATGATTCACGTCATAGTTAAACTGGGTCTCATTCTTGAGGTGCTCTACCTTCTTGGACTCTGGAGGGAGCCTGAGACAAAAAGGCTTCTAAACATAGGTATCACAGATAAAGTATCTCAGGTTGTTTCATGGGGTGGCAACTTACTCTGTGTTTCCAACATAACCCATAGACAAAACTCGTTGTCAGAGAATGTCTGGAAAAATCAGAATTCATCAAATGAGGCATATCATAGCAAGTCGAATGAAAAGAAAAAGCCAAAATACTACGATAAGAGGCGGAATAGGGAAAACACAGAAATAATGAAAGCAGCTCTTAAGAGAAGTTTTAAGTTTTCTCCAACATGTTCTATAAAATAAACTTCCATAAGCCTCATTCTTACAGCATATATTTTTGAAAATGTATGGGCTATGCAAAGAAAATTTTGCCATTTGTATTCACCAAATATTAAGGAACGCATTTTTTTCCTTAGATTGATAAAATGTACCTTTTACATTAAAAAAAAAAAAAGTATTAAAATGTGTTATTTTCCCTGACCTTTTGATAGACTTTCTATTGAGCGTGGTAAGACATCCAAGAAATTCAGATTCTGATTTTAAAATTAATGATTGATAGTACAGAGTTTTCACAGTATTGGATTTACAGTGCCACATTCCTCTAACATAAGCAAGCGCAACTCCACATACTTCAGTGCAACTGTGTCTGCATATTTTAGTAAGCAATTCTGGCCCTGTGCCTGGGAGAAGATCTTACATTCCATAGTCACTTGATTATGTCTCATCTTTAAAGCACATTTTGCTATTTGCAAAATACTTGGCCCACAAAACCACAGAACTCCATCTGCTAAGATACCATTGTGCATCTCCAAGTAAAAATGATGAAACTCTTTAAGTGCAAAATCTAGCATACAAAGGACGTAAATATATTCCAAATATTTCTTGTGCACTCTGATGAACCCGAATGGATTTCAAAATTACACTCGCACTATTCTCAACATGCTTTATTACCCCAAATAGAAAGAATTTTACAAATAAAAGACTAAGATCCATCTAAAAGAACCCAACCTTGGAGAAGAATAAGGATGAACCCACAGGCTAGTACCAGATCATGGAATCACGGAATTGTCAGAGTTGGAAGGGACCTCTAGAGATCATCTAGTCCAACTCCCCTGCTAAAGCAGGATTACCTAGACCACATTACTCAGGACTACATCAAAGCAGGTCTTGAAAATCTCCAGAGAAGGGGACTCCACAACCTCCCTGGGCAGCCTGTTCCAGGGCTCTGTCACCCTCACCGTAAAGAAGTTTTTTCTCGTATTTGAATGGAACTTTCTATGTTCCAGCTTGTGCCCGTTGCCCCTCATCCTATCGCTGGAAATCACTGAAAAGAGTCTGGCTCCATCATCCTTCAACCCACTCTTTAGGAACTTGGAAATGTAGATAAGGTCTCCCCTCAGCCTTCTCTTCCCCAGGCTAAAGAGCCCCCCCAGCTCTCTCAGCCTTTCCTCATAGGGGAAGTGCTGCAATCCCTTAATCATCTTAGTTGCCCTATGTTGGACTCTCTCCAGTAGTTCCCTGTCTCTCTTGAACTGGGGAGCCCAGAACCGGATGCAGTATTCCAGTTGTGGCCTCACCAGTGCAGAGTAGAGAGGGAGAATGACCTCCCTCGACCTACTGGCCACACTCTTCCCTATGCAGCCCAGGATTCCATTGGCCCTCTTGGCAACAAGGACACATTTCTGGCTCATGGAAAGTTTGCTGTCCACTAGGACTCCCAGATCTTTCTCCTCAGTAGTACTTTCCAGAAGATCCACACCTAACCTATATTGGTGCCTGGGGTTTTTCCTCCCCAGGTACAGGACCCTACATTTGCCCTTGTTGAACCTCATTAGATTCTTCTCTGCCCTGCTCTCCAGCCTGTTCAGTTCCAGCCTGTCAGCTCATGCCTGTTCAGATGTCAGAGACATACAAGAATCAATTAAGGATCTCCTTCTTATACTCTGGAGGAACCTAAAGATAATAAAAATATTAGGTCTTAAGGCCAAGACATCTATTGTTGCTATTGTCATTGTTTTATGGGTGGGGTACCTAAAGAGGATCACATAATGTTCAAAATCAGTAGCCAAACTGTAGTTTGGTCAAAGGTACAAAAAGTCTAATGTAATGTTAAGGTTCTAAAAATAAAGCTAGATAACTATAACCACTCTCTGGGTTATAGCTGAAGGTGGGGTTTTTTTGTTTTGTTGGTTTTGGTTGGTTTTTTTGGGTGGGGAAAGAAGGGGGAGGGCGGAAGGGTAGGATTGGGTGGGGTGTGTGTTGGATTTTCCTTTTGCTATGGACTTTAAAAGGTATTTTTCCTCCTTTTATATCACTACCTCTTATTATCTTTTAGAAAAGATCTACTCAGTTATTTTAAACTTTTTAATAATGCTATTAGACCCATAATTGCAACACTTTTTTGCAAATCTGTGGAGGAGCACACTGCTATAATACTAACCACATATGTTCATTGGATATTATGTATAAAGCTACAACTCTGACTGCCACTACAATATAGCTATGAATATTGCGGAGGGGTTTTCTGTCTGTTTGCTTTTTCTCTCTTTATAAACCTGCTGCCTATTTTCTTTTTCATTGCCACAGCTCTAGTCACCAGGCGGCAGTAACAAATCTTTGCTAACAAATTCAGAGAAGTCAGGGCTGAAAGCTGCCAACGGTCCTGTGCTCCCTGTGCAGATAACAGTAATAAACCTTACTGTACTTAGCATGGTACAGAATCCAGCTAGAACTTTTAAACCCCAGAACGTATATTTAGGTACCTACAAGTTAAGTACTATAGCAAACACCTGACTCCCAGACCCTGAGTACCTTGACTCTCCGGTTTGTACACGGGAAGTGTGAGGTGCTCCAAAACAGCACTTTATTCCCACTAAAAATATCACCCCCCCACACACACATTTGTCAGGCAATTGTCTAGCATTAGCCAATAGCAACCAAGAAACCCTTACTCCTTGCTTCAGCTCAGGTACTAGAGAATTAGGACAGTGCCTGTTTTAAGAACAGAAGTCATACAAAGGTATACTTCAATGCCTGTCAAATGCATAGGTCCCCAATAGCATTTTCCTCTGCCGAAGAACACATGGCATGGCTAGAGAGATAGGGTGTTGCAAAGGGGCAGCATATTCTTCAAAATAATCATAGTACAAAGAAGTCAATAGTGCTACATAATAATATCAAGTAAATCACTGAGTTACATTTGTCTTCAAGACATATGAGCATTTTTCATAGTTCTTGGTCTATTAAAAGGCAAACTGAGATGATTATCATTATTTTACTAAAAGTCCATTCAACGAACATCCAGGATTCAATCATTATGTTTTATACTCCATGGTAGAACAGAGCTATTTCATTGTCTTCCCTGAAGAACTGAAATTATCATTTGACTTCAGAGTGTAGGTCTCTTCAGACAGAGAAGATACTATATATATATATTTGTAATGCAGACCTTTCAAGAATGAATTCAGTCTTAAGGCTATGCCTTGTCTATATGTCCTTTTCCCTATTTGAGTTCAGTGTGACACACTCAAGTCTAGAGAAGCCTTTGGCTAATACCAGATACAATATTATGAAGCCTATTTAGCTTTTTATTTAATAGAAATTAAGACCTATAGTAATGTTAGGAAAGCTGAAATGAAATTTACTTCTTGTTGCTCATGAATTTTGACAAAATATAGGAAATAACATTTTTACAATGCTCAATTTCTTTACCAAACTACTAAAATACAGTACATGGTCCTCTTTGCCAGTTGTCCAGACATTTGCCGTGCAATCACTAGGATAAAGTTGACCAAAACTCCTGAAACCTGTATTAGAGAAATGCTACCTCTAACACTTCAGGCAGTGGCAAGATGGAAATCTAGTTGTGTCAATAGGGTCACTTACCTCAACTAACTTGTTGGCATGTTCACGGAAGACCTGAGCATATTCCTTTACTTCTTTCTCATTACCGCTTTTTGCAGCCTCAATGAGAACCAGTAATGGGACATTGGTTTCCAGGAATGAATCCGATATGTGATCCATTACTGCCTTCCGTAGCTGTGACAAAAGAAAGCAGACCAGTAAATAAAAGGAGAATTATCAATATATATTCCCACTGTATTAATTGCCTACTTATTTTTAAGCATTGGTGTGTCACATCTCACAGCATTGTATGGGAGTTCAGGTTTTTTTCTTTCTTCCAAGTTATATGTTTCCAGCAAGCATACAAATATGAAACACGTAATGGTCTAGCTCTGCAAAGCCCTCCTGAGATTCATGCTGACTCATACACCTAATCCTACTGAACTGGATGGATCTATACAGGACGATGGTGATTATCCACCTAATACATTGCAAATTGATGAGAATTGAAAGCTGCATACTACTTTAAAAAACAGTTCAGCTCACTTAAAAGTGAAATATGGATTAAGGAGCTTAACTTCAAGCAACCATTAAAAATATTAGCCTGAATATTTCTAAGCCTTCTTTAATTCCTGCACTGAATAGTATTCTATGCAAAAATGACTATTTAGTTTAGCATATGCCTTGTGCTTGGTATTCTCATTCAAATACCTCCAATAGGTATAAACAGAAAACCTTTCTAAGCATTTTCCAGGCAGATTAGAAGACATACTAAAATTTATTCTAAAGAAACAAAAAAACACCCTACAAGTTACTTAAGATTAAACACCTGTTATTTCATAAAAAAACATCTGTTCAAAACAATATTACTGTAAGAATGATGTCACTAACTTCTCTACCTTGCCAATAACCACTAATTAATGTCAAACTTCACTAAAATTTGAAAGACAGCCAGAAAGATGACTGAAAACTTAAGTAATTCGTCCTGGAAGTTTAATTACTCTATAGGAGTATGGATTAAAAACATTTATAGCATGTTTTCACTAGCTTTTTGGTTGTTGAGAATGAAAAACTGTGGATTCAAACACAAGCTGGGAGGTATTCAGCCAGGAGGTCTGGCTAACCACTAGTCTCCTTAAAATCATGCATTTTTAGTTAGATGAAACATCAGGAAAGGTGATTTTCTCTATTTTTCAGTCCATACAAGAAAGCTCTAGCTAGACAAGGTGTCATCAAAACACCCAATCATATTGAAAACTGATACATTGTTAGGCACTGTAAATATGTGATCCAAGATGTATTTGCTGTTTGACAACAGCAACTGTCAGCTGTATGTGAATAAGGAGAAATCTAACTTTGAATATATTGAATCCCTGAGTGGTGTAGTAAAAACAAGGAAAGCAAAATAGCATATATTTTATTTGCATGAGGTATTCCTTTTGTTTCTTACAACTAAAGCAGGAAAACAATTAAGAACAGTAATTCTTAATCCCCTTAAAAATTAATTATACTCATATTCTACCTGAAAAGTATTTTTCCACTTCCAAAATGATTACAGGCACTCAGAATAGCTAACACAGTAATACATACAAATGGCGGGGAGTGTGGTGAGGGTGAGGTGAAGAATATAGCAGAGACCTGCCAACAGTTAGGAAGCTGCTGTGTATGTTGTCACCCTGTACTTTTTCTTTTTTTTTTTTTTTCATCAATCTGCTGATATCCACATGTTGACTCTTATTTTATTCTTATATTGAAAGCTCTTTCAGACCATCCTTTGGGTCTGTTTGCACCATTAATGAGATCCTGATCCATGAATGGTTTCCACAGGCACCATCTCAATACAAAAATAAACACTAGCATTGCTCCAAATATATCAAAGATTTGCAAAATAAGAAATACACTAAGATGTTAAGTCTCAGAGAATAGTGCACCAGCGTAGCACTCTGCATTTTATGGATGATAGTTTTCTGATGACTGTGAATATCAGTCCTTCCCTACTAAATGAAGGGTTTCATCTATATCCAGCATTCAGGGACAGGTACTGCCAGAGAAGGTTCTCCTCACTTTTGCTTAACCACCCTCTGCTGATCTCCCAACACTTGCTGAGAAGCTCTGCTCCCAAGTTAGATGCCTTACTTTTGTATCTGCAGTTAGGCTTTTTGAAATCCATTGGACCAATATGTGTCAAATGGTAGCATTTCCAAAGGAACACACATAGGTTTTAAAAATCCCATGTCATTTCCACCTCGTTCTCAGGGAAAATCCTTAAAAAACCATCAACTTACTCAAGTACAATGCCATTATCAATAAATCCTACCATTCACTGCACTGAAAAAATAACTGTTTTAAATGTTAAATGAACACTGACATTTTTCTGTTTATATCATTCCATAAGGAGGTATCTGTTTCAAAGTGTTGTGTTCAATGAACAAGCAATTCAATTTTTAATCAAGGTTAATGTGGTGTTATAGATCTGATTAAAACAATATGCCCCATGGAACTGTAAGAAAAGTCCCAGGCTGTTTAAGTAGGCAGCTTATTTTCATTGGTATTAAATACCTTCAGTCTATGACAACATACTAGAAATCCATAAAAAGGACAGTAAGAGCATCAGCTAACCAGCAGTTTGGGGTTTACCATTGTAAATATACAGCACAGTTATATCTGAATAAAAATTAATAAAATGGATCTCTTGTTTGTAATGGTAACTGTATGCTGCCTTCTGCAGTTCAGAGTTGCAACAGCTGAAAAAAACCTGAACTGTCACAGGTTTGACAAATATAAAATTAACAAATTCTATTTTCATATGCTGTGTTAATCATAGATGTCAGCAGCATATTACTGACCCCTCATGTAAACACACATTGTAATTTCATTAGAAATTGGTTATCTGAGTTTTAGGATGCCCTTGCATTGAAGTTGAAAGGTATAGTTAACAGTTTTTATATACACAGGAGACCACAAATTTTCCTATCCATCATCACAGGCTATAAAGAATGACTTGACAAAATCATTTGTTAAATGTGACAGGAGTATGAACATAAGACATTCATCCAATAGCTGAAATGGATACATGACAAGGTAGTATTAATTGCACAAGACAAGACATTTAAAAGTATTAGTTCAGCATTGCCAGTCTATTTGATCCAATTAGGGCTATTCATCAAGGTAAATAACTGCTGGAAAACTAATCTCGTATGATCCTCTGCAAACTTCAAGAAGTCCAACCAAAGTGATGACTTATGCATCCAGAGATTTTACTGTTTCATTCAACCAACATCAGCTCAGAAGGGAATGGGAGAAGTCTGTGACTTGAATTTAAATGGTCATAAAACATGCGGAAAAAACATGTCAAGTTTTCTTGTAAAAACAGCATGAGATCTTGTGCTCATGCGCATATTAAGAAATGTCTTTGCAATGCTTTAATTTACCCGACATTCTGATGTAAATATTATGACACAAACTGTTACTCATAAGACAATGCTTTAGGGTTATTTTCCTCACTAAATTTTTAAGTTAGAGGTGACTTCAAAGTGTGGGTAGTTCCCGCTACATGAAACTATATTCATTAGAGTAGAAAGCACATTAAATAAAGGTCTTGCTTAATTAATTTTCTCATGGAGAAAACTTTATTAATTAGCATATAGCTAAAAGAATAGTAAGTTTGCCAGACCAGCACAAAGATATAAAAAGGAAAACATCAAGATCTGCAAATATTTTTAAAAGTATGCATGGTGTACCATAACGCAGATTTTATGTCTTTCCAGTTCAGTCAATTTAGTCAGTTTATGGTGCAGAGTCAGTTGGTGGTTTTGATAGCATCATGTTCTACTGTTCTAAGCACTATTTAGAGCTGTTTTATCATCGTGAATTCACAGCTATAATTGAGCTCAAAGAGGTTAAACTGCCCACTGAAATGATGTTTTCCATGGCTATATAACAATTTTAGAACTGTCTCAGTGCTACTTACAGTGTAGTAGAGAATTAAATGTCTAATCCTGACACTGGAAGGTAAAGTCACAGCAGGAGATTAATGACTCTAACAGATTGTTAAACTTTATAAAGACTGGCAGCATAAAGCTATTTGTAACAAAAGTTTACCAAGGAGTACCTTATTCACCATTTTTTATTTAATGCGCATTACAAGCTGAACCTAACTCCAGTTTGCAGCTTCAGAGCACTCTCAAACAAGTATTAATTTAATTGAAAGAGGTGAAAAGAAATCCTTCTCCACTGCAGTTAAAGCATGTCTCCTCCAATATATTGCGAAATTGAGTTCTGGAGAATAAGACAGTGACTATTAGAAGCTCCAGCAGTATAGCGCTAAAGGGAAAGTTTCAGTCAATTCTGCACGCTACAAACCCATGAAGACGTGACCAAATCTACCAAAAAATGGTAGATTAGGCGATGTGGATGCTAATGCCACGAATTATGTCTTGATAGATTAAACAGTAAAAAGATTAATCTTTTAAACATGTATCACACTTTGACACAAAACTACAGATTTCTGGAATATAATTCATAAAAATGTTTAAGATTTGAGCCTAAGATAAAAACTCAGGAAGAAATGCTGTTACAAAGACTTACGATACTTCTTCATATATTTTTCTCTGTGTGAGCTTTCTTCTCTCTGAAGAGAAATTTCGCTAGTCAGAGAGAGACTGGGGATAATTTACTTCACAATGTGAAGTGACACATTTTCATCAGAAATTTGAAAGAGAATAAGGCACACACACAAAAAGTCCCTCCCAGTCACAGGTCACTACAAAGGATTCCTCAAAATGGCATATGGCCAGAAGTACAGAAGGACTTAGTTACCAAGTACTTTGGTACTTGATTCTCATTGACCTTTTATTTGGTTTAGTTTGGTTTTGTTTTGTGTTTCATTAATTTTTGTGGCTTAGAAATTTTATATTCCCTTTTTAAAAAATATATTTTGGCAAGAGAAACCCTTGGGCTTGCTAACAACATTAGGGCAGTTACATAAAAGTAGAGAAAAATGTGTAAGATTGGGGGACAGATGTCCACAGGCTTCCCAAATATATGAATAATATTGGGGAAAGAACACTGTCTTATTTCTTGTCTGGATACAATAATAAAATCCTAATGCCGACTGGAGTGCTGAGGTAGTACCAAACCTTTATTATTTCTAACAATAAAGAATGATACAGGGATTTAAAGAGGTAGAGGACAATAAAGAGACTACCATTGAAAAATGTTGGAAAAACAGGAGAAGAGAAATACAGACAGTGACAAATAGTCAGTGAAGTCAAAATAATCCAGAACTTAAAGGCAGTGATTAACTTTCACATTTTGTGTGACCTGGGAGGGTAGAGTTGTGTCAAGGAGAATATGGAAGGATGAAGTTCAGAACAGGACATTGCACATAGGAATAAAGAAGGTGACAAAGACTGTAGGAGGTTACCCCAGCAGAGAATAAAACTGAGGACAGTAAAGAGTCTAAAATGCCACCAAGATTGCAAGCCAAAAGGGTCTGCCACAAAACAGGAGAGAGGTGTGACAAAGAGGAGGGTAATGAAGAACAAAAATAATGGTTTCAAAATCCTCAAATTAAACAGAGAACCATAATACATTGTGTATCTTCATGTATTGTCTCAGGTTCTGTTGAAATGATATTTAAATCGAGTGCTTTGGAGCTTTATGGTTATTTTTACAAATACAGTAAATGAAAATTGGGGACATAACAGTGTTGAGGAGGTTACATAGCTATTTGGTCACAAATGGGAAGGAAGTTGTCTATGAAAACTCTTCATGAATGTATCTTTACTATGATAAGCATGTATAGTAACTTCACTTAAAAGCAGCTAGCTCCAATAAGCTTAATAGAGTAAGTGCTATACGTGTCACACATTCCCACTGACAACAGCTGCACGAACAGGCTGGCTTACTAAGTATTATCATCAGCTTCTCTAAGGCCTAGATATTTAGCCCCAATGAAAGCTGATGACAGCTGTCTTTGCTAGACCTATCTACTGGAGTTCCAGACAAAGGCTGAAATAAGATTAAAAATTGATTGTGTTCTGCAAAAATGGATTTCTCAGTCACAAACTGATCCTGCCCCATGGACAGAGATGATTGATATCTCGTACTATCAATTATTATTCATACCTTTCAAAAAAGTCCTTACCGCAGTGAGATCACAGTCTGTTTTAATTCTTGGGCTAGTTTTGCTGGGGTTTTTATTGTTTTTATTCTTGTTTTGCTTTTATTTTGTTTTGTTTTCTTCTCCTTTGCAGTAATTTCTATAAAGCAAGAACTGAAACCAATATTTTTTATATTTCTAATTGCTTAAGAACAAGTAACATTAAAGACATTTTATAATACTTAAGAAACAGTGTTACTGAACAAAATTAATGTCAATTAAAAAACAAATGCAATGCTGAAATCCCATTTGAAAATTAAATTCTATGTTGTTTGCAATTGCTTATACCTCCATTAGCAGGACAGAACTACAGAAGTCTTTGGAAAAGGACTATGATTTCATCTACGTTCATAGGGCTCCCTACCTCATGCTACTGCATTATTGAGGATGAACATCAAAATTTGAAGCTGTCCTTATGAATCCAAGCTTCTATAAGTTTCTTTAGCTGATGAGTATACAGGTCATTCTCTGGTTGACACTACAGAACAGTAAGAACTGCCCTGTGTATGAACTGTTCAGTATGAACTGTTTTATGTAAAACTATCATCAATAGAAATTTCTTGGAAAAAATTTTGGGTTTGGGTTTCTTTTTGTTTGGTTTGGGTTTTTTGAGCAGCAACATTATACACTTCTGTTGAACTTCTCCCCATAATGCCTCTCATTAAAAAGAGTTTTAAAAACTCCATACGTCTTTCTCTGAAGTGATTACAGAGCTAGGTATCCTCTATAGTTCCTGGAGTGAGTACAAAGATTTGTTGAAATATGTGAGCTTTTATGAAGACTTATTATTTGAGGAATAATAGACAAACTATGTGCAGTAATCTACTCTTAACGCAATGGAGCTGTCACTGAGTTTTGCCTCATAATTACTTACGAGCCACTTTGAAAGGTCAATCCTCTGTGCTCACAACTTCATTCAGTTAAAAAAAAATTCAAAAGAAATCAAGTCTCTACTTCAAAAAGCAAAAGCAGCTAAAACTAATACACTCTTTAGATTTTGCCAGAAAAAAATACCATTATTACTACTATGTTGCAGATCAAAATTTCCTTCATTTGACAAAAATGCTACACACTGTAGTCTTACACAAAACTACCTGATATGGGTATAGTTTCCAGAAATATGGCACCATATGTGCATCAGTAAACATTATGTGTAGAGTAAATTAAACTGAGCCTTATAATTAGGCAGTAAGGAAATTACTGCAGACCTGAAGAGTAAATCAGCAGTGTTAAAACATTCTCCATTTCCTCTGAAGCACTTCAGAGCACCATAAAAACCTCAATGTCACAGTGATATACATCTAAAAGAATTTTGAGGGAGGCAAAGACACGTGCATTCAAATAAGTTCAAGTCAAAACCATGATTAAGTGCAATTTAAATAACAGTTCATTGCCTCTAACATTTTAGATCAGATTTTTAGACATTTTTCTACAACTGCTTTCCTGAAGTAAATACACCAGTTAGTCTGCCAAATGGGAGCAGACAAAAAGTGGATGCAGAAATTAACTGCATGCCAGGGGCTTACAGTTTTTTCCGTCCAAGCTGGTGAAATCCAGAGTTTGTCTACTTCTGTTGCTTTAGGGGTGGAAGCTCAAAGAGCAGACAACTTTATCAAGGGAAGCATTACTATCTCTGCTTTATAATCCTGTATTACACAAGACTCCTGTCTAATATTTTTGCAAAAGCTGCTAGAGAAACCAAGTAAAGAAGTAGATGTACATGCAATGTCTCGCAACCGTATTGAATGAATACAAGAAATAAACAAGTAGTGCTGGAAAGAAATAAATCTGTCTAGCATTTCATAGACTGCTTTCAGAAAACCAGCTTCCAGATTTCCATAATCAAGAGCACTAGAGCCCCTGCAGGTGAAAGCATAGCCTATTAAGCAACAAAGTAAAGGTGATGAGTTTCTAATGAGTAAGGGCTGATGCTGCATGTCACCTTAGGTTCAAACACATTTAGACTAACTTATGGCTGGCTCCCTTTACAAAAAAGCCAACATCTTGTCAAGAAATATTTTCATGCAACAGAATGAAGCAATATAGCCAATGACAGTGCGCTTTCCCTTGGGAACAACCAATACCTCATCTTTGGTAATATAGCACAACCTTAGCAAGACTCATGTGGATCATCTATTTAAGTATCACCTTTCTTCACCCTAGCCTTCACAAAATAAATCTTTAGTAAGCATTCACGCAAGAGTAAATTTTGAAGTTACAACCTTCTTGGATATTCTGCTACAACTTAACATTTCCATGAAGTTTTGGATCTTCAAAACGCTGTATCATAAGCCTACCTTTGGTCTCCTATCTTTTGGATGCCTACACTAGGAAGCTTCCTATATATGATGAGTTTTTGCAAAATATGTTCTTGAAACCCCAATCACCCTCTGAAAGTAAACTCTCTATTGACTGTAGAGGAGACTGAAAGAAAATTGGTTCCTTATTTTGTCACTTCCATACTTGAAATCAGCTGGTGTGAATTCTCGGGGTTCTCTTTTCTTTCTTCCCCCCACGCTCGCAATATGAATTTTTGTGTCTTTGGGTATGTTGTTCAGCTTCTCAAAGAAGCCAAAAGAAATTGATTAGAACTGGGTTCACTGTTTTTTTCTGAAGATCTTAGGTTTTGTTTTCTTTTGCTTTTTCCGCACTCATGCTTCCCTTGGGTTTATATCTTAATGTACAGATGCTGTGTACTTCTTTAAGGAGGTACAACACAGAATACCTAAATTGAGGCATCTTCACCTTTTCTGTGTTTTACACTATTTTTCTGAAAACTGGACAATAAATCTTGCTTGTCTTCGCAGAGCATTTTAGAAGGGGGAAAGGATAAAAAAAAATTAAGTCAGTAAATCATAATTCAGGACAACAAGATTTAATTTCTAGGTGCCACTAGCCCTGACTGCAGCATTTGACAAGTCATCTGGTCCATATATGAGACAGTAGCTTGGCTGCAAAATTATGACGATGACAAAATTTCCTCTTTTGGATGGGGTCCTGTGTTTTTTTTCAAAGTGTTTACATATTGTAAAAACACAAGCTATGCATATATTTGACGAAAGAGATTTAAGTCCTCAGACTAAAAATATTATATGTGTCTATCCATAATTTAATTTGCATTGTATGGGTTATCTGAGATAAAATCTGTTGCAACAGAACACGTTTTTTTCAGTTTAAGGTGTCCCTTTAGTCTAATTGTATGAGCTAATATTCATGGTTTTTATTCTGAGAGTCTCTTTAAAATCTACGTCAATTTTTGGCAGGTTTTAAAGTGCTAAACAATTATTTTTAACCTCAAATAGCATTCATAAACAGTAGCGATACAACTTAGTCTAAGTGGAAGTGACTGACATAAAGAGCAAATGGTGATACACTGCCTCTCAAGAGTTAGGAAAAAAGATATGACAAATAAGCCTAAGAACATTATGAAGCCTGTTATCTAATTCAAACTGTTGTAATCCATACCAAAGAAAGCACACTGAATAACAAGCACTTTCAGAAACCTATGAGGCGGGTAAAACTGAGTATGATCAAGAATTTCTCTCCAAGATCATTGTTTTACCAAATTTGCATGAATAAATGACAGGAGGTACTTTTTCCATCTACCTTTAATCTTCTGGAAGTTGGACTTGAAGTCTAATATAGCTATTGAAACAGTACTATAGAGGACTAAAAGATAAGGTATATAATCATTGTAGCAAATGAAGGGGGCTGTGCTGGAGATTATGGCTGATAATGCCTGTAGTACACCAAGTGTCTTACAAAGTAGCTGTGAGAGCACAATTTAGCACACGGATAACATAACTGACCAATCAAAAATACATAAGGGTCATCTGAAAGCATGTACTAACTACAAGATACGTAAAGAATTGATTAGAGGCATAGAAAGGGAAAACATGACTTGGATTTTTTTCTTTTTTTTTTCTTCTTTTTTTTTTTAACAATTTAGGCTACTGCAAAGTATGAACAAGTCTGGGTGTGTGGCTGGTAGAAAGACACCATACCACAGTCATTATTAATATTAGCTTATGCCTAAAGGGCTAAACCTAATCCTGAGTATCTAAAGGTGTGTCACCATTCCTAGAGTGCTAGTGGTGGCCATTGGGAAAAAGAAATCCACTGGGAAGAAGAAATCCCTATCTTAACTTCCGTCAATATTCATAAGAAAGAGGGAGACAACTCATTCATACAAATACAGAAATTGTGGAAATGCCTATCTTTCAGGTTTCAGCCTAAAAAGTAGCTGAAATTAAATAACCAACTTTTTAAGGAAAAACCACAGCCACAATGTGAAACCTATTCTTGGAAAATCCTATGGCAAACAAGCTACATGTTGATGTAGAAAACATATTGAAGGGTTTATTTACAGATAATAACATCCTATAGTTATACAATGCCCATATTACTAGCAAAGTAGCACAGTAGGGGGACCTAAAATTAAATACACCTTTGAACATTTGGAGTTTTGTTGTAGATAACAGAGAAAACCAGAATAGGACCATAGACTTGATCATAAAGACTTTTGTTTCTAGACTGTTTTTCTGAGGGAATGAGGCCTAATACAGTAACTCTGTTCATTTTTTCAAATGCATTTAAATCTGTTGGCCAATTTTACCATCTGACACATAAAAGGTCTTCAGGATGCTAAATAGCTGAAGTTTGATGAAAAATTACCTGGGTGGGAAAACGGTGACCCGAATTAGAGTCCTATGGAGGGAAATTTGTAACACGAAGTCTGTAGCTGGCTGGCCAGTGTACCAACATAGGTACCAGCTGGCCATTTGGCAGAGCAGGTGCCAAAACCAGCCTCACATCTTCCTGCATTTCACCAGCCAGCCTGGAGTAACAAGTGAGCTACAGCAGAAGAGGTAGCAGGAGAGATGAGGATAGATGTGAGAAAATGAGAAGAAATATGAAAACCAGAGACCATAAGGGAGGAACTGAGATTATTGCTGTAGGAAGTGCCGTACAGACAGTACAATGTTATGGAAAGCAAGACTTCATTAATTCAGCTGTTTGGAATTTTGTTTTTCATCCCTATGTCTACACAACATGCATTCCTCAGGCATTTGTAGGATGACGTCTAGAAAACAATCTGAGAAGAGGACATTTTTTATAAAAATAAATGCTAAATCAGAATGTTTTGCGTCAGAGAGTCACGTGAAGAATTCATCTAGCCATGAGAACAAGCACAGGTATTTTGAGTCCAGAAATGACAACAGCTTTCCGTATTCAAAATCACCATCATAGCTACTAACTGTATGTAGCTACTAATAGGATGTTGATGTTATTTTGCTTTTTGTGGTACCTGCCCAACAGGTTGAACTGGATTGCACCGAAAAATACAGTAAAGTCACTAAATAATTAGATGGCAAAAAATAACTTCTAATACTGCACACATAGAATTAGATATTTAACAATAACATATATTTCTATGAGACATCCACTCCATTAAACATAAGTCCAGGATATCAGTCTAAACATTCAAAGTATTTCTCAAAGTGCAACTGGTAATGTAGTTATTCCAGGACTTTTCACTTTACATTTCCTGCTAATATATTTTATAATGAATTATTGTTGCCTAAAACTGCAAGGAGTTAAACCTCAAAGAAATCTTAATTTAAGAAAACTAAGGAACCTTTTAATTTTTGCATCATTCTACTTTGGAATGAAATCGTGGAAATCTCAAAATAGTCAAAACACCTTAAATTAATGGAAAACTTTCTTGACAATTCTAAAAATATATTTTTAATTTGCAATATTTAATTATATTTATATATTTACATATTTATATTTGCAATGCAAATCTAAAATAAACTACTAACTTTCAAAATGAAAATTTGAAGCTACCAAAAAAACCCACAGGTGATTTTTCAAGTCAGGCTTTTTTAAATTTCATTTTAAAAATTAAATTTCTGGACAATTTCTGATGTTTTTCAATTTTAAAGAAAGTGAAGATTTTTCTCTTAAGTATTTATTTCATAAAGTATTTCTAACTAGCTTTAGTTATGACATAAACCGAAGTCTGCAGGAGGTGGATGAATTGTGTTTAACAGCTGTATGTTCTATGATTCTATGAAAGCATCATTGCCAGTATAAACTGAGAATTACTAGTAAAAAGTCTTCCTATTTCTTTACAGTTCCTCCCACTTGGAGGCATGCAAAGTATTAGTCTGGCTTGAATGGACAAAAATCAAAAATTATTTTATTTCAATCTACTGTACAGAATACTGCAGACAGGCTGCTATGTTAAAATTAATAGCAGTACAGATACCCGCTCTTTAAGAGAAAACTAATGGTTTTGGTTATTGTACCTTGCAGGGAAACCAACTGGCTAATACAGACTGAACTAGCTCAGCTGATCAACTGGAACAGGGCACGAGGCAAAGGGATGGTGGCAGCAGGACAGGAGGCAGCAGCACTAACAGGTGGGACACCAGTGGTGGTGACAGCAAAACAGCTGGTGCCCTGCTCATACAACTCCAAATGATCTATAGACCATGCTGGTCCTCGCTAGGCATCCAGTTTGTGTGGTAGCCAAACTCTTTGGTGTGTCCTTCCTGCTTATCTTTATTTCAATGTCACCACAGAGTTGCAATGCTTGAAATCCTGTGGGTACGTGCTGTTTTATGATTAACAGTAGTGTTAAAAATATAGGGTTAGTATTTTTTTTCCTGTGGAGGTAAAACAAACAAAATAACTGGCATCAGTTGCTGCTAGTCTAGCTTGCTGTACCACATAGTTAAAAATGCTTTTCTTTAGCTTTTAGGTTTTAGGTTGGGTTTTTTGTGGGTTTTAGTTAGTTTGTATGTTTGTTTGTTTTTATTTACAACAGACTTGTGTACTGGGGGGAAGGAAAAAGACCCCAAATACTTTCAATTGGCACAACTTCTCACCAGACACAGAACTCCGTGCTTTTTCCAAATTGTTCAAAGTACAGTAAGAAATGCAGTAAGTCCATAGCAGTAAGCTGGTCAAACTTGTCTGCTTCCAAGAACTTGTTTAGTCTGATTTAGGTTGATGTTCTTACTGGCAGTTTATATTAAGATGTGTAATTGGATCTCCATAATAGTTTCCAATGCCCAGGAGAATTTAAATGATGAGTATATAAGATGTAATTCCATCAGAATAGGAAATATTGATGTGACTGTAAATTGTGAGAAGGAATTTTAGCACCATGTATTCCAATGACAATCATTTCACGTGTCTCTGTGTTATGTAGATAATCAAATAAAATCTCAGAAATAAGGAACTAAGTAACCTGGGGAGAGAAAGAAAAATCAGTCTTAGATGGTTGACTACTGAAGCCTTGCAAGGGAGCCTGACTATCAGGTGAAATATATTCATTACAAAAACATATTTTGTAGATTGTCCAGTTTTATGGCACTATGTTAAGCTTCATAAATCTGACAAGCAAGGCTGCTTTAAAAGGGAGTCATTAAAAACAAAAGGCATTATGGTACTCAAAGTTGGTTGTCTCTCCCACGATTTAGCTCAGAATAGAAAGACTGAAAGATTATAACTGCAATCTCAACTGTGGTTCATTTCTTAATCTTCAAGCTGCTTTCCCCAGCCATTAAACTAAGCCCTCAGTGACATCCACATAGTTTGAAATTTAGCAGGGTGTGTATAGACTGGTCTGGGTAGGTACACACATCTATACTGTTGATTATACATGCGATGAAGCAAAACATTGATTCTGGTTCTAAACCATAATGATTTATAGTCAAAATACACATTGCTGAAAGCAGAGACTGCATCTTCCTCTATGCTTGTGCAAAAACTAGCCCAATTATGATCTAATCTTGATCAGTTTACTAGCAACTGCCAAAATTTAATAAACATCATACCTACGTGATTAACTTTCATAAATATCAGAAACTATATTAAAAGCTTCATCTCCAAGCAGGAAAATATTTATATATGTGCTTCACTTTACCCACATACAGAGTTCCAACCTTTCTGAGATTGAATTCAACACCCATGGGGCTGAAAATACATGAGAAGCAGACAGTTTATTAAGAAAGGTGCCATTTTTATGTCACGTTTCTGAGTAAATTTGTCTTTAGAGATGAGTAATTCAGGCAACTGCTGAGAGCCTCACACAGAACAGCAACTGATGTGTTAGTCTGCTACTTCCTTCAAGCAATAAGAACAGAGGTGGGAGGCAACACATGGTACAAGCTCCACTGCAGAACCTAGGATCCCACAAATTTGGAGGTCAGAACAGCGGAGATCTTTCTTCTGTCATTAGCTGAGCAACAGATGTGATGCTAGGCTTTATACAGAAGACTCAATGATTCATATTGTCTCTAAGTTCATTGCAATATTTTTATTTTTTTGAGAAATAAGGTCTGAGAATATGATCCTCAAACACATTGGCTGAGAGTTAAGGAAAGAATAAATAAGCTGAATTTTAGCAGCACAAAGCACTGATTTCAAAATGCCTGTAGTGGCCACTCTTTCTGAAACTATCCTGTTGCAAATGAGTATCTGAAGATATGTTAAGCCCTTACTTGATGTTGCATATATGTGGATTTTGGTTCAACCTTTCATTGGCCAGGCAGTGTTTGTTTACGATTATTATTTTTACAGAAAAAGCAGAATTAGAATAATCTCAACAGGAAAAAAAAAAAAGAGAGAGACAAAAAGAGGCAATCCCTCCTGCTTTAACATAATATAAGAAAGTCAACCTTTATGGTTTAAACTATGCTTTACAGTTATTCATAGAATCATAGAAAGGTATGGTTGAAAAGGACCTTTAACAGTCACCTAGTCCAACCCCTCCTGCAATAAGCAGGGACATCTTCAACTAGATCAGGTTGCTAAGAGCCCCATCCAACCTGAACTGGAAGATTTCCAGGGATGGGGCATCTACCGCTTTTCCGGGCAAGCTGTTATTTATTAGACTTCTCTATATCCTCATAGGATCTTTATTTAATATGTTACGTTGGAAGTTTTCTTTGAAAATATTCTGTTCATACAAACTTCTTGATAGTCTGCTCATCGTTCCTGATATTTCAATTAGAGTATTCAAATAAATACATATAAGCACATATGGGAGTGTTTTTTTGTGACTGGGGCTGCCAGAATGCAAACGTAGTGAAGATCTGGCCAACCTGTCTACCCTCCCACATATTAAGACCACTGGGGGTTACACTTGAATAGGGTCTAGTCTCTCTTTTTTTTTTTTGGCCCAGGAAATACTAGTCCTTACCTTAATGTCAAGTGTAATGTAATGTCATGTCTAAGTAAGGACACAAATTTTTTATACCTCTACAGGTGGCAACACCAAAGCAATGACTTCCTTGGAAAACCAAGAAGCTTTATAAAAACCATAGATTACCTGTCTCCGAAGGTCTCGTGTTTTCTTGGTCATCTTGTCAATAGCAATATTGAGCGGGTCCCCCTTCTCCTTCCTTCCAGTCTGTTAAAAATGAAATTTTGGAGTTAGAGACAAACACTCCAGAAAATATGCACTTTTCAAAAAATAGTACAGATTTATCAAAGGAAATCTATGCATCTCTTTTTGTTTGCTTCCATCAAGTTTTTATTTCAAGTGTAATGTTTTTAACAAGTTCACATGCGGGGGGCATAGCAGATTATTTTAAAACAATCCTAAAATGATAAGAAGAAAGATTAAGGTGACTCACTGTAGGGTTCAGAACTTTTCCACCAATAAATTATGTGCATATATTATAGCTCATGCTCCAAAAATCTGGCAAGACCTTTCACTATAAAACGAATATTAAGAGTCTCTAATCTCCGTCCTGCCAGGCACTGGGAATGTTAAACATGATAATAAGCAGCAACACAGCTTGAGGACAGAAGGAAAATGGTCCCTGTTCCTGTAACAGGAATCATATTGGCAGACATTAGGTGCAGTATAAAGTAGACTTCTACTTAAAACACTTTCCTGCAGGAAGCCTCAAAGCAAAAATTCTCATGAAGATTAAAAAGGGGGAAAAAGCTTTTTGTGGCTCATAATGAATGGAAAAAAATATTTTTTAGGTTCAATGGCACAAAAAGCACTAAGTGACTTTGTCAGCTGTATTACCTTTCTCTTAAGAGAAAACTCTTTCTCTAAAGATTTGTCACATCTCCTACCACATTGAACTCTGTTTGATAGCTTTTCCTCAAGAATCAAAATGATCTTCCATTCTTTCCAGCAGTACTTTCTCCTTCCTGATGCAGTTTTCAAATACTCTTATTTAGTATTGTTCCTTGCATATGATTAAGAATGATTTTCTATTTCCAGCTGAGCCTAATAGCATACAGTTCTGGGAATGATTGAGAAGTCACTTTTGGGGTGAGATGGGGATTAAACATACCCTTTCAATAATGATCTCTCAAATGCACAGCACTGTTATCAGCTCCACATGGTCACATTGGCAAATGGCCTGTGTTCCATTCTTCTGTTTTAAGCATTGATTCAAGGAAACGCCTGCTTTCTATTATTGTCTGTAATTCTAACTATGATACGAGGCCAACGTATTTATCATCGTTTAGAAATCTGTAAAACCCATCCCCTTTTTTTTATTTAGAAATTCAAACAAAAAAAATCAAGTGCCACCAGAATTTAATATAAAACATAAATTTACCTCTTAGGTTTTTAAAAAGAATTCATTTTGAATTCTGGAGTTACTCATAAAAATTGACAGCAGAAAAGAGAAAGAAAATATTTATATGACACAAGAGGAGGCATCTGTGTAACCCGCTATTTTTATCTCGCTTTTCTTGTGTTCATCCTTTGACTGAGTTCTGATCTCCAGGTAAAGAACTACAGCCCTTTGGCCTAAGCAATTTCAGCACATGTTTTTAGTTTTAGATGTCCTGGTATTTGGTCCAGGACAGCAGCTGTCATATGTGCACATAATCTATAGTTTTTCAAGCTGAAATTCCACAATAAAAACGAGATAGACCTGGGCAGATAAGTTTCCTACAGCAAGCCTTTCCTAACTGTTGAAATGGTACAATGGGGACTTCCAGATGAACTAGTCTCAGCCAGGTTCCTAGTCTCTTAGACAGCAAAGATATATTCTAAGAAAATTTTCAATTACTCCAGCTGTGTGCTGTGTACTAGCTGAACCAAATATCCTTGGTGACATTAGCGTTCTGGGATGCTTTATTTTCCCAGTCAAATAATTCCATTTCTGTAATATTGTTTAAATTCTTCTCTTCCTTCTCATTGTTTAAGCTTTAATGCATTGGCTTAGGAAGATAGATAACCACACAAAATGTTTTAAGGCATTTTTTGCTGGAGCAAAGATAATTTCTTTTCCCCCAATAAGATCAGGGAATAATTTGCTAAACTGTGCATATTTTAGTGACTATTAACACAATGTGAATAACCAAAAAGCAAACACCATGACACTTAAGGCTACACTGGGATGGCATTTTACAGCTCTCAAGCAAATCAACTAACAACTCTTATTCATTGATCTCATGCAGGGCAGATGTATTTTGTGTTCACCACTGGCATGCAAGGTCAAGCACTTAATGCTTGGCAAGCATTTAGCAGGTCAGGAAATTGTCCCAAATAGGAATTTGAGACTTCTTCCAGTGTAGTTAGCTATAGGATACAGTGGCACTCCATAAATTAGAAATCTGATAAATTGTACTGTTTAGGAGCAGAGGCTCCTGACATTCTGTAAATCATCATTGAAAAAAAATAGAACATTTTAGATAGACTTAAAAGTTTGTAGTTTAGGTTCCTAACTTGGGTGTTTTGGATTGCTCATAGGAGGAAACTGTTACTGAGCACAGGCCCAGGGTAGCCTACATCTAACCCTTCTCCTAAGGCTCTGCTCAAATTTATCCTGTAACTTTTTAAGTCTAGTTTTAAATTACATAAACAGTGGCCCTTAAGGCACATCCTATTGTGAAACACGAGACAACTGGGAAGCCTTCTGTGACCCTTGGGCCCCACAACCCAAACTGTCAATATCCATCTGGCTTGCCCCTTCTCCCTCCAAAACAGAGAAAAGGCTCATCTATATTGTTTACTGAAAAACTCCCTGCTCTGTGTGACTGCCTGAATCATGACTGCACACTGTCTGAGATGCTAAATGGCATCAGGGAACCAATCTGTGTGGAAAACAGGCTACCAAACCAAGTGGACAGAGATCCAGTTGAGCTCTCTCAGTGGCATTATTTTATTAACATGTGAATATGGATGAATTCATAGAGACACTTCTCACGTTCTCCACAATTTTTCCTCATCTGTGAATTTTGAGTGTCCTTCACCTGTTATAAAATGGCTACTGCCTTTTAATATAGATATAAAACCTCTTCTTCACTGTATGATTTCACAGAAGGAGAAATTTGTTTAGTAAATCACATTATTGAAAAATAAATAGCATGGCATGTGATGTTACATAGCTACAGGCAGGTCTGTCAAATACCATCTGCTCTGTGCTGAAAATAAAAGTTTATTAAAGTTTATTTATTTAAATCCTTAAATACTCTTATATTAATGTTGCTCTGTGATAAATTTTTGCCCTTCATTCCTAGGAGGGATATAAAGGAATTTAGTGGTTTCCTGTGTTTCTGAAAAAAACATAAAGCTTGGTATTGAGCCTTACAGCATTTCTCTGTTAATCTTCTTCTGCACAGGAAAGAAAGATACTTTGGAGATGGGATAAAAAGGAAGCAAAAATTGCTGCTGGCATTGGCTTAAAAGGAGAAGGAGGAGAAATGCACAGAATTCCTTGAATGCCAAAATATTGGTATTCAGAGTTCCCATCTATTCATGACGTAGTAAGAAAAACTTTGCTACAGGAAAATATATTAATTAGGTCTCTGATTTCTAGTGTCCATTAATGGCATTTGCATAGTGGTTTTATCCAGGATATTTTCAAATAGTTCTCTCAATATGTGTTACTCCCATCCTAATTTCCTTAGAGCTTTTCCCTGACTGTTTGATTTATTCTCAGTTCATCAGGATGAGCTTATTTCCGTGGGCTCCTGACCAGGGGCTGTGCTGTCTATGAAGTCCCCCAGGTCAGGAAAGGGTCTTCCACTGTACTTCTACCTCAAGCCTGCAGTCTCCCTCCCCGGTAAGATGAACATAAGATCCAGCTCCCTGAATATTTTTTTCAAGAATTTTAAATACTGATTTGCCACCTGTCATGAGAAGTAGTTTTTCAACACGTCTATGTCCAGTTAGTGGAAGAACTCTTGGTACTGTCCTTTTGCTCTAGAAAATATATACAGTTGCAACCACTGTCAACAATATTACTTGAACAATAAAACAATCACAGAACACAGTCTTTGCTTTCCTTATATTAAGCAAAATCTAAAAAGCTTCATAGTTAAAACTGTGTAATTCTCAGGTAAGCACTTAGTTCAACTTTATTCAGTTAGAAAGGGAAATACTAACAAAACCCACTTAAGGATGGTAAGAAATTTCAGCATTTGCTAGAATGATCTTTGCTAAGATATAGCTCTCTTTTCCCTCCTGAAAAAAAGGACCTTTTTCTCTCCCTCCTTTTCTTCTTCTCATGAGCTATTCACAGTTTATACTGTTGGAGTAAAATAAAAGTCTCCCAAAATATTTTCCACAACTATTAAGGACATTTATATCCCATAAGTTGCTTATTACAGGATTCTTCCGATCAGCATGAGGTACTTTACAGAACACTTTTTTCTAATCCTAGACAATATCACAAAACCAAGACACAAACAGTCAGGCTAATCAGCCTAGAGCCATAGCACATTTTGGATGATACACAGTCAACCCTACAAGAAGATGCACCAGACCAATATGGAAATCAAAGACCATACATTTCATACCATAAAAAAACTGCTACTACAAAAAATATTATTATTAAGGGCTTAGAAATTATGATAATGAATGTCCTTGTATTGAAAAGGTAGGATTACTTACAATTCTGTGTGACATAAAACCACTATTTTGAGCATATTATTTAAAAAATATTATAATTAATGACCTGGCTGACAATAATATCCTATTAAAGAAGGGGATGGAATGCCAAGAAATACACAAAAGGTGCAGCAACTGCAGATCTACAACATAATGTCACAGAAAAAGAACCAATGTGTATGACAACTAAATGAGAGATGCTAGAGAGCGCTACTGTCCTTCTTTAAATTGCATAATTTAGAAGTACAGTGTTTCAATTTACCAATAATAATAATAACAACCTAAAATCGTGTAACAAATTTTGGGACCACTGTTTCACACATTCCCTGTTTCCTCTACTGCTTTAGATATAAGCCAAAATACCTGTGAGAGCTCAATCTTCTAATGTATTACATGTTGCATGTCCAAGACATCCTCACTGCCATTAATTGGGTAATTTAGCCTCCAGGAGACAGGTGGAAAGATTATCTATTGATCCAAAAGCTACCAAACCTTGATATACTTTTATATTTTCATCATCCCCTTGGTAGATAGTTCCATTATTTACGGTTTATTCAGAACTTCAATATCACAATGTTTTATTAAGGTGTAAATTGCTGCTCCAAAATATATCTGTCCTAATATTTTATTTTAAATGCTGAACAACATCACTCTTTAAAGACTATGCTCATGTTCAATAGCCCTTTTAAAGGTGATGAAGAGAAGCTTTGTACTAAGAGGAAAAACATTTTGAACAACAGACATAAGCTGCATCAGTGCTTTTAAGCAGAAAGCTAGGTTTAAACATACCAATACATAGTCTCTTTCTGACAGGTTAAGAAGACTAACTCGGGGTCAGGAAAAGGCTAAACTATATATCCTAGCAGAATTGAGTAGACACTAAATTTCATTGGAAGTTGAAAATTCTAGCTATTAGCTGGGGAGATGGGACAGGAAAAAATACTTTACAAAATATGTGTGGTTCCTCTATGGATCAGCTGAAGAAGACATCTTGGAATAAATAAGTAATACAATTTTTAAAATGGAATGGTGAAAAGAGCTGTTGGGAACATGGTGTGAATGTGAATTACTGTTCTACTCAACGTAGTGATTCCATCCATTCTTTATGTTTATCCCTGTAGATGATCTTGTATTTTAGCATTTATTCAAAGTAACTAGATTAGAGCTTCTGCAATCACCTGTTTTCCATCTTCAGTTTTGCTACAGAATCACCTCATGTAGAATGAAAATTTGTTTCCTTTCCCTGTTAATCATTCATTTTTTCTAAAGAAAAAAAAGGAAGATAATATTGCATAAATGGGAGGGAAAAATGTTGTTTAGATATTCTTTTTCTACTCTGGTCTTTTGGCCTTTATTTAGTTGCAAAGGAGAAAGGTTCAATCACCACAGAGAAAGGATGAGACAGAAAGATCCCACTATGCATATTATCTTGCCACTTTGCAATAAAACACTGAATTACAGGCTTTCTTCAGAGTGCTTCCACGATACTACTCAGTTCTAGAATGCCATTCACTAAATAATCTGCTCATAAATGCATGCTTCAGACAAGAAGTTCTCCTAAAACAAAACAACTGCTTTCAGCAGTTTTTAATTACCTTACAAAATTGTCACCAGATCACAGTGAGTGTAATTAGTTCTAGTGTAGCATAAATAATCACAACTATGTAGAAAACTGTGTAAGCCACATCCTTTCAATCCTACATAGTAAATAAAGTCAATGAAATATAAATGAACCATGAGCTGGACATGATAGCAATACCTCAGGTGCACAATTCTTGTCCTTGGCCTGGATCCAAGTAAGTTTTATCTACATCTGTAGACAATTAAAACTAAGTATGAAATGAAATAAAGAGAATATGAAAACCAAACATAAATGGCTGAAGAAAACTCTCTTTTCCATTTTATGTATGTTTTTATGCAGCCCACATCACCACAGTATCTGAATGCCTTCAGGTGGTTAATTGGTGAATTAAGAGATGAGTTCAATATTAGCCATGTGTGGTTTCCTCTTTTATCTTCTGACAAGAGGAAGAACTCATGTGTAGGGGAATATTTTGCTTTAGCTAGTTGTGGCTATTGCTTTTTATTGTTTCACATAATTAACTGTTGTAACTACTTCTTGTCTTTTGGCAATAACCAAAGATTTTCAGAAATATTATCAATGACAGCAGTTTCAGTTGAAAGACGAGATAGGATTAGGGCTTGATCTCACTACTTCCCAAGTGGCAGCAGCTGCTACTAGTGATTGATTTTTTACCCATAATCACATATAGCATGTAAGTTACCCTAAAAAAGAACCGCCTGAAGAACTTATATTTTTAATGATATTAGAGGTTGCTTAAAATGGAGAACGTCTTCATTCTTGAGAATGAAGGCAGCAATTTGTTGGTCTTGGTGGTCTTTTTTTCATGTGTAGATAAGCATTCAGTATTTTTGTATTTCTATGTATTTTTGAACTAGAGTTTCCAAGATCACTGTGGTGAAGATACAGTCCTTCTCTTATATCTACTAGCCAAGACTGGATTTTACAGCGTACTGAGGCACCAAAAATGCAGAAAAGGCAACTGATGAGACTTTCCTAAGTTACAAGGCAAGTGTAACATACAGATCTTACTGATTTTCATTAAGTAGAACACATGTATTGGTTCTTTTTTTATTGGAAGGGAGCAGAAAGCCATACATCTATTAGAAGTTCTGCCCCAAGGCAAGAATATCCCGTGATCATTTAAGAGCTGTGTCATTTAATTAAATTCAGATCGTAATGTAGGCAACCCTGCCATTCACAAAAGTAGTGATAGTTTTCAGGGTAAGAGTACCTCATTTAATTTCACAATCTAGAAATACTGAATAAAATCTAGCTATTTTAGCTCCTTCTATATCCAATATATAGTGGCAGGTATTTTTAGAGCATCCTGTCTGTCTTACATATTTATTTTAATATGGGATACATATTACCACATGGGGTTGCGTCTCTCCATTGATAATGGAGAGGGTCTCGCGGTACTAGGTGAGTAATTCTTAAATAACTAAGTTACATGAGATAAAACCCTTTCTTAATAACCGCAAAGATTGTCCAGATCAGGCTAGAGACTGCATCTAGGACAACTTTTGTGTGTTTTGGATTATTTTCTTTCAGAGAATTTAAAAGCATTGTATGGGCACCTTTTTTACAAGCTTCCCAAAAGACATTCCTGTGCTTCCAGGTTGCAATATTTTGTGGTCCTGTAAATAACTCACTTTCTTCCTGCTGTCTAAAAGAAATGCACTTCATAAATTTTAGATTTGGCAATGGTTCTTGACAATTTTGCTTGGTTTTCCACGCTCATTTTCAACCTTCAAAAGCCTTATAATACAAACACATACACACAACACTTTAGTACTTTGGTCATCACTGCCAATGCCCTTCGGACAATGCTGTGTAAAAACTGTTTCTCATCTTTGTAATTATTGGTGTGATTGCAAGAGACAGACAGTTGCTGGTCACAGAAACTTTGTGGCCTAATGAAGAAAACAACAAAAAACCCAGTTATAGCTGGATTTCTGTAAACTGAGCTTTCTCAAATAAAGACAGATGCCAGCATTACCCTAATTTCAACTGAGTTTTCCAATAATAAGGGAAAACAAGGAAATCAGTAGGAGGAGCCAAGACTGATAACCTGAGACAGGTTTTCTGGTGTACTCAAGAAATCTCTCCAATTTGTGTGTAATGTTATCTGTATCACTGCAAATGCAGGTAACACAAGTAAGTGCTGGTTTTGGTTGGGGTACATTTAATTTTCTTCATAGTGGCTAGTCTAGGGCTATGTTTTGGATTTATGCTGGAAACAGTGTTGATAACACAGGGATGTTTTAGTTATTGCTGAGCGGTGCTTACATAGAGTCAAAGCCTTTTCTGCTCCTCACACTACTGAATAGCCTGGGGGTGCTCAAGAAGTTGGGAAGGGACACAGCCAGGACACCTGACCCCCACTTTTACTCTTCCAGTTCTCTCTCCCACCCCACTGGGGGGAAAATGAGTGAGTGGCTGTCATGCTTAGCTGCTGGCTGGGGTTAAAGCACGGCAGAGACTTAGCATGGAAGTGTACTTCTGATCCAGGTTTCTTTCCTACTGTCCTGGAGAACTGATGTCTCTGAACCTTCCTCTCATTCCCTTCTGTTTGTAACAATATTGTATTAGAATATTGATCTGCAGAATATTTCTTTTAGTTAAAGAATATCTTTTTCTTTACAATGCTTATTCAGAGGACTGAAAGAGGAAAACATCAGAGTTTTCATAGAACGAACTGTATATTTCTATTCAAAAGATGTTAGTACACAAAAATGATGCTGTTACACTTAAATGCATATAAAAAATAGAATTTTGGAAGGCAGAAATGTGGATGGTGTAAACTGTTATAAAACTATCAACTCCACTACGCCACATCAATTTACACCAGCTGAGAATCTCCCCACTCATCAGTTAAATGAAATCTTGCAGATGCTTCCATTTAGAAGGTCAGAAATGTTTACTCCAGAATTTGAAATTATTCTAATTTCCTTCACAGACATCCATTTGCAAAGGGTCCACTACAAACTCCTCATTTAACCACCGACTGCTTTCCAGCTGCACATTGCAATCTGCTTTTAAATCACTTTTGGATGGCTTCTCTTAATCTAAAATAACTGGAGGAAAATGAGATAGTGCACAATTTTTCTTTCCCTTCAGATATGCAAGCCTATAGTGAAGGACCGTGTAAACAAAAAGAGTTAAAATTTACCCTCCTTAATACAAGGTCTTGAGAAAAGTCTATTCTATAATTATAAGCATAATAATTAATGTTACTAATTCAGGAAATAGCTATTCAATCATATTTTCTATTAAAAAGTTGAAGTAATACCAGGCAGCTAAGAAAAGAGGAGTGGTAGAGAAGTTTATGATGTCTTACAACATGTAACAAACAATACCGCATGCATCTAAACTCAGAAAATTTATTGAGTAAATCTTCATTATATCTCTATTACAGATTAGGGGAAATACTTGTTAGAACTCTTCATGGAAGTGATATCGATGTCCGGTATGACCACTGGCCTTGGTCTTTTATGTCTCATTCACTAAAAAGCACTTGTAGCCAATCTCTTCATAGCTGCTTTTAGATTAAAGGTTACAAGATGAGTCACAAGGATGAGTGTTACTCACTGAATCAAATGCAGAACTTCCTGAGACATCTCAGCATCCCTTGAAATCATCCCTTTAGTATTTTTCGGGTCTCCCTCTTGGAGGAATAGGAGAACCACATAACATTTAGTTGAAAGCAAATACTTTTTTGTTTGTTATGCATTTAAGGAAAAGGCTCCATTTGACGATAATATTTGACTATAATGTTGGCTTCTATAGTGTAGACCTTTGTGCATTTTTTTTTCACTGTTGGAAGTACATCCCAGAGTATGAAATATTTACAGGTATTAAATAAAGGCATGGAGTTGTCTTGACTGTGCTTACAGTACTTTGATTATCAAATATCACTAAAAAACAGGATTGATTGCATTGGTCACCATCTAATAGATCTCTTTAGGAATTATGTATCACGTGTTAGATCTGCATTTCTTTGCTTTTAATTGCATCATTTACATTTCTTGATCAACAAGGAAACGAGGTCTTGTTTATTTCCTATCAAAAATGTGTTCATCAATGTATAAAAGCTGAATAACTCAAAATGTGTAGTTATAACAGAGAATTAAATGCTTTTTCAAATTTGTTGCTGCTTTCTTTTTCCTTATCTTGCTAGTTCCCTCCAGACCATCCAGGTGGGAGGGTGTGTGTGTGTTTGTTTGTTTGATTTCTTTTATTTTTATTTTCTCTTTATCTTCCACCCTTTTCTGACAACTTTCAGTTACAGTCTACCCTGAAACAATATTTGAAACTATTTCAGTCGATGTTTCTTGCAGCCAGTGAAACCACTGCGATTTTGCAGCTCTGACACACTACTTGGCAGCGTACTGTGCAGTCTATACAACATCAGGTTAGTGCATGTGTCAAGCTTTCTGAGGGCAGTTACGTGTGTCTGGCAACAAGGCTTTTCAGCCTGGAACATATGCAGTGAAAGCCCCACATGCAAGAAAACAATATGCATAAGGTTTAATTGGACACTTACTGTAACTTTAGCTACTGTCTTGAATGAATGGAGATAGAGGAAAGCTTAGGAAAAAAAAATTACTCAATCCTCATTACAGTAATTAATCGTTCACTTTGAGTACTGGCTTCTTTGTGTCCACATGTTCCTTTATAGGACATCACAACCATGAGGCATTAGTGATTAAATAAAACAAAACAAAATAAAAATACAAGAACTACTGTAACTCCAACCATACTTTCAAGAGAATGTAAAAGAAAAGGACCAGCTCCTTCTGTTTTTACAGAGCAAAGCCACGGTCTGTTCCTGTCACCCCCTCAGA
Source organism: Calidris pugnax (assembly GCF_001431845.1). NCBI lineage: Eukaryota > Metazoa > Chordata > Aves > Charadriiformes > Scolopacidae > Calidris > Calidris pugnax. The sequence goes on from NW_015090793.1 coordinate 11,243,039, forward strand.
TCAATGTGCTAAGTGATATCCGTTCAAATTACTTGTCAGTTTAATCAGAGGAAGTGAAACACAATTACAGGGCATTAGTGTAAAAGCCAGCACAAAATAACAGAATGTCCATGTGGGATATCTGAAGCAAAAGCTCATTGAAAATAACTGTGACATTTTCATCAACAGTCTTTTTACAGGAAAAAAAAAAACAACAAACCAAACCCAAAACATTTTTAAATGCTATTAAAAACTGATTAGGCATAAAATAATGCCTTAAATCTAGAAACTGATTAGAGTCCTTATTTCTCCTTGTAGACATAAATTGTTTTTTTCGTTTTTATTCTGTTCTTGGAATAAAACTAAATGCATAGAGACCCTTACTGAAATGATAACATTCATTTACAAAGCCTCTCTGTGCTCCCTCTCAAGTCCGTAGGAGTTTTACCATTATTTCCACTGAATGATTGGAACACTCACTTTTCATGGACATTCCAAATTTCCACTGAATATAAGCTGTATTTTTGGAATAATTAAACAGATTACTTGATTAAATGGATTAAATGGGACTAGGGAAGAGAAGAGACTCCTCCTTCTCCTCCCTGAAGGCAGGAATGCAAGACTGGTGGATTCAAAAGGACAAACAAATGCAAAACTACCCCTGAAATCTTGCCTGGAGTCCTCGGGTGCTGGGGTGGGCTCTTATGCCTGGGGTCCTTCTGACCCTTTCATCCCAAACTGCATCACAGCTCAGTTTCAGTGTGATAGGTAAAAATATATACCCAGTCCAGAATTATAAGGGAAATATGAATTTGTGAATCCCCACAACAGGGAATCAGACCAAGGACTCTCATTTCCTGGGAGATACCCAACCTCTATGTGATTTAGAAACTCATTTAGTCTTTTTTTTTTTTTTAAAACACCTATTAATACATGTCTTCAGGATAGAGCATAAGCTGGAAATAGCCTTCTCCTTCCAGCCCTAACTTGTTTTTTGAGATCTAGAAGGCATGGGGTTCAGACTGTTCTCAGCACTGTTCATCTCCTGGATTGGGGTGACTTCATTTTTTTCAATTGTCACAATGCATAGCCCAGGTCTCGGTACCCCTGTGGTAAAAAAAATCATTTGAAATGGTCTTGTTGTAATTCCAAGCTCATAGACTCTGAGGTCTTTAATTGGATTTGGCCCTTTATCTTCTATATTCATGAGACAGTAATTAATTTGATCATCCCTGTCTGGTCCATAGGGTAATTGAATGACTAGCTCTGCACATTCACATAAATGCCTCCAAAAAGAGTTATTACCATGAATGTGTAATACGACAAGTTGACTCTGCTACATTGATAATGATGGCATTGAAACTGTTAAGGTAAGTGCCATTGGAGCCCATCTCATAGTTAATGGAAATGGAAGAAAGCACATGAATATGCAACATGCAAAACCACTGCACAGTTTGCCCTCTGCCTGGCATTTTTAAATAAAAAAGATAAAGTTAATCCTATCTTTCAAATTTCTTTGATACACCTTAATCTTCTGGAATAACTAAAATCCCCAAACTATTGCAAAAGGGGTTAAAAGCAAGACAGTTCTTTTGGTAGATTGCCACAAAGACTTCTCATAGGAAATGAAGTGTAAAAAATTTTGAAGAATGTTAAATGAGATCACAGCAGACTGAAACCTTGCACTTTGGTTCCAGTGTAAGACCTGAAATAACTTTGAAACAGATGCTAATTGGCATTACCTTCATTCTGATGTTCATAAATGAAACTGAATGAGCTTTCAAAGGTGCCAAAAGAAGGCTAGCCATCCAATGAACATTAAAATGTCCTTGGATTTGGTTTATCAGCTCCAAAGTTATTTATATCCTGCTAAATTATTTAGATGCTTTTGAAAATTCATCCAATGAGACAAGTGTGTATATTTTCAAAAGGATTGCAAGTCTGTGGAACGGAAATTCTTATCCTGGATATGGCTTACGTTACCAATTAACATTGGCTTTGGAGGTGAACTACCAATCTGAAGTTGTACTTAGTTATTCACTGCAGGAGATTTTTTTACTGGGAATAGTTCATGGTTTGTACCAAGAAAAGGGTGGTAGTTTGCAAGTCTTGGTAAAAATCATGTACTATTAATAGTTATCCACAGACATCTGCAGCTGTTGAGAATACCTTTTAATGACAGATGCATACAGAAACTAATTGCAAGTGGTAAAAGTTCCAAGTGACCTCTACATCTCATTTCCTTCTTTCCCTCCTAAATAATGTTGATTTTCCAAATCAAACCTATTTTTAATATATAAGGATATCAACAATTTTAAATAGTATTATTTTACAAATTCACTAATGTAGTTATTCCAACAGCAATTTTGTTAGTAATAACAATGTAGCATTCCACGCTTCCTATTCATTACTCTATTTTTACATGCTATAACCTATCATTTCATTGTCATTATTGACAAAATTAAAATTGGTAAATGTTTCCTATAAAACTCAAGTATTTCAATAAAACAGGAACAATTGTGGAGATTCTGCATGTTACACATGGTCATGATGTACACCAGCAAGATAGAAACTGAGTCCACAGTCTATGGGAACAAGATTCTGCTTCCAGTTCCCAGACCAGTTCTGTTCCTAATAGACTATATTTTAGCGACATTTTCTTTAGTATGGCAATTAGCGTTAAGGGTGAGTCAACTCTGTGATGATCAAATGCCTAAAGAAATTTAAAAAAATAAACTGAAGCCCAGCAGGAGAAGCTCTGTGGCTTTCCACACTGTATGATGCTTTTCACTTCAAAACTACTAAGTAAATTACTGAGAAAAAGTTACTGTGAATAAAACGGGCTGCACTGTGTTAAGTAATTATTTCTAAAGTGTGAAATGGGTAGGAAGTATCTCATCTTAAAGTAGTGCCATGATGCATATTAGCTCTCTAGTATAAAGTGAACAGTTGTTTTTTTTTTTTTTTCCTTTACCTTGCAGGAGCAAGAACAGGAATGAAAACTTTATTTTTCTAATTGTCTTTTATGTGGGAGAGAAGTGTAAAGACCCAACCTGTGAAACCATGCTGTACTCCACTATTTGTACTGCACTACTGTTTCTGGAAGAATCTTCTAGAGTTTCATGAGCTCTCAGGAAATATCCAGTAAATCATAAATATATTTGGTTAATGCTCCCCCATTTAAGGAATGCACGGACATGTGATCTCCTATGTTAATGACCAGCATTTCTGGGAGTGTGAAGGGGTGCACCCCACTTAAGATATAATTTCTGAAAGAATGCAGAACACAGCTTGCCTTTAAGTATGTCCTACAAGTATGTCATGCTGTACACCCATTCCATTCCTCAGTCTTGAAAACCAGTGTTAAAAAGCTTATTTTAATAGAAAAGTTATGATCACAGCATGGGTTAGGAAAATACCCTTGTGATGAAAAACAGAGGGGATTCTTGCAATTAATTAATACCTAGATGCATAACAACAGACTATTTCACCCAGAAGAAAAGGTTATTTTTTTTTCTTCTGGGGTTATTTTTTTAGGCTTTTTTTGTTGTTTTGGGGTCGGTTTTTTGTTTTACAGCTGTTATTAGAAGTTGCAGGGAGGGAGGAGAAGAAAGAAGAAAACCACACAAGAATCAAAAAAGAGCTTTCTCCAAGACAAATGGTTGCACAAATTGGCAATAACAAATTGTGTATACTAATTGGCTAAAATACTATTGTCCATTTAAAGGATGCACATACATTAAAATATTTATGCAGAACACATGTGAAATACAGCCCCACATCAAAGACAACAAGCACGATTTACAGAAAATATTTTTCCTTAATAATCCATTTCAACAACATGCAATACAGCCTTTTGTTCTGTTCATAGACATAAGAGACTCATACCAAAAAGATCAAAAAGAGTTATTTTCGCAGATTAAATATCATATGGATATCAGAATTATACTTTGTGAGGGCACGACTTCTGAAAACACATAGAACCATTTAATGACCCGCTCAGGAGAAAGAGCAAAAGGGTATCTACAAAGTGTAAACTCATTTTGGCTTTGGTCCTGAAGCTATCTTTGTGGTTTGACCTTCAGAAGAACTTCATATAACACAGATGGGTTGACTAAGGTTGTCCACAGGAAAGCGTTTAACAAGTCAGTGTTGCAAAGCACTCTGTAATGATGCAGAGCAAGCCTCTAAATATATCAAGTGAGCTCTTCTCTGCTGAAATATCTATATGTTAATAGCTTGTTCTCCGGGATCAGGAAGTGCTACCACCGGGATGGCAATGGAGAGAACAAAATTATTTCAATGCAGGGCTTTGAAATTATATTTAATAACTTCAAGTTTCACTACTTTAACATTTAATTAATTTAATAATTTAATATTTTAAATGATGTTATAAATTTGTATACTTCCAAATACAGTAACTGTAAGGTGGTGTTACTTAAGGGTAAGCAATGGCCAATGTCAGTGGTTTTGAAAGCTTCCCCATAATGCAGGAAAATTAGGCAAAAGCAACAATACTACAGCAGGATGGTTGTTCTGGCCATCATGTTACACCCACTGACGGTTGTAGACCTGATGTGCATGGACAAGACAGAGAGTGGAGAACCTCAAATCCATGACCACATCAGGTGAGGTATTTATAAACGTTTCTGGTGAGCCTCTTTTAGTAATATCACATGCTCATGAAAAACAAAAGGAACTGTGTTTAGAAAATTAATATTTCATGGGCTTCTTTTTACACAGAGATTGACTTTTTTTTAAAAAAATGCCTTAACTGCACAACTGTGTATACATATTTACAGATATTTTTACACTCAAGGACAAAGTTTCATTTTGTAGATAACTTTCTAAATCGAGATAAGAATGTCAATCAATCACCTAACACAGCTAAAGAGTAGAAACTTTGGGTAAAAGTGCATTTTTTTTTTTAAATGAAGCTAGCAGAATGACTGCCTATGCCAACATTCATTTTCACTGATGCATTCTAGAGGAGTTTATTACAACAAATAGCTTTACCTAGTAATATTCTCTACTTCTAATATCATTCTACTCTCCAAAAACATATTTTTGACATCAGAAACAAATTGCAAAACATGCAGAACAAACTATTGCCTCAGAAAGCTATTTCCAATATTCCTCATAACTCCAAATTTTATCCAGAAAAAAAAGAAAGCCGGATGACATATTTGTGTGTGTATGTAATGCTTATATCACTCAGAACCACTGTATTTTACCTTTATACAATCAAAATTAATCAAAATTCAAAATCATCATGATTTCTTGACTGACATGTTGAATATTTTCAGTGCTAAGGGCAATGCCTGATATTAGGCATTATTATATATTATCATTATTATACAATTATATCTTATTTCAACTGAACTTCTATTTTTTAATGCCAAAATTTGTTCAAATTGCAGAACCGCACACTTGAAAATAAAATATTAGCGTTACAGCTACCTGCTCAGCTAGAAATTCCCCTGTTTTTGTCCATGCATGTTATTGTACAGTTCTCAATTATATGATCAAATCTTAATTTTTCCACAGGAACTCTGCTAACATGCACAGGATAGATGAGACTTATTTATTGCTTGGGTGTTTATATAGCTAAAATATGTTTGCAAAATTAACATAGATTAATAACATAGATTAATATAGTCATCTAAAAATGTTGCTGGAGTAGGGCATGCAGGTCGAGGGAGGTCATTCTCTACTCTGCCCTGGTTAACTGGTTTTGCTATCACTTGTGATATTTTTTTTTATAAGAAAGGACAAGAATTATTATAATGGGTTATTTTTGTAAACTTTTAATCTAGCATGTTAAATGTGGCCATGATTCTTCCCTTCAGAAATAAATCGTAATAACCCAACTGGATTTATATCAGCCTATTATATAGCATGTTCATGAATATAGATCAATTTTCAGTTTCTTGGACTAGAAGTCATGACCACATCTAATCTTCTGTGCCTGACAATAATTTTATGATGGTGAGTGGAAAAGCTCACTGACTTCAGAGGTCATTCAATGAGATCACAAACTATTTTATACAGCACAGTTATTAGTAAATAAAGAAATAAATACAATTACAGTAGTAAATAAAAGAAAAATACCCTATTTGTTTCTCTAATCTACATGGATTTTAAGGCTATATTATTCCTCAGATGACACGTTGAAATAAACACAGAATCGCAAAGCAAATGGAATATTTCACACCCCACACCCCCCAAGGTATTTTAGGTATTTCAGAGTTCAAACTTTGAAGTTCAATGTCCCATCCCTGGAATTCTTCAAGGTCAGGTTGGATGGAGCTTTGAACAACCTGTAGTGAAAGATGTCCCTGCCCATGGCAGAGGGGCTGGACCAGATGATCTTTAAAGGTCCCTTCTGACCCAAACTATTCTATGATTTATTAAGATTTTGGAATGCACTTTTGATTCTTTTTTTTTGCTTTTTTTTTCTTTTGTTTTCCTAATCAGAACAATTGGAATTAATCAAATTCTGCCCTCTGTATTACTGGAACGAGAATGAATCCACTATTCTAAAGAACAAAGTTTATATTTCTGAAAATATCCCAAGTTTCTTCTCTGCATTCCTCCGTACTGTATGGAATATTTGTGTAGCAGCTGTGAGATCCCAGCTGGGATCTGCTGGGAAGCGATGCACAACAGCGGTAAGATCAATTGGGCACTTCACTGAAATGGAATGACAATTTGGGCACATATTATATCTCTCACCAGTAAACAAGAGGCATGTCTCCACCTAAAGTGTAAATAATAAGAACAGCCACCTTACGATTTCTTGTGCAGATACACACCATAAAAATTATTAATTTTGCAAGCAGTGCATTGTTTTCAGTTGAACCCTGTAAAATCAGTATTTAGATACAATAATCTTTTTAAAAGAGAAAATGAAGAGACCTGTTTACTGCTTCATAAATGGAGGGTGAAATACTCTGTTTTGTAAATGTGATCTGCAAATATTTATTTTAAAAACCCAATAACCTAAACAGTCTTCTATGTAAGTCTTTTTTAAAATGTAAATTATTATAGCATCAGAGACCAACAGTACATCTATATGATGCTTTATCCAGCATGCTATGATGAAAGTTCTTTGACTGCAACAGCGTATCAATAAATTTTTTTCACTTGATCCATTCACTTGAGCAAACCAGGGGAAAGTGAATAAACTTCTTCACTGATTCCTACAACAAACATTATAAATATAGTAGGAAAATTTTAACAAATTTTCATATTTAGGATCTTTAAAAAATGTTTTTCTGAGCACCCTTGTGGAGTGACTCCCCTCTTTATATCCCTTGCAGACAGCATTAGCAGACTGTACTGCACTTGATAAAGGTATGATCCCTAGACATAATAATGACAGTCTGAAGAGTTTAAAATCATAGTATTGACTATGACACCAAAAGAATGCTGCTTAAAATACACATGCTTTTAAGAAAATAATACTTTTTCTGTGTTATTTGTCTTTTGGCTTTATGTCTTAAGAAACTGTGTTTCAAATATTTCTATGGATGCCTATCAGTTAGAAGTTTCCTTTATTAAAACAAAAGAAAGGACATTTTGCATGAAACAAAGATATGGGAATTAGAGAAAACTTAAATATTTGGAGATATATAAACAGAAGGGTTACATACAGCAACTACAAAACATAAATAATACTTGCAATCTTAATTATCCTCCTACTCCCTCAAATCATCAAGCCCCTTCCATGTTCTAGGCCAGTAACCACCTACTCCCTCTAAATCATTTCAGCGAAGCCTTCAAATGCGATGTAACATTTATTTTCTGTTACACAAACATATGCAAATGCTTATCCATATGCATAAGTCAACAGACACACCTCCAGAATAACACTCAAATCCCTCCATCAAGGTCAGTGTCCTTAGACACGTAGCTCCCATCTCAAAGAGTCTAATTGACATGTGCATAACTGTGAGTGGGGAAGGACGGGGTGAAGGCAGATTAGTAATAATATTGTCATAAAGGCTAGTTACAGCCATGATAGCTTAACGGTGTAGTCATTTGCCTCTTCCATTCCTACATTCTTACATCTCTTCTACTTTTTCTTGCCATATCTATATGGTAAGATTCAAGTTTTGCTCCTGTTAGTGGCGTTTCTGTTGTTTACTGTTTAATTTCTTTCCACAGAAACAATCTCAAATTGACCACCTAGCTAGTGTTATGATTAATTCATTTTACAACAGAATCAAAATTATCTTCATGGTCTTTTTCATATGTTCATTTTCCCCTTTCTGTGTATCACTTTTTAGACAATATTCTGCAGAACACATGTGTGTGCTCAAGAATTTGCTTCATTTCCACAACAAAGGGGTTTTGTTCCCTGAGCAGAGATGCTAACATGGTTCAGTATTCTTTCTTATGCCTCCTCACTCACCCAACTCATTCCCTTTCACCCATGAAATAGTTTCTGGACTTGCAACTTGCCAACACTGAGAGAACTCATGAGACTTCAATGGACACACCTCCTGATTTGTTGGGCCACTGCTGAAAATGTAGTCTCTCAAAATATCTCAGTTAAAACCTCTACTCTACCTTGTTACTTCCATTTCTTTATTTCAGTGCTGCCCCAAATTTTTGGACCAATTGACTATTCAGCCTTCAGTCTCTCCTGCTGTACAGGATAAAGACAAAGGCTTATTTTGAACGGCGGGCTTGAATGTTGTTCAATGACTAGACTGACTGCCCTCATAGATAGAGAGGAATACCAATTAGATCTGGGAAGGAAGCAAAAAATGTATGGGAACATTTCACAAGCCTAGGAAAATATGATTTAAAAAATTCTATGTATTCTTTTTTCAGTGATTTAGAACAGCAATTAGTATTACAGCTATTCGTATTTGTGCAAACATAATAAAAAGATTTGAAACACAAAACATTGCAAACTAAACAAAATAATAGCATCAGTCCTCTCTGAAATCATTATCACACTACAGAAACATAATAAAATTCAAGCGTATGGGACTTTCCTGGAAATTTCCCACACACTTATTTAAGACATCTGTTCAAAGCAGAAATGAAAAATAAATTTCTGGTGGCGGGGGGGTGGGGGGCAGGAGTAAAAAACCCTGTATCTTCCTTAATCCCCCTATTGATTACACAGTTTAGAGTAATTTCTTTGGGGCATTATATGACCTTTTCTGCTTGTATGAATTTCTCCTTAGGCTCGGGGCACTCACAAAGAAGCACTGAATCAGCTCTATGAAGCTTTTCCATGAGAAACAGAAATGGACTTTTAGCTTGGCTTTCTGTATCTACAGACATGGACCCATATTTAACTAATTTGTCCTACTTAAATCAAGTGCTTGTTATAAAGGGACATCCTCCACCACCCACAGTAAACCTGACACTGACTGCACTGTGAACAAATTTCATTTCTATGCTGATATAAGGATAGCATATTGCACTGATCAAAACCACATTAAACATTGCCACATTTACAGAGGCAAGAATTTAATTTAAATGTCATTTTAAATTTCCACTATTAGACTTTTGCACTATTACTACTCTCTTTTTCGCCTTATTCCAAAGCTACTGAGTATCTTTATGTTCACAGATTTTAATTTTAATTACATACTCAACTACCATAAATTATTAGGCAACACACCAAGGTAGCAGCAAATTGGCATTATACTGTTTTTTCCATATGCTAAGCAGGTCAGACTATGTCACCCACATGCTATATTCCTCCCTGCGTGAATAAACCCAATAAATATAGCCCTTGTATCTCTATAACAGACTGCTGAATTGCTTTAGCAGACCTTGAGGTAAAAGCACCAGTTCATAAATCAGTCATACTGGACAAATTTTTCTCCTAAGATTACAAACACTAGATCACTAGACATGTATATCCATACAACTTTTGTCTCAAAAAATTAAACTGTTTCTACCAGTTCTATCAAATGCCTGCAACTTTCTCTCAATAGCGGTACCTGTACATTTATGACTTTTTTCCTGCCTTCGTCCACTATTGTATTTCTTTGTATCAATAACTTTGTGTTTTAAATCCTCCTGCATCAATTCTGCCTCTGTTTTCTTTCTTCTCTCATTACTCACAATCTCATCCTCACAAATTTGCAGCCCCTAGTTTCCCGTCTTTCAAAGCCATCTGTAATTTCTGACTCTCAATTTAAAAGGCATGCTTTCAGCTAGCTCCTCAAAAAGAGCCAAAGAGCCCTTGACCAGCTTGAGCTTGTTCTGGCCATATGAATGTCTAAGATTTGCAGGTGAGGAGAAAGGGTTACAAGTGCTGTTAGTGGTTCCTGCCTTAAAATTGTCAATTCACAGGTGTTTTGTCCAGTTCCAGCTCTGAGGTTGAGTTTTTTGGGCAGAAACAGGAGCATCTCTGGGGTTGTCTGACTTGGGAACAAAAATCCAGGACATGGAAAAGGGAGCTTAGAGAAACTACTGAGGTGGGAACCTGTAACCCATAAGGGAGGAAGCTCATGCCCAATATACACATAAATCTGCAGGGTGAAATGGACCTTTTGGAAGCAGTGGTGGCAAAACTTCTTTCAGCCAAGCCTTCCTTATGTCTGTGATACAAGTAGGTACAGGAAAACAAAATATGGTGCAGAGATTTTCTCCTTTATCTGCAATTCATGACAGTGAGTGAGTACAAGATATGATGCATCTGAAAACATTCAACTGCCATCTAGGAGCTGGTCTACCTCCATCTCCTAGGCCAATCAAGCAAGATATTGCACAACATGAGACACACTCTGCATTACATCTCTAAAGGGATATGCAGATCCCAAAGGCATTGGGATTTATTCTGCAAATGCTTCTGCATAAGTGATGCACAGATGTGGGAAAAAAAATCCATCTCAAACCTGTGTGATCATCAGCATGTGGCCATCTCTGACTGCAACACCTCCCATCCCCTCCCCACCCCCCAAAACAAAGCAGTAGGATTCGTTCATGCCCTACAGGAAGGAGTATCAGCAAGATTAAATGAGAAGAAAATGGCAGTTAGTAATAGATATGATAGATGTTACCACATTGGGAAAAAAATCCTTAAGCATTTAATAAGGGACATGAGATTTGAAGCTGCACCGAGGGAAATTTCATATTATACAGAGCATTTAGAAACTGTAACATGATTCAGCAAAATACTTCTATAGAGATTTAAAGCCTCTGATGTCAAAAGGATTGTTCAGAATAGCTCTGAGTCCACCTGCTGCCAGCCCTTTGCAGACCCCATGACAGAAATGTATGCCTAGAAAACAGCATGACTTATCTGGTCTACCAAGGGCTGATGAGATGGGGCATGTGAGCACCTGTGTATAGGGACAGTCAGCAAAATAGCCCATGTGTGCCAGTCAAACTTTTCTGAGAAGCAGGCTACAACAAAGTGAATCTGAGATAAAAATAAAAGAATGAGAAATACAAAAGAATAAGCCAGGTCTGGACAAGCTGTTCTTTTTTCTTTACATGTGTCATTAAGGTATAATGACCTCATAGGCATAAAAAGCAAATTGCTATATGAGGATGAGCTTGAGAACAATGTGTTTTATGCAACAAGGTACAGAAGAAAAGCGTTGGATGCATAGGGTGCTATTTTATGACTTCTGAAGCACAAACTCTGTGCTTCAGCACAGGATTCCTGTGTGGTGTTTGTTGGATTAATCTCTGTCTACCTTCTCTATCTATTTATAAGCAGGAATATTTCACACAGGTATTTTGAAGATAAGTGGCATAAAAAAGTATTGGAAGTGTAAAATACTAATGTACTGGAAGGTGCAGAAGTACTTTAGATAGCTAGAAGTATCTAGAGAATTGGACGGGTGTCAAATAAATTGAAATTAATAATATAATAGATTATTCCACACGGGCCAAAACTTCATGGAAATGCTGTTTAGATAACAAAAAATCATATCAGCTTGTCATTTATTGTGTGTGTGTGGGCTTGTAAATAAAAATCCCAACAAAGCAAAACAAAGCTCTTTCAGTATATTCCTGGGAGAATAATACAACTGAAAAAATAACAGATGCTTTATTTCAACTTAGCAAACAAAAGCCGTAAAGGAGCTGGTCAAATATATTCTACACATATGATGGTCATTGACTAACTGCAATGACATTGAGGTGTTATAGTTTAAGGCAGCCAAATATACATGCAACTTAATGAATATAATATATTCCAAGACTTCACTGAAATACTTAATGCCTTTGAGTGTCCTCAGGGGCATAGCTGTCCAGCTGTATGAATTTTTACACATAATGCAGGTAATACGTCATTCAAATGTTATGTTGAGCTCACAGAGACGGGATGTATGAATGTAGTTTGTCTTCTCATAGAGACTTTGCAGCTAGAAATGAGGAGATATGTCTATTTCCATAGTAGAACACTGAACATATTTTTTACTATCTTACTTCATATTAAAATAAAAGAGAAGAAAATACATAATTCAGCACAAAGTGATTCGTGCATCTAAGTGAATGCTTAACATCACTGAGCTCTATGGGAAAGGCTGCTATAAAATCAAAATGGCAAAGATAGGGCCTGCGGTTTTGTAAGAATCCACGGGATCAGAACAAATGGGAAGAAAATACCTTTTATTGTAGGTCCTTGTGAGTTTCCTTATTTAAATTGCAGAGTTTATTCTTACTCTACAGACTTTCTGGACAGGTAGAGGAATGAAACATGTCTTACATTGCTTATGAATGTTACCTAAACACTCTTTCTTTCTCATTACAGGAGTCTAAATGCCCAGCTCAGCCCTAGAGTGAGAAGGAGAAAATATGTTTTGTTCTTCCTGTGTCCTACCTGTGAGCCTTTACATGGTAACCAAGCACAGTCATAACTTCAACTCAGGCAAAAACTGAGAGGAAAAGGAAATCTTGGTGTAGGTGAGCTCTTCTTCCATCATCACTGTTAGATGTGGATACTTCCTTCTGTTACACAGTTTCATTAATATAATATAATTATCCATGCCATATAATGAGCTTGCTACCTAAAAGCAATTCTTTGCCTCACTTAGAAATGACACAGAAAGGTCTTTTCTGGGTCTATCAATGTTTCATATTGTCATTAATGACCTAGGTGATAGAACACGGAATACGTTTATTAAATTTGGAGGTGACACCAAGCTGAGAGCACTGAAAGTACTCTGGAGGGCAGAATAAAACTTGAAATTATTCTGACAAATTGCATTTATGTCCTCAAAAAGAAAAAAAAAAAGATATGCTATCTAGCAGGGTCATGTGCAAGATGTTCACTCAGTCAGGAATAACCAGCTATAAAACACAGAACAAGTAGTAGCTATGTAGAAAATCTACAGAAAAGGTTCCAGGGGCTTTTGTGAATCACAAACTGAGCAGGAGTCATCACTCAGCTACAGAAAAGGCAAGCACGGTTCTTGGGCAGAAAAACTCAACTGCAGGCAAGAAGATGCTATTCTCCAAACTAGCAAGGTCTCAACTCGGATACCATGGGGTTTTTTTGGCACCATGTATCAAGAAATCGTGGACCCCTTTGAATAGATCCAAAAAAGATCAAAAGCAATTATGAAAGATCAGCAAAAAAGTCCCCCAACAGTAAAAACTTGAATGCACTGGGCTTCTTAAACTCTCTGAATTTGAAAACAAAGGATTGGAACTGAAGTCCTTGAGAAGTCTTCAGTTCTGGAGTTTACAGGAAGAGCTGGTGTGTCAGGAATGACAAAACTAATACTGTCTTAGAGCAAGAAGATGGACCAGGTGATTTTTTAAATCTGTTGTACTTCTATGAACTAAGAAGGTTTCTGCAGCAATGACTTGCCCAGCTATAACCAATAGAAAGAACCACATTAAACAGAACAGAGGGGCTTTATAACTTGTGTTCGGAACAGTTTGTATTTCTTTAAGAAGACTGGGTTAGGGTTAGATGGGAACCTGTAGTAAAAGATTATTTATAAGGAGGCTCCAAAACACTGACAGGGCTGAGACTCAAGGATTGAAAGGTACTTCAGAGCACCACATGCCATCATTTTGGAGAGACACCATTTCAGCTTCAGAGGAACACAGAACATGTGCTCTTAAATTGTCTATTCTACATATTGTAAAAAAACAACACTGGTGTCTTATTTTAGGTTTTAAGAAAAAAAAAATTTAAAAGGTTAAAATAAGCACCTAAAACAAGCTCCACTGTTGTACTGGAACAGTACCGTCTAAAGCCAAAACTAAGTGGAGAAAGTTCATGCACAAGGTTGTCTCATATTTTGAGTAAAACTCTGCATTTTTACCTAAGGATTAGTGATGATGCTATGATTCCATATATACTGCATCTATACCTATTTTTTTCTATTTCTTGATATTTTGATTAAGCTGACTGGATTACAAATTTCATGTGAAGGCGTTCCTTTTCTTCCTACTATTTAAAATATTGTTTCAGCCATACAAACTGTCAAGAAAAGCTTACCTATCCACAGAATTCACTCAAGTAGCCTTACCATGATATAGTCTAAAATGGTATTCTTTAAAATTCCAATGCAGAATAAACACATTGCAAGAATGCAAATATATTTTTATAGTCTGCTGTAGATGCTATACTGGTCTGTTTGTTAGAGAAACATCTGAAATATCTACTTTCGAATGAAAAGTAAGAAGCGTGGTGTGTGCTATATAGCAAAAGGAGAATAATCTTTTTTCAGTTCCCGCAGTTGTTAGGCTAGAAATAAAGAGTGGAAACAGTTATAGGGAAAATTTCACTGTATATATAAAACTGATTATTTATATTTAATATTGGGCTACAGACATAGCAGTTATAGTGCAATATCCATCGTAACAATCACTGTTTGATTCAGATTTTAATGGCACCTCTTAGGTAATGTTGCATTTGAAATCTCTGAACATAGCACTCAGGGAAAATCCAGTCAGCAAGAAAAAATAAGATGAGAATGTGAATGTGCTTGTGAGCTACACAAGTAACGCACTAGAAGACTTTGCCCTTGACAAGCACAAAGTAAAGCCAAACACCTGTATGCCTATTCTTTACCACCAATCACTTTTTAATATCAAGCATCTCTGCATTTCAACAGACACCTCAGTCTGAAAAAATACTGAAAGAGAACAAATGCTTCTATACTACTACATTTTCTAAACTTCAAACGATCATTTTTAAAAAACAGACCAGTAATGGAAAAACTAGTAATTTATTTTTGGAATCATAAATCCAAAGTCTTTTCTAAGTCAATATTTTATCTTTCCATCAACGTGAGCAGATTTTAAAAACTAGAAAACTAGAAAAAACCACAGCTGTCTTTAATTTTTGAGGAACTGCATGTTTCAGTAATACTTGCTCATATGAGTAGGACAGAAATTTTAAGGAAGATTTTTACGTTGAGGGTAGTGAAACACTGGAACAGGTTGCCCAGTGAGGTGGTAGTTGAAGATGTCCCTGCTTATTGAAGGGGGGCTGGACTAGATTTAAAGGTCCCTTCCAACCCAAACTATTCTATGATTCTATAATGTGCAATGATAAGCAATGCTGATCTTGTTTGGACTACTTATGAGCAAGGATTTGCAGGAGGAAATGCTATATCCACACTACCCCTCTCATAAATACTGTGCTCACACCAGGAAAATAAGCTGTAGGATTTTAATGGCTTTTACCAGGAGGAGCACCACAGATGCTAGCTTGATGCTTTGTGTGTGGTCCATATTTTAACAGGAAATAACTGGGAACCATCTCCCTGGTACATGAGATCTTCAGGATACGTTTCTATACCACATCTTCAATGATGCATGTGGCAATTCAATTGGTTTTTAGCACAGAAAAATATATAGTTGAACAGTTTGGGTGTGGGAGAAGTTCTTCAAATATATGCTCTGCATTTACTAATAGGAGCACATGGTCTTTTCAATACTGGAATAGAATTTTTGATGAAGTGCCTGGTGGCGAATTTGAAATACTAGCCTGGGGGCCCCAATGAGACATAATTCATTCCAGTAGCTTGAACAAATCTAGCTTCTACATCCATTCCTCTAAAGTCATTATTGACCCAAGGGAAAATGCTAGCCTTAAGCGAGTTTTAATAAAGACTCTGGTGGAGTAGTTTCTGTAACACTAAATGCGATAATGAGAAACAAGCCACTTAGCTGCAATAGACCTAGGACCTGTATATAACCCAAAAGTCAGTTTTCTGAGATTCTTGGGATTCTTTCCAGAGATGAAACAGTCATCTAAAAGAGATTTAATTACCTTGCTCACTAATTTGTTACATAAAAATCAGTCAGGCTTAAACGGACCAATATTCTGCTTGTCCTATATGAGCATAATTTATTTTTATACTGTTTTTGTGAAGTAAAAATGTCAACAGACTAATCAAGCCTGGGTTGAAAACCAAGGTTTTTACTCAACCAATAAAAGTGTGAACATCTAAATCTGGCCTTAAACATTGCTCTACTTTAGAACTTTTTGTAGTTTATTTTAAACAATAAATTTTTGTATCTGTGGCCATAAGACCTATTATCAAATAGCGTCACTGGTGCTACAGACTATGGCAGTTTGAAAGCTTCTTACACAACTACTGAAAACTCTCTATGGACGAAGTAGGTAAACAACAATGCAAAAAACCTGATAAACAGCATGTATTCTCCTGAAGTTATATCTGTATGTATTTAAAAAAAAATAAATTAACTATCCCTCACTCTGCCCTTTTTTAACCATCAACTGCAAAATAAAACATTCCTAGACACAGTGGAAGTGATTTGAAAATTAAACTACAGTCTTGATACAAAGAGATAGAGAAAGGATCCTTTGTGTGACTATTATGAACATTATTTTCCATCCCAGGCAGAGCAAGCACAATCTTTTGTGCCTGTTGTTGATGTCTGGCATTTGTTCACAGAGAGATGCTTTGTTTTATGTCTTCAAATTCTACAGGCAAGTATTTAAGTTGTGAAAGTCAGTGGAGGAAAACAGAGAAATAGACGTTTCTGTGTTGATGCTTTGGTAATACAATTGATGGAATGGAATAAAAACACAAAGAAGATGAATAAAGCAGTGCTCAGAGCAAGACGGCAAATTTGAGAAAATTCTTATGTGTAATACAACACAGTAAATACCTGGCCCTATTCTTCCCCCACCCAAGACAATCAATATCTAGGTATATCTTCATCATATTCACAAAGAAAAATAATTTCTAACTTTTTAAAAGTCTGATTAACTATTTACTGTGTATAGCAAAAATAAATACTTTAACATAAATACTTTAACATTAAGGATGGGGTCAAACCGTCGAACTTAAAGCCAGTACAGTGTATTTGCAGCCAACCCATTCACTTACTTCACATAAAAAGAAGTTTTGGGTACTAATCCTTTTTATGAAAACTCCTAAAATACATTTAAAAGTTATGGAGGAATCAATGTGTGCTTTATGATCCAGGAGGATTGGTGCCTACTGGCCTCTTTTTTTTTTTTTTTTTTTTTTTTTTTTTGTACAGTTTTTGGTTAAAATCTTTAATAAAATGGTGAGATCTGTATTTTTAATTTATAACTTCTGGTGAGAAACTGACTTCTCTACACTTCCTCTATCATGGTACACTCAGGGACTGTTACCCCAGTTGTATCACACAAAGCGATAGTTCATTTTTTTTTTTTTTTTTTTTTTTCTTTTTGGTACAGTTTGAGTTCAAATCGGATATTATGTGGTGATTTCAATAAAAGTAAAGTTGGATCACATTTCTGTGAAACTCTTAGCCATTTATACAGATGAGATGGGGGGATGCGTAGAAAATACTTCTAGTTTGTATGGAGATTAAATGTCAAGAAGACTGTAGTTGCCATCTACTGGAGTGTGCAAAGAATGACAACTGACATGCAAAAATCCTAAACTGAAAGCATTAGTCACAATAACAGTCTAGGTACATCATATATTGCTCCATAACTAAAAATATAATTAAAAAAAAATACAAAGGAAATCTCCAAAGACAAGGATTATTTTTCACGCTTAGCTTTTGAAAAGATGCACGAGGAGGCTGTGTTAAAACAATCTCATTTGCCTACATCTTTTATCCACATTCAGCAAAAGATTATATTTATCACTTCTCATCAGAACATAGATAATTCCACTTTTCAGCTTCAAAAGCATAAAAAAAAGAGTCTGAAAAGGAGAGAGTGGTAAATTCTTCAAATATGAGCACTTAATCATTGCTCCATTTTTAAACAAGCACTTTTTAACACAAGATAATATTACAGAATATCTTCTGTTGATGAAACACTGACAAACATAACAAAATTCTTCTTAGAGCTGCTTATCATCAGAGACAGTTACTCAATATTCACTGTGCAGTTCCAACAATGTGCAGTAAATTCATATGCAAGAAAAAAACCTATTCATTTTTAAATTTTCAGATGATCTAAAGTAGAGGTTTTTTTCCTTACCCACAGATCTTTTAAAAGACCAATTATTTACATGAGCAAATTAATAAGAGTTTACAAAAGGACAGACAGACAAACCAGACCTCTCCAGGGCAGTTCAGAGGACAAAAGAAAGGAAAAAAAAGTCCTTAGAGTGCTATGAATTAAATTACATAAAATTAGCAGGAGACATGATGTTAATGACAACTATAGCCTGGAAATTCAGTGCATTTGTAGACATGAGCACAACACGTCCCACCTCACAAGACCAAAACCTAGTTAAAAACTATACACAGGCACTGGGCTTATTTGACAGTAGTTTAATATTTTCTTCTATTTAGTGAAGATGTTTATTAGTCTCTTACTAAATGTAGAGTATGAAGTGACAGGACAGAAGTATCTGACATGTGAACTATGTTATTATGATTAATGGAGTTCATACATAAAGGGTTATTTTTCTGGAAAACGTCAGATTGAATAATTACTGGAATTAATCCCAAAGGGCTTTAGAAAATTTTCTGCCCAGTTTCAAGTCACATTTTTATCACATTTTTCTTTTGACTAGAGGGCAATCTTTAATTGCAGTTTTAAGTAAAACAAGTACTGTAAGCAATTCATCAAACATTATGAAAAATGGTGTATTTCTCTAACAGTCCTTGAAAGTAGCAAATTCACTTTTTAGCCTCATCTCTAGGCAATATAGCAAAATCCAATCAATAAATAGACTGGGATTGTTCTGCCTCTGAAACAAAAAACCATACTGTCCCTATTTTTCATGCATCAGGTTAGGTATAGAATATCATAGAACTGATATATTGGAATATTACCGGCAATATTATTAAGATAAGTAGGGAACAGATGATAGCATTATTTGGTCTCTTGGATTTCTTAAATCTAATCAGTATTTAATGGATACAATGGTGCCAGCAAATCCAGAAAGTCAGAGAACACATCTCAAAAGACTCAGAACTGAATGTGTTTCAGGGAAATATTCCAAGGTCAGCATTACTTTGCAATGCTGCAGATGCATCCAATGGGCTTCATGATCTGGCAGACTGGGGACCAAGAAAATACAGCATATATCAAAGGCTTTGGTATTGGTGGTTGGTTTTGGTGTTTTTTTTTCGTGATAGATGCTTTTATAACTGCTGTCAATATGATTTTCTTTGGGTAGAAGGTAAAGAAGTAAATACCTCCCAACTTCATCCATCTGGTACTAGGGAAGCTTCTTCCCATTACATTTTCAATATCTTCTAATGCTTATTGCCTTCATCACTTCCATAGACATCAAAACATCTAGAAGTGACTTCTGCTGACCTAATGTTAGTGCATGGTCCAAGCTAGCAAAATAGGCTGCAGAAAGACAATGTGACAAAACCGCAGTTGTAGAGATCACATATCTAGGAGCACTGTAATCCACTAATTCTTGTTCAACAATAATTGCCTTGAACACCCAAGCTGTGTTGATTATCATATACATTAGGACATAGAAAAGGGTAGACCATGCTGGTCATTATGCAGGGATATAGGAAGAGACAATTCCTGAAATTAAGAGCTGGAAACAAACAAACAAAGAAAAGTACCCAAGATGTAAGAAGATCAAGGGCATAGAACAAGCAAAAAAAAAAAAATTAGAAACAGCAAAGTGAGGATCAGGACATATAGTACTCTTCCAGGATTAATTTGTTTTTATAAAAGCTAAGTATCTTTAATTACTCTTTGCTCAGACACTGCTAATTCCATTTTTTTTAAGTACAGAAAAGATGCCCATTTGCCATTCTCACTCCCTTTCTGATCTCTGTTGGCATATTTGGCAATCACTATTGTAGCTTGCTTAATCTCCCTTTGTCCCCTACCTGCCGATTTCCCAGATGGGCCCCAGTTGAGCAGTGTATATGGTGATGCCAGCACAGGTTCTGGGTGCTGAAGGATGATGCTGGGGAAGATTTGGGAGCAGCTCATCTGCCCATCACGCACAAGGCTGGGGGAGAAGGGGAATCACTGGGTGCAACATGTCACGGGACATGAATCCTCAGCCAGTGTGTATAGACCACACCAAAGAGGTGCATAATTCAAGAGTTTCACACTAATGATTGCTCACATCATTAGAACTAATGTTAGAACGTAACCAATGTAGTCATGAAAACTGGTTATTCTTTCACAGCCATGCATGCAACATACAATACCCACTTAAATATATAAGCATTTTTTCATAGAGAAAAATCTCTGAATAATGGGGAAAGAACTACAATATATCTTGAGCCACAGGCATTTCACAGATACTGACCTTTGATTTTGATTTAGAGGCTCTAACTAATAAAGCTTGGCCCTACACCAAATCTGAATAAGAAAATCAAGAACTCTCTTGTCAAATTATAATTAATTTGCACTACAAAAAAAGAGTAGAAGTAAGCCAAGTGTTCTTTAAAAATGGTCCCTAGAATTCAAAACACACAGTAAAATGTCCTATATCTTGAAAATCAGGCTGATCTTTTCCTGTCTTTTCAAGTTGATCACGCATCTTTCCACTCATTTAAAATATAAATTGAGTCTTAAGAAACAATAAGCTCTTCATTTTACATGAATATTAAAGATTGAAAATTACAGCAGTAGGAGAGGAATATGATTTTGAAACATCTGAAGTGAACCTTACAGCTTTGTTACTATTTGCCCCCCAGATCTACTGTTTCACCTTTAAAAACATATAATGTGATGGTAATTTACTTTCACTGTATTGTACGTATGTTGAGAATGTGGTTTGCATATGCTTTCTATATCTTTGCAGGTACATTCAAGATCTTTGGATATGTTATTAGAATTGATTATACCTTTCTGTACATTTATTGAGAGTAAAGGAGCAGCACAAATATTTGACTGCATTGTACGTTTCTTCCTTATAAGACACAAAGAGTCTTCAGCACAAACACATAAATACATTGAAATAAAACTAAATAAGAGTTTGGAAGGCACATTTTAAAGACTGCCACTGGATCTCACAGAATTAAACTAGCTGTTGAGCAAAGCTGGGTTGCTAAGATTACACATACACCATAAACAAACCACCCCCATCACATGAAACTGTTCAGTATTGCCTCCGTATTTTTAAGTTGCTTAAAAAAAAAAAAAAAGGTCAGATTACTCTCTTTTTTTTTTAGAAGGCATGACTATCTTTTGTTATGCCTCTAAATATGTCCTTCCAAGACTCCTGACCCATGATTATTGCTCTTAGACATTACATCAGTTGAAAATAATACGTAATGAAACCATAAATATTTCAGGTAGTCAAGAAACCATCTTCATTTGCAAAAATCACAATGACTTCTAACTGAAATGTGGGTCTTCAACCTGGTTTCTGCATTTTTGCTTTTGTGTATGAGTTAATGGTTCAGGTTTCCTCTAATCTCCCAATACGATGCAATACACAAACAACCATAATTTTAACACATTTTTTTCCTGAGTTTTCCCTTCAGATTATGGATATCATTGGAGCAGAAGGATGGAAACATAGAAATCCTGCCTTCTCTATCTGCCAAAATATACCAAGAAGCACACATAACTGAGAATAATAGTCTGCCAAAGATCCGATTGCCTGTTTGCTATAAGCGCTCTGCTACAGTCCAGCATCTATTTCCACAACTACATAACCCAGTTCATATTGTTCAGGCTTTCAGTAATTCCAGGAGTTTGATCTAAGAATATAACAAATTATATCATTTCCAGGTAACATTATCCAAAAGCAGAGATTCCCTGTAAAACTCCCTTTGGAGTCAATTCAAATAGTACCCTCTGTGATAAAAGAGATCTCAATAAAAGTCTTCATTCAATTTCAAAATACTAGTTTAGCACCAACTTTACTACCAACCTCTATTTCTTGTAATAATGTATCTACAAAGGCCAGCAGAATGTTTTTGATCTTTTCTGATTGTGCTTTAAAATATATTTGGAAAGGAGCAAAATAAATGGATTAAGAACAACTAATTGTCTAATACTGAGAATTCTGCTCTGGGAAAATTTTCCAAGAGCAGTTCATCCATTTGTAAAAAGACTTTCCAGAAGACTGCCAGGAACAGCTTTTAACTTGTTCGTCACAGCTTTTAATAATTGATTTCATAAATTCTTCTTAGTTCTCTCTACTTCCTGCACCTGAAAAGTCTGAAAAGTGCCTACTGGCACTAAAGTTATGTCGTTGATAAAAAGAGTGAGCTGTTTTGTATCAGGAAGGCTATCCCAACATAAGACTAATTACTTATCTACAGCATGAGTTTGCTGTCATGGTTATGCCTGCATTCCCGGGTGGGACTTGCCAACTCAGAAGTGGCAACAAAAGTTACTCTGGAGAAGGACAAAAAATGCCTGTAAATCATGGACACATGATGGGTTTCGGGCTATAACCGATTTGGCCACATGGGAGATTTTTCACAGTCCTAAACAACGCTGCTATTCTGTTACTTTGTAGTGTATTCATGGTTGAATCATCATCCCACCTCTCACAGGCTTGATGAATCTGAGTAAACGTACCAAGATAAACCAACCAACCAATGAACAGGAAAAGCAGCGGGATCAGTAGTCATCTTGGGTTAGCTACATCTATGTATGAACAGAATCCTTTCTGTAAAAAGGAATCTTAAAACACACCCCATCCCCACCCATCCCATTTAGCATTATAGTTTATTCAAAAATAATCCTTACAGGTGAACTACCAACAGTAGAAGAGAGCAAAGTAGATGTATTCAAGTGTATGGGCAAGCTGTGGCCCATTTTGCTCTTAACCTAATTGGAAATCAGTTACAGTTCATTCACTGGCACCTCCAGAAATGCTTGGGAAGGTCTTGAGATGAGCCTTTATGGAGTGCCTAGCTTAGCATTTCTGAAGGTGGAATTAACTGATTTCCAATTAAATATGACTAAGTAAAACCTTTACAATTTCTAATCATCGCACACTGCACATGCTTCCTCCAAGACATTTTTAGAGATATAGATTAGCAAGAGCTAATTGAAAACCAAGGTTTAAAGTTCCATTTTCCCTTTAAACCATGAGTTCCAAAACCCTGTAACTTGACTGTAACACATCAGTCTTTGCTTAACCAGGATGCTACATGATCTTCAGCAATGTGTTGATTGGATAACAAAAGGATGGTTTTTACTTGTTGCAACACAAGTCATTTTTCCATTATACCTGGACATTCACAACCAATAACACTGTATAGAGTTTTGACAGCAAATCCAGAAATCCATAGGCCATTTCACCGATGCTTAAGAGAGTCAGTAACTCTTTAGCTTATTGAAGTAGTCTACCAGTAATGAATGGAGGAGAGAGGCACTTCATCTTACCACTGGTATATTTTCCTAAAGTTGATATTTCCACACCACATTGACAATTCTGCACAGAGGTCTCTTCTGTGAGTGACTTTATAGAGCTATACATGACTACCTGCCATTGAATGTGACCGATGATGAGAATGGAATGACTATGATGAGAGAAAAAAATGTTTATCACATTGTCAAAAACAACAAGGTGGTCTTTGTAAGAATAACTATTATTTAAAGGTAGTAACAAATCCAATGTGTCTGTTCTGCACTACAAGAATTTAATGTCAGTTTGACATCTGGAGTCACCAGGAGTATTTTGGTCAAAAGCTTGCACAATATATTGCATTTTTATATTTACTGAAAGACACATGCTATGTAGGTGATGGACTTCTTATCAGCTGGAACCCTAAATTCTATACAGAAGGGACAGCTGGCCAAATATCAGGCATGACTAAATATAAATAAAAGAGAAATAACAGATTTAATTTTCTTTACTTGGAGTGACATCTTTTTCTTTCCTTTTCTGTTTTTGAATGTTTCCTTATACAAAATGATATGGTTCAGTGCACTTGAAAATTAAAGACTACCGTATAAGATCAAGGGTTGAGTCTGTCCATTCATGAAAGGAAATTAAAATCACCACTAAAAGTCCTGCTTTTTATTATACTGATAGAAAGCACTTAGAAAATACCAGGTGGAAGAAACATATTCAGAATTTAATATACCTTTTGGTTTTCTGCACTTTTTGGTTAATATGTTAAAACATGTATATATGCAGAGTTGGCCATTAGTGGCCAGATTCTAATCTTATTTACTCTGTCCTAACCCCATCTGTACTGAACTGTAAACTCAGACAGGTTAAATCTCTAGGCACAAACAGTAATTCTCCTCAATACAAGGAATTAGTAAGAACAAAATGATTCTGAGGCTAGTTAAATAATTTATGGCATTAAACTGAACACAATATTAAAGATGTGTAAACTAAATTCACTAACATTGAAAAGTGCTTTCCTTTTTCAATCTGAACAATTTTGATAGTCATTGCAGGGTGTTGCCAGTGAATTACACTTGCCACTTCTCAGCTAAACTTTCTACCACTTTATTCATGTTCTTCTTCTGTAACCTACTTTACATTGATTTAATCAATCTCCCTTAAACACATAAAAACTTAGTTCATGCTTCTTAAAATGTTTTATAATAGCACATTTAATAAAGCTAATTTAAATCTGCTAATTTATAGAGATTTGCCAGAGGCTTTGAAACTTCAGAAAAAGTGTAAACTTAACAGTTTGGCTGTGATAACAGCTTAGACAGTGAAAATTAAGCCCTTTGCATTATAATCACGTTCAAAATGGATTCCTAGATTTACTGAAGAAAAAAAAAAAGAAGTACATTTTGAAAACATAGAAGTAAACCATATTTACAAAATATTTTTCAGGACTAAGATATATATTCACCCAAGTTTGTCATTTCAGATCCACGTGCCATAATTCTTTAAATTCTTTAATTTGATCATTACTCTGCCTCAACATCACAGCCCCAAACATACATTGAGGTCCGTAATTTTAAGATTACTTCGACTTTTTTTTACAAACAAATTTTAGACAAATAAGAGCAGAGTCTCTCATGCAATAAACCTCTGACAGAGCTGTGAGATAATGTGCTCAGGGCCATTAATTCTGGGTCCCTAATTCTAGTTGTCAGTCTTCCAGCTGATGCTATATATGTTTGGTACTGTCTACTCTAATTTCTACCTCTTGAAACCAAACGATAATAGATTATATGCCAGTGTGGCAATAGGCAGTTTGGTTAGGATCCAGGCTGTATCCCAGGTGATAGCAAGAAGCAGCAGTGAAAAACAGTGTTCAGGGATATATCAAGGAGTTTCATCTCTGCTAGAGGATTTCTTCACCTTATACGTAGCATTTTAGACAGTAAGGAAGAGATCATTATCATCATCTGATTTGCAGGAAAGGTCAGCTTTCCTTGCACACAGAGTTGAAATTTTTAGGGCTACTGTTGCAGATCTCTCCCCAAATTGTTACATGGGAGAGGGCAGCAAAACCTACCTTTTGAAGACTCATAGGATGGCTATCTTTTAAGGGATAGCACCTTGTCGCTTTGAACCTTTTTTCAGTATCTGTAAAGTTCAAGTTATCTTTTAATTTTTTTTTCCTGTTAATTGCAGCAAAATATTCAGAAATGTAATCTGGAATATATTCTTGGACAAGGTTTTTTTAGTCTCTTCTCCTGCTTCAGTGTTCCTTCTTTTGGTTCTGTCATTGCTTTCTCTCCTGCTTTTGTGCACTGAGAATTAAGGTGTACTGCAACCAGTGGACACTTGCATAAACAGCCTGCTTTGAATAAAACAGCACGATCTTGGGAGAGGAAAAACACATTCAGCTTTCGTGTCCAAATGCTAAAACATATAAGAGGTTCACTAAAGCATCACATTTTCGCTTTGAGACCCCTGAAATGCAAGGGCTGTGAATAGCAGAAAAGTGTGAATAAACTGAATTAGGAGCATGAAAGCATATTGATTCCCAGATTCTGAAACCATAGTCAAAGTGTTTTACATTTGTAATTTATTTAAGACTTTTTTTTTTTTTTTTGCAAATACATTTGTAATGAATCTCCTTACATATTTTTATGCACGAGAGCTTAAGTTTTCCTGGACTTCCGTAAAACAACTTTTACTGCATCAAATTACTGCATTGCTTGATCTCTACCAGCACACACTCACAGCAGCCACACTCAAACACAACGAACAGCCCTAGGATTTCATAGCTCTGCAACAGATACTACAAAAACATTTCTCAAAATTAAATAGTTGTGAAAAAGAAAGCAAATGAAACGGTTTTGCCCTGCCTCCAGCATTTCACAACTGAAGTTGACTTAAAATTAGCACAATCTTCTGCAATACTTGTATTTCCATGTAAAACTTCTTCATAGAGAATTCATGCAGAATCGTGAGCTGTCAGCTCTGATCGCATTCACCAGCACACAGGCTTTAGACTCTATTTCATAATAGAAAAAGATGGCCAGCATTTTCCTGACAGAAGTATCATATATTTTTCAGTCAGTAAAAATTACAGAGAGAACTCAGTGTCAATGCATTTCCAATAGATAATAAGGACTGCAAATTATCAGACAAGGATTTTTTTTTTTTTCTGGTACATAGAACAAAAACTAGCACAATCTGCAGAACTTATTAACTAATCAGGTTTTAAACCCCTTCTTTGCAAGCTGCCGACATAGTCAGAGTACCCTATACATTGATCTTGTTCCAAAAGCACAGTAATCTTTATGCTGCAAGAATTATTGTTTTGTGTGCCATAGCGTACACTGCAAGGAAAAAAAAAAAAAAAAAGGAAAGGCATGTGCTGAACACACACAAAATATGCAGGATGGAAAAAGACCAAATGTAATTAAAGCTTATATGAAACCAGACATTCCTATTTGCAGAGCTCTGGCTGCATTTCTATGAGAAAGAATGCACAGAATTTCAAATCATGCTCTATTTAGACAATGTCAGAAGAAACCCACATTCCCCCCCCCCCCCAATCCCCCACCCCCAGACCCCAAAAAAAAAGAAAAAGCAATCCAAAGATACTGGTTTACATATTCCTCTCCAAACCAAGAAATCAAGTATCTCCCTCTCCCAGCTAATAGCTTATAAATTCAGACTTTAAACAAAGCAAAAAAAAAAAAAAAAAAAAAAAAAAAACAACACTTCTTTAAAACAGCAGAGGTCTGGGACAATCTTATTCACCACCATCCTGCAAAAAGCAGCCTTCCTGACTCTCTTTTTATTTATAGTTTTGACTAATAACTTGTTATTTATTGAACATTTTCCACTTCTGCAGACCTGTAAAAAAAAAAAAAAAAAAAAAAAAAAAAAAAAAAAAGAATCCTAATTCTCAAGCTTCCTACTTAGCACTGCCTCGCTGTTGATGATTTGTGCGGCTGTGTGTGCGTGCCTGTTTGAGAAATGGCGAGATAGGCTTAAAGTATTTTCCATTTCATCAAAGAGCATATATTACTTTCCTGGTTCGCTCAAATGTTGGTTTTATGCCCACCCCTTTTCAATCTGCCCATGTCTGAGATGCACAGTGCAGGCGTACAATCATGAGCAGCTTACGACACTCAGTGAACACTAGGTGCCTCTGCATGCTCTAGCAACATACTGCTCAGCTGAAGGGAAGGGATTCTTGCTGTCTCTCTCTGCTCTAAGCATCACCTAACAAGCAAAGCGAACAAAGAATGGGAAATAAAGCTACCCTTAGCCGGTCAGTGAATGAATGGTAATCTCTCTATGGAGTAAAGGTTGTGCCGGTCAATGGTCGTTGCAAATGATGGACATTAAACAGATTGACAAATCCTGTGGAGTCGTTAGTAAAGAGTTTGGAGTTTTTTTCACGCCACAGTGTTAACTGCAGAGAAAAGGACAGAGGGAGAAGGAGAAGATCAAGCTCATGTACATAGTTCTGAAACTTGCAGGTCCTAGGAGTCAGCTAAAAAGCTAGCTGGACAAGCCTTTCGCTCTTTGAGCAGAAGCGAAGTGAGACATTGTGAGCTTGCCAGCCTTGCACAAAATTGAAAGGGACTGAATTTGTAGCACAGAGGGGTCTTTTTTAGCTCTGCATATAATTAGTCCAAACACAAAGGAAGCAACTGAATGGAGGTTGTCACTCTCTGGAAAAGGGTGGGTAAGACACTTTTTAATTAAATTCTTTCATGAAGAAAGATTTTTTTTTCTTTGCTGCAGCATTTAACATGAACAAAATCACTATCATTTTACCTTTGAATGTCTGTGAACTTTAATGCTGCACAGCTCCTGCATGCTGTAAAGTGAAATATTTGCCTCTGTGTTTGTTCTGTTTGCTGTTTTGCTTTGGTTTTTTGGCTTTGTTTTGGTTTTTGTTTTTTTCCCTTAAATAAAATATGATGTAGAATTTGAAAAGATTCAATGGACATTCTCAAGCATATTTGGAAATATTCTTGCTAATGGATTTCCTTCTTATCGGTCTCTGTTTAAACTGGCTGCTGAGGAAGCCCCCGGGGTTGATATTGTGTACGCTGGGTATCTTTTCTAAAATGCTTCCAGCCGTGAATAGTGGGTGTCCACAGCTATGTCGGTGTGAGGGCAGGCTTTTGTACTGTGAATCACTGAATCTTACAGAGATGCCTCGCAACCTGTCGGGCATGATGGGCTTGTCTCTGCGGTACAACAGCCTTTCAGAGCTGCATGATGGACAGTTCACAGGGTTAATGCAGCTCACGTGGCTCTATCTGGATCACAATCACATTTGCTCAGTGGAGGGGAATGCCTTTCAAAAATTGCGGCGAGTTAAAGAGCTCACCCTGAGTTCCAACAAAATAACCCAACTGCCCAACACCACTTTCCGACCCATGCCAAACTTGCGCAGTGTGGATTTATCGTACAACAACCTACAGTCTTTGGAGCCTGACCTGTTTCACGGGCTGAGAAAACTAACAACTTTGCACATGCGGTCAAACGCCATCAAGTTTGTGCCAGTGAGAATTTTTCAGGACTGTCGCAGCCTGAAGTTTCTAGACATAGGATACAATCAGTTAAAGAGCCTGGCTCGAAACTCTTTTGCAGGCTTGTTCAAACTCACTGAGCTGCACCTCGAGCACAATGACTTGGTGAAGGTGAATTTAGCCCATTTTCCCAGGCTCATCTCCCTGCACTCTCTCTGCTTGCGAAGGAATAAAGTTACCATCGTAGTAAACACTTTAGACTGGATATGGCAACTGGAAAAAATGGATCTCTCCGGCAACGAAATCGAATACATCGAACCTCACGTTTTCGAAAGTGTACCTCACCTCAAATCCCTGCAGCTGGACTCCAACCGGCTGACCTACATCGACTCCCGAGTCCTCGACTCCTGGAAGTCCCTCACTAGCATCAGCCTTTCTGCAAACGCCTGGGATTGCAGCCGTAACGTTTGCGCCCTGGCCTCCTGGCTGAGCAACTTCAAGGGTCGCTACGACAGCAATCTGCTCTGTGCCACCCCTGAGTACGCGCAGGGCGAGGATGTTTTGGACGCGGTGTACGCTTTCCACTTGTGCGAAGACGCGGCGGACCCAACGAGCGTTAACACCTTCTCCCCGGTAACGAACAACAGCGACCAAACCTTCAGCTACGGCTCTGCCACCGCCACGTACGACGTGCAGGACAGCGAAGGGGACCTGACAACATACCCTATAACCATGACCATGCCCAGCGAGAACTCGGAGAATGCCGTTCAGATTCACAAGGTGGTGACGGGGACCATGGCACTGATTTTTTCCTTCCTCATCGTGGTTTTAGTGTTGTACGTCTCCTGGAAGTGCTTTCCAGCCAGCTTAAGGCAACTAAGACAGTGCTTTGTAACACAGCGCAGAAAGCAGAAGCAAAAACAGACCATGCATCAAATGGCTGCCATGTCAGCCCAGGAGTATTACGTTGATTACAAACCCAACCACATTGAGGGAGCCCTGGTGATCATTAATGAGTACGGATCTTGTTCCTGTCACCAGCAGCCAGCGAGGGAATGCGAGGTGTGATTTTCCTTTGGGATTTAAACAGTGTGCAACCAAATAACAGTGTGCAGGCAGACAGTGGCACGGGGGGGATTGCTGTGCTTTGCTGGTGATTTCTGACGTGCTCCTCTGCTGAAATTCTTAAGAGGGGCTGTCTAAAAGACTTAATATTTTAGCTTTATTGTGTCTTAAAATCTTCAGGACAGTCGATCTTAAGATTTCATATGCTAATACTCCCTTTGAAGATCTGTCAATATTCAGGAATCTGAGAGTGTAAAAAGGTACCAATTATTGATCTTTTGTAAACTAAGAAAACTGTTTAAAATAAAAAAAATAGCATTTACAGTTTTTACAGACTGGTGTATATTACATGAATTGTTCCCTGTATACAAAATGCAACAGTTTAACCTCTTTTTCTCCTCACACTGAGTGTTGAAATGAAAGTCTAGGAGCAAAGAAGCCACATAAAATAGCAAGCTTAAAATTAACCAGATGGCTTCACATTGTAATTAGTACACATTCACTTACATCATGTTACTGAAGATATGAAGCATGACACTGGAATTATATTTTTGTTAATGTGCTACCTGTAACTGGATGTCAGTACAACAAGGAGCCAGTCACCTCAGAAAGGCTAAAGTTTTGACCGTGTCCCTGGGGCAGGATTTCTGAGGATTTTTAAGTACAGCTCACTTGTTAGTTGCTGTAAGATCCATAAAAACTGCATCATAACCCCTGAAAGTATTTTGTATCAAAACTGAGCATATTGAAAAGTCTCACTTAAAAGAAAAAAAAAACAGCAACAAACAACAAAACCCAAACTGAAACACTGCCAAAAAAAAGTGCTTATCATCATCTTCTTTAAATCAAATAAGACGAAAAAAATATCTAAATTTAAGGGCTTTTACTAGTGTTTCCCACTTTTATGCTTGTTTTGAGATATACTAAGAGCAAAGAAACCCTTGCTTTGTGCACTGTGGTGCCATGGTGAATGGAGAAGAGCAATAGCTATTCTTTTCTCAGTGGTGAAACCTGTGTGTGTTGCAAGAGTAAAACCTCAGCTGTAACACTGTCAGAGTAAGAGAGTTATTAGAGCATACTTCTGGTTCCTATAGAAAACTGCTAGCAAAGCCTGTCTCGTGTCCTTCACTTTCACCACCAGCCTTCACTAACAAAACAACTCTAAAATCTCTGCAGAGGCTGAAAGTATACGAACCCTCCTTACTAATGACTGATAAATGGACTTGATGGATATAAGCACTGATTTAATAATGTAGAATCACACAGCTGTTTTATTTGACTGCCCTTAAATAAAGGCTTCCTTTCCTTGTATTTTGGATTTTTCATTCCAGTATGTGAACAACCTACTGACTGATCTTTTCACCAACTCTCATATTAATGAAGATGAGGTAGCTTTATAACATCAGGCAGAGCATCTTGAAATTTTCTTCATACAGCATTACATGCTAATAAAATGTTACGGTTAATGAATTGGGTAACATTTCTATGCTTTGAACATATTTCACTATCCTTAGATTACCACCAATAGTGGAAAAAAAATCAGAAATCTGAGATATATTTTAATTTAACACAGCTTTTTTTTCTTTATTATAGCATCAAAGTGACACCTACTCTTAAAAGGCTACAGCAGACTTATAAAGTAGAGAATAGACATGGAATAAACAATTTTTTTTTCCTGCATAGCAGGTTTTAGCCATTAATTTTAAACACAAAGAGTGGATTTTAATTTTTTTTTCTGATTGAAGCTATTTTTAGGGAGTCAGAACTTTCCTCTATTTGCTACATCTCATCATGTTTAATATTAAGTATGACAATGGCTTTTTAATACAAAAAAAAATTTAGTATGACTATAATGAAAGCAATGAGATTATGTACTGGGAGTGGACTTTTTCATAGAAAATTTAATGAAAATCAACTGCTATTTTACTAAAGCCATTGAAAATTCACCCACAGCTTTGAAACAAGCTAGCACTGTTAAAACTAGGCTTTTCTCTGTTTCAACAAATGCATATTTCTGTTTCTATGCCTCAAACCCACAAGGCCCTGATTCGTCATGAAACTCTCAAATGACCTGATGGGTTGAGTGTCCAGATATGAACCTAACAGTGAGGGCAGAGAGTAGGTAAGGAGCCCCTCGTTTCTTTGGGTGTCTGACCACATTCCAATAGAAAATATTTTATGCCATTTTAAATGAGGACCAAAATATACATATTATCCCCATTAAATCCTTCTCTGAAATCATTAGGGAATTTAACTGTGAAAAATTGGCTCTCTAACATTGGACTACATTATTTGTTCCTCAAATCAACATGCAGCACTGCAACCAGAAGAACTGATTACAGCTAGTTGCCAGGAATATTCCAAAATCATCCAAGATTGTTATGATATTGTCTGCATATGGTAAAAAAAAAAAAAAGAATTAGCTTTATTTCTATAGTGACCCCCTGTTGCTATAAGGAAACGTATTGGTGCAGTCATGGTTCTTGCCCTGGAAATTTGATGCAGGACTGATACCGACAAACAATCATCCTGTGGTTGTGTTTCTATGTATTTTTAACATATTTGTGGGCTGTATTTTAAACACACTAGTGATTGCACCCCTCTGGAATGATTCCTGCTGTTTATTGGTGTTAGCAACCTCAAGCTATGTTTGCAAAGACGTGAGCAATTCTGTCTTTGGAATTTATTCACCTCTGTGCTTCATGCATCTTGCATTGACAGCTCAAGTAAACTGAACAGAACATTTTTCTTTAAAGGTACAGTGATTGCCTAAGTGAGAACTGATTTCACTATTGCCTGTTGC
This sequence comes from Calidris pugnax, assembly GCF_001431845.1. Classification (NCBI taxonomy): domain Eukaryota; kingdom Metazoa; phylum Chordata; class Aves; order Charadriiformes; family Scolopacidae; genus Calidris; species Calidris pugnax. Next base: position 11,276,083 of record NW_015090793.1, read on the forward strand.
CATTTCTCCTGAAGAGAGGTAATGACCACCAATGACTTGCCATCCTTAGCAGGATGATGGATGGATCTTCCATATAGAGCTCAGCATTTATTAAATTTCAGAAAACAATGCATTTCAAAATCTTCATGCAGAAATCTTTTCTAAGGAGAACATCTTCTAGAGACAACATCCTAATGATCTCCAGAGGATACCTGGAGATCTGGATACCCTCTGAATATCTAATGGTGGAAAGAGGGGTGTCACTGCTATTACATGGCACTCTACACCTAGTCTGAAAGCTTATGTGAAAAAATTATGGACTGTAAAGAAATAAAGGAGGAAGTATTTCATTTCAGTCCAGCTACTGCAAATCCAGTTACTCATCCTGCTCCAGGTTGCTTGCACTGGTATATATGAGAGTTATTATGTTTGTACTGTATTTATAGCAACTGCAGGGACAAATTTTCCCTTTCTTCCAAATCTCATGTTCACCAACTGTCCAAAGATATGTCATTCCCTCTCTGTTGATGCACTTATTCTGGCTTACGAAATGGCTCAAAAAAAAAAAAAAAGATGCTTTGGGGATTAGATGTAACAGTTTGTTGTCCAGAAGGTGTTTATGGAATACTGAAGGAATGAAATCTTTTTAAATATTCCCCTTTTAATGTTCCACTTAATAGGACTAATCTTCCTTTTATAGCTAGGTAATTAACATTATTTTCTTTTTATTTAAGTGTCTTTTAACATCCAAGACAGGGTGAAATGCAAGCAAAAGAACTACCTTTTTTTGAAGATGGTTAACACTACCAGTGTTACAGATCTCTAATATGCAATCTCTTGCTGCTAACATCAATACACGCTCACAGTGCACCCAGTGCTGAAGGAACTGTTGCTGTGTATGCTTTGAATGTATATAAGGGATGATTTATTTTCCATTCTGTCTTTTTCCTTCCTTTCTGTACTACTTTAAAGAAAAAGTTATATGAAACCACAGAATCAATGCTAATGTACCACATTCTGTTTCTGCCCTGAATATATAAAATACAAAGAAATTCTGTGTTTAAGCTGCAAATTCCCTCCTTTACCACACCGTTTGAGTACTGCAGGGGGTTAGACCAAGGGGATGATCTGTTCCTCCATGTGCACAGCACTACCTAGATGCTCTGTACCAGTCTGGAGATGTAGTCCCATGCCTAGTTCATAACTGCCTTGCATACGTGTGCCAGAGAAAGATAATTAATGATACCTAAGGATATTTTTGTATGCTTTAATATATTCTGTATGTTTTTACGGCTAAGGCATCGAGGGGCACTTGAAATGAGCCTCTTGGTTTTTTTTCTTTGGTTATGATAAAAGCCCCCTCATTTGCTTTTGAGATGGACTAATTTTGTTTCTTGTACGTGTCTCATTCTGCATTAGTAGGAGAAGGACATTCTGAATACCCCTCCCCTTCCCCCCAGCTTCTCCAATGATATTCAGAATGGCAAAAAAGGAGTATTAAATTGGGAAGCTTATTTCTTGTGCTATAATAATAATAACAGTAATAATAATAAAAGAAATGAAGAAGAGACAAAAGATGAGAGAACAGACTGGAGTAACAATAACTAAATCAAGTTGTTGCTGGCTCCCTTTGCCTTTTCTTTTTTAAAGATGGAAAAGCTAAAGGACTAGCACAGATGAAAAACCAGGGCTGAAGGTGGGCGGAGAAAGCAGTTTTAAAAACTGAGCAAGCAGGGATGAAACAGCTTCTGGCAAGGAGGGTACAACACTAAATAGCTTCATTGAGCAAGAAAGAGAAAAGGAAAGGGTGAAGGGACAGAATGAAAGGGAAAACACGAACCGGTGAGAAGGCAAGGGGACCACTGTGCACATAAGGAAAACAAGATTTTCCAGTGCCTTCACCTCCCACGTTGAAACTGTGGCAAGGACAACAGCAGAGATTTAAGAAAGATACCCAGCATCTCTCTCTGCCTCTCTTTTTCTCCCTGTCTTTTCAAACTCACAGTCACACACAAACACTCTCATTTACAGAGGCGCAGACAGACATGCTTTCCCAAACACGCATGCATGCAACCCCGTCATTTCCTCTGCCACCTCCCTGTCCCTGGGAGCACAATGTCCCCCTCATCCATCATTTTGTTTGCTGAAATCCAGCACCCTGCCTCTTCCACTAATTTTTTGGCTGGACTTCTTAGCTATACTAGTCACAGCTCTCTACAGACTTTCTAGAAAATCTGTTTTTACCTAAAATACCTCCTTTTTCCCCTCATATCTTAAGAAACATTCAGTTAGAGAAAGGAGTGATCTTGAGCCATAGCAGATTCTTCTGCTAATTATATCCACACTCGGTCTCCCTCATATTCAGCTTTCATATTCACAGCTATTATGACAAACAAATCTGAGATATTTTTGCTATATTCAGTTTATCATTATGCACCAAGGTTACACTTTTCCTTGACCTGCTCAACCCAGTCTAATATTAACAAATTGAGCGTTTATACGGGTTCCTTTCCAAGCATGAAGTTGATTAGGAATTTAGGAAATGTTGGTGATTTAAAGATTAACCTTTCATATAATTACCGACATAAACCAGAGCTATTAAAGTACTAGAAACAACTATTCAGAGTGTATTCTGCATAAAAAAAAAAAAAAAAATAATCACATTTCGAGCTATGCAAAAGACTTTCCATACCAGCCTGTTGATTGATTTTTTTTTTCATAGCAGAAAAACCTGGTGAAAGGAAAGGAGTAAGTGCAGTCTACCTCTAAAGTTATGTAGAGGAAAGCACAGCTACAAAAATGTTACAGAAACCAAGCAACAATCTTCTGCTGGCAAGACACAGCCTATAATTGGGTGGGTGGCTGTGAAGATCCAAGATGAATGCTGCAGAGCACTGCAATTTTATTGCAGTGTCTCTGCTTTAAAGTGAACATATTTGCAATGAAATCTGTATTTCTGCGAGAACAGGGCAATTGTTTTTGTTAAAAAGATAACATCACTTGTTGGCATTCAGACACAATTATTCAGCCTTTAAACCAATTACTGTTCTTTGCTTTTGCTGGTGTGATAGTTCGGTGAGACAGTCACATGTAACAGGCTGCATTGAAAGGAGTTTGAGTTCCAAGTACCCAGGTTTTCATTACAAGGGAAGAAATTCAGTTTAAAATAAATATCAGCTTTTCACCTTTTCCTCTCACCAGAAATCCAAATATGTACATCACTTATAGAAATTAGAGATAATTGGCAGTGGCTACAGGGTAATATTATGTGCGCCTGTGCTTGGCAAACAGCACCTACTATTCTGCTAAGGCACTTTTTATTTTAAACCATATCGCTGCTCTCGTGTTCTTCACATCCTCACCAGACACAGTAACTACTGCCAGAAAGATGTCTTTCAACACGGCTGCTATGGGAACATGATCAATTCGGTTCCATTTTTGAGGTAACAAAGACTGTATCCAAGATTTCAAAGGTAATGGGTAAGTATAAAAATCTATTTCATCATTGAACTACCATTTTTAGCACAGCAGATTTCTCTGACTGACATGGTTAGACAGTAAGGCTGGTCGTTCATTTGTTACAAACTTTGTTCTGGTCTTTTTCATGATTTATCTTTCTCCTAATAGCAAACCAGAGCACGACACCAGAGAGAGGTCTAAAAATTGTATTTTCAGTAAAATCTGAGATAAAAAAAAAATACATGGACATATCAAATTGATTTAAGGGTTTATCCAATGAAGGATGCAGCTTATATATACCAAATCTCTCTGAAGTAGAACATCTCTGTACCCTAGTGGTTACAATAAGGTATAAGCAAACACCCTTTTAATAGCTAGGGGACTCAAACTGAAAACAGATTTCTGATTATCTTTTAAAATATATACTTTCCCTCTAATTTTTATCCCTTCTTACCCCCTCTCCTGTTTTCATTCCCAGAACCTCACAAGCAGAGTGAATCAATAAGGGGGGAGGGAAGAGGGAAACCCTGAAAATCCCAAACTAAAAGTCCACAGCTACTGAATTCCAGAAGTTTTTGTTCTTTTAACAACTGCCAGCCCTTTGAAACACATCTGCTATCAACGTTTTTGCAATACAAGAGGTAAAGTGAGATCCCAGGAGTAAACCTGAATTTGTCTCTGTAGTTCAGTGCCTCTACTGACAGTCTGACTTGCTAAAAGAGCCTGGTAAATATTAAAGAATGTTAATTATAATGAGATAAACCATCTAGGGATTTTCCCCCCATCTTTTTTTTTAAATTTGGTTCCATACTAAAGTTTACTCTGACAGAAAATTTACTTCTCTGATCCAGATTATTTCCCAAAGCAATTTTTTCAATAGCAAACAGAAATTTGTGGCTGCTGCTAAAAGGTTTGCAATCCCCATGCTAAAGAGGCCATCACATGTCAAATGTTTACCTTAGTTTCATGTAAATGTCACTCCATATTGGACATTCTGTATTTCTTTACTGACATATGCAGCTGCCTCCATCTTGACGAACATTCCCCTTGCACTGTAGCTACCTTTACAAACAGCCCATAACCCAATGATACTGTCAGATCAAATTCCCAAACAACAACTGGATGTAATGAATTTATTATGTAATTGCTGTAGTCTAATAAATTGAATGTGAATCCTATGGCCTGAAAGAAAAGAAATAATGGAGACAATAAATGAGTAGAAGAAATGCATCTGACATACTCTCTATGGGGAAAAATACCCACAAAACTAAAACCACTGCATGGGACAATGCTTAAGCTTGCAGAAGATGGAGAGCGTTAGAGCATTGACTGCAAAAAGGTGAACTACACAGGATAGAGAAAATCACTGCTAAAAACTAAAGGGGAAAATTGAGAATGTGACAGTGCCCATCACAGATTAATCAGAAAGAGAATTAGGTGATAACCACCACAGGAGAAATTCATCAAGGGAAAAAAAAAGCACTGGGGTGATATTTGATGACAAAATGAGCATATACAAGCACATTAGCAATAGGCGAAACAGCAATCCATGGAGTCCCCATGAAGCCAACCCCAAGGTTATTTGTCTGTCCATCTTTGCTCTGTCATGATGGGCTTTTTGGTATGTTTTTAAAAATCTTGACTATTTTATTGTTATGCACAGAACCAGAACCTTGGAGACTCTGCTTTTTATTTTATGTGACATATGCTAAACCAATACTTGTTATTTAGATGGGTAGCACTTCCAGTCTGAAGTAAATCCTATTGTATTGGGTTTGTGAATATATTTCCCTGATTCCAGCAACTGTTAGGGATTACGTTTGGTTAATTCTAGTTGGTGGAATGCAGATCTTCCCCAAAAGTTCCTCTAAGTAGTTTTATGAAGTTACACTGTGTATCTGTCATTTAAAACAGAAGTTGAAAACTTTTCTCTTTTTTCCCTGGTTATCTTCTCCCATTGTGTAGAATAAACTAGCCCCAATCTGTCATTTTTCATTAGCAAAGGAGTCAAGCTACGGCTCTTAATGATAACTCTTAATGAGGATTTGATGAATAAGTCCTGAAAAATCAAACGAAACAAACACTAAAATCTATCTCAGATCTATTGTTTCCAGGTAGTAGATATTTTAGCAATTGGGAAATAAAAACCAAGGAGTTTAAAGCACTAGGGCATTTAAAACAATGAATCAAGACATCCAAATGGTGTTTATCAAGAATTTTTTTTAAAAAATAAAAATACTGAACTGGAGGAGTTAGTAAAAAAATATGAAGGTTTTTACTAAAAGTAGCTGTTGTACCAAAACCTGAATAACTAAAATACACTGCACTGCCCACAGTTTAGAGCTGATTAGAGATGACTGTAACAGACTGGTAAGTGTTCTCTCAGTAGCTAGTAAGTTCATTTCAAGATTTATTAAGCTCTGTAGGACCACACAATAGGGATAAATTGACTGGTCGTCTCTGAAGTAACATCATACTTCTGTAATAACCTACAGTCCTGACTGTCTAGACTCCTGGACTATCATAATAATATTTACTATACAAAAAAAGAGAAACTTTTTATTTGAACTTTTAGAGTCTTTGAAAAAAATGCCTTTAAAAGATATTTAGTTTCTCATAAATAAGAAAAGCTCCATGGTCAGAGAAAACTAGATAAGCACCCAAAAATACAGTGGCTTTTTACTCAATACAGTGAAAAAATGGAGCACAGTATGATCCCAAGGCCAGGGCTGCTGAATCATCCTAACTACAATCAGGAAATGCATGGCATTTTTCAAATGACAGATTATCTATGTCACAGAAATAATGAAAATCATGAGGAGTTGTAAAGAGACTTCCAAAAGCTTAAGATTATATAAACTTTGAGGGATAAAATTTTGAATTGTCAAATACAAAGCAAAAGATGAGATACAAGGAAAACTGTTCATCCACGCCTTGGAGATGTAAGTCATATGCAACAATTGGAAATCTATTTTTCTGGATATTGCATTGAAAATGTCTGCTTGGTGTGCAGAGAAAAAAAAAAAAGCAGGAGGAAAAAAGAGAAGTGGAATAGCAACTCAAATGGATACATAACGGAACAGCTCTCAAGAAATTAAATAGCTTGATACAAATCACTACTATGCCTTCAGTTAGAAAACAGCCCCCAGTTCTGTTAAGGATAAGTTATGAAAGGATATAGCTGCTAGATAAGGCTAAGCTACTGACAGGTAAAAGGATGAATGATTTGGGAAAATCTGTGCGTAAGGAGAGAGAAAGTGGACCTACAACTGCAGCATAAGAGCAAAACGTGTATCCATTCCCCCTCTAGTGGCCGGTCCACATAGGGCTATTGCAAAAATAAAATCACGAAGGAGAAAGGCAGTGCACTGGCTGGCAATTGATTTTAAAACAAGTATACACACCCACTCACAATTTTATGTGGCTTCACTTTATATTATTATTATTTTCTATTCCTCATTAAACTGTCTGCTGTATTCCTTCGTTGTTTGTTGTCATTACTTAGCACAGAAGCTGTTTTACAGCAGAGGTAATTTTTTTGGTGATATGCTTGTACCTACCCGCAAGAAGAGGATTTGGGGTGTAACAGGGGCCCATGCACATTCTAGTATCATAAATAATCCTAAATTTAAAAAAAATAAAATTTGGAACTCATTGTATAAGGCATTAATTGAATTAATTTTGTACATATATCCCTACAATTTATTAGATTAAAAAGGGGATTTTTTAGGAACAGCATATGGGACATGGCACACCATGCAGTGGAAATGGTTCTTTTAATTTCCTACTTGTGGACCAGTCACTGAATTTCAGTGTTTCCAACCAACCTGCAGAGCTACAGTCACCTGGAGAAACTGAAGCTAGACAATCCCTTCACATCCTCATGTTTCAAAAACACACAGGTTCTTCTTTACCAGTTACTGCTTCCTCTCAGAATCATAGAATCATAGATTCATTTAGGTTGGAAAAGAGACAATATCATCGAGTCCAGAATAACGCAATATAACAGACCATTTTCTATTCCTGTCTTTTCACAATCCTATTTTAGAACATTTTGTGGTGTGAAGTAGCTGAGATGCTAAGCTGGATGCACTGAGGGGTGCTGCTGAGGACTGAAAATGAGCTCTGCTCTCTTTCTGGTTGTGGTAATGCCAAATACCTTGTTAGGACTCTAGGTTTTGTTCAAGTTCCTGTTCTATACCAAGAAAAAAAAAAAACAAACAAAAAACCAAAACCACAAAAAAACCCCAACCCTGGTAGCTTGGAGCAGAAGTGAACATCCTGTGGTTGCATTTTCAGGGAATCCACTACATCCTTAAGCTAATAAACTCCTGTGTACCAGGCTGTGTTTATAAGGAATGTGAGAAGTAGCAAGGGATTATGTTTTTCTCTTGTAAAATCATTCCATCCCTTAAGTTTTCTCAATCTCTGCTTTAAATCTGGTTTGGTTTTCGGGTTTTTTTTTAGATATAGGTTAATTTATATATCAGATAGATAAATTAACTCTTTCTACAAGTGATTTGTTACAAAATTGCCCAAGAATGTTCTAATTAAGGCTTATTACACACTATACGCTCTTGTATGCATTTTAATAACTAAAGCAAAGTTACTGCCCTTCTACAAATTGTTCTGAAATTACCTGTTAACCACCTAAGACTATGCTTTACTTTATCTCACAGTGCCTTTTGGTGAAGAGTGAATACTAGTTTAGATGGCGTTCAGAGCTAGTACTTTTATGTTAATTTTAATGTTGCTATTAATTTTTTCAAATGAAACTAAAGAGTAACGCAACAAACAAGGCACAGTTTGAGTTCTCATGTTTTAAATTTAAAAAAATGAACCCATTTCCAATGTGCTTTAATGATATTACCTAATTGAAAATATATAGAAAGCAGATTATTCAAATGTTTGTACATAATAATGTAATTCACTCTTTCAGCTTAAAATTAATTCATCACTATCCACAGTCAGAGCAATTTGATAGTCTGTCCCTTACTGATGCAATTTCAGGCAGCTCTTGTTTTCATAATGTCCGCTGTCAAGACAGTTTTGAGAATAAGAGTATAAGGAACTGTACAGACAATTTAATTTATTTTTTTTTTTTTTAAAAGGCACTTGAATACTATAAGGATGGGTGCAAGTAGAAGGAAAAGCTTACAGGGAAACCTAAAGAAAACTGATTCTCTGCTCAATATGGAAAGAAGAAATCCATATTGATCCACTAAGGACATCTATTTTCCCACCAATACTTACACATACAGGCAAATACTTGTCCTGGCAATTACAGAAGTGACTGTGAGTGACTTGGAGTATTTGGTTGAGCACCTCATACTGGGTAGGAATTCTTTGTTTAAGTGTAATAATATGCTTAGTTTCATATTGGAAATGTATCTTTTCATACACAGAATTTACTATTCTCAATCTTACTCTGTAAAATAATATTTTTTCCCCTATATTTCTCTTTACATTAGACAAAGGAAACTCTGAGTTTTAGCTGAAGAGCTGTAAGTTGTGGAGCCTGCAGCACAAGAAGGACATAGACCTGTTGGAGTGGGTCCAGAGGAGGGCCACAAGGATGATCAGAGGGATGGAGTACCTCTCCTAAGAAGACAGGCTGAGAGAGCTGGCATTGTTCAGCCTGGAGAAGAGAAGGCTCCAGTGAGACCTTATAGCAGCCTTCCAGAACCTGAAGGGGGCCAACAGGAGAGATTGGGAGGGACTGTTTGCAAGGGCTTGTGGCGACAGGATGAAAGGCAATGGTTTTTAACTGGAGCAGGATAGGTTTAGATTAGACACTAGGAAGCAGTTCTTTACAGTAAAGGTGGTGAGACACTGGACCAGGTTGTCCAAAGAGGTGTTGGAGGCTCCATCCCTGGAGCCATTCAAGGTCAGGTTTGATGAGGCTCTGAGCAATCTGATCTAGTAAACGATGTTCCTACTCACTGCAACGGGGTTGGTCTAGATGACTTTTAAAAGTCCCTTCCAACCCAACACATTCTTGATTTTAAGTTTCTACACATTGAAGAAAAGGGGCTTCTTCAAAATGACAGCCTAGTGTAATTTGTGATTTCCCTTGAATGCCATTACTGAGGTAAATTAATTGTCAGGTTCCAGACTAATTCATTACTTATTAATTAACAATATCAACAATTCTTTTTTTCATTACAGATAACACATTTTATAGACTACCAGAAGCATTTTTTATTACTAAAGTTATCTCAAAGGCTCTTCCCCAATATCTGCCACAATAAAAAAAAAAAAACAAAAAACAAAAAAAACAAACCCAGAAAACATTCAATCATAATTTTAATGATAGATCATTTTTCCCTTCACTAAAATTAAATCTTGGGAGCCATTTAATTAAACTGAATGATAAGTGAATGACTTTAACCATGCAAAGAATTAAAACTAAGGATACTCTTCCCTTAGACATTAAAATATGTCATGCCAATGACACACCACAAAGAAACAAACCTTAACAAAGTAAACTATTCTGAACAGGTGTTTCTTATTCATAAATGAGACTCCTTTTCAATAATGTCATTTCTTTGCATTTTCAATTGCATATTTTTACCTGTGTCTTTCTGCAACATGCAGAAGGATGAACTATTCAGGTCTGACAGTGTGTTCTCAACAACAGCAACCAGTAAAACTTCAAAACAAAGTCCAGGTTCCGTTTGATATCTCACTGATTTTAGTAAAAAAGGACTAAGTTTTATGCTAACTACCTGCTTAGGTCTCCCAGCATGTCTCACAAACACTATTCACCTTACATCATTAAATCAGCCTTTCCCCAGCTGCAGCTTTATAATATACAGTATATACACACTTCTGTTCAACTTCAACATGATATTTAACTGTACACATAAAGACTGTTTGCATCCAGTGGTAAACACTTAGTTGGAACAATTTATTTTTCTTTTTAAATTGTATATTTGCTCCTACTTCAGAAGTTTTATCTAACCTGTAGCTAACCTTGTATGAGTTCATTTTCCTCTTCCAGGAGTTAAAAAGAGAAAGTTTCTTTATATTTCAAATATAATTTGCCAAGTCTCATATGTGCGTACTCTGTGCTTCCAGAGGATTAAAGAAGAAATTTTATTACTGAAAGAATAGGAAAATAGATTTGCAGATGTAGCAATCTTGTAAAACCCAGAGTTCAGAAAAACATTCGCACTACCATCAAGAAGGAAAAATCATTTCTCAAATCGTCCCTAGCCTCTTCCTACAGAGATTAAGAGGACAATGATGCAACTCCTACGTGACTCCTTTCAGTTGCTTATAACAACAGAGCAGCTTCAGTTCCATTCCTGTGATTATGCTCTCAGGTTTATTTCACGCCTGTCTCTTGGTTCCTATATTCGTCAATGTTAGGCATTTTTTACAAGGTGAATACAAGTTATTTTATTCAGAGGTGTGAAAAAAAAGTACTGGTTCTTGATGCATTAGTCAGGTTTCCATCACTATAAAGTAAAGCATCAATTGGGATTAAAACTCTAGAAACCACATTTTTTTAAACTCTTGCCAGCTACATAATTATGCCCCAAATGATTTTGTGCCAGGTGGTTTGGCTAACAGATGGAATGGTATATTTGTTCACTCTTCGTAAACCAAGCTCCATTCCAGAAACTGAGAGCCAGAAGTATCTAAATTATTGATTGACAGTTACATATGCCTATTAATTAATTAAACTCTAACTACAAATTGCAGTGAGTCCTGTGAGCACGGAAAAAAAAAAATCATATTGAAAATATGTGCTAGTGTCTTTACAGTAACGTTTTTAAATCATGGTAGCTAAAATAATGGTATGCAATGATGCACTACAGACAAAAGTACTTTGGTATGAAGCATCTTAGAAATACTTTAATCAGGAGAAGTTCTATCACATTAAAAATTGTTCCTGTCACATTATTTTTCACAATCTCAAACACCCAAACTTCAGCAAATGCCAACTAGGAGTTTTGACCAGACCTAACAAATGCAGTCAGGTTCAGAAGACTCTTTCCAGAGAACATATACACTAAATAATTGCCATTAATGCTCTGGAGGGAGAAATCAAACTGAGATCAAACCATGAGACAGCCGTTGCCTTATATCTTCTGAATTGGGAGTTATCTGAGGCTTATGTATTTCTTGCCTGCAAATCCTAGGTGGAGATATGGACACCTTTGTCATCCAGCGTATGGCCAGAGAGTCCATTTTATCTGGATGTGTCAAAATGATTGTGTATGTGCTCAACTGGTAATGAAAAAAAGAGAGTAAATTCAGCGTGGTCTGAAGGTGTTGGACTTCCAGCATACATGCAGATTAATTGAGCTGAGGATGCACAGCAGCACTTCAGACTGATGAATGGCACATGTCATCAGTCATTTTCAAGCTGGAAACAGGCTGGATTTTCTGCTCCTGTGCTGATCAGCTGGGCCACAAAGGTGCAAGAAGTCTACAGCAGAGCTGACCCTGTCCCATTAAATACTTCCTTAAAAATCTGCAATGGTGATCAATTTTCCAGCACATGCCATGGCCCTGACCAAAATCCCATGAAGCTGATGGTAACAATGGATACATTTCCACCGCTCCCCCCCCCGCCATGGGAAAATAGTAATTAATTTTAAAAAAAGAAAATAAGGAAAGCTTTTTGTCATAGCATATTAATATCCCTACTTCTGCCATCACAGAGCTGTGCCAGAAACACTGATTTAATAGGCACTGCAAAGCAATTACCATGCAAATAATATTAGCCAGCAATTTATTATTTTTTAGTAAAGTCCTTGTTTTGGCTAGCAGACCACAGTAACAGATTCCAATAAAACCGAGTAATTGAAAGAAATTTCAAGTGTCTAAATAGCTGTGACACCAAACATATGAGCAACAGTTCTCAGACTGGCCTGTTGGTCTGCTTGCGATTCAAGCATGGACAACCTGGGCAGCAAACTTACACAGCAAAAAGAGAGCGTTGAAACAATGGGAAGGAAAGATATTCACGAAAATTGTTTGTTACTAGTGACACTAGCAAGGAGTACATTGGAAAATAATGTAGAGGGTTTAATGCACTTAGAAAATTGCATTCCTGCCATATCTCCTTCCTCTGCCCCATGTCTTCATAAGAAACATTTTGTTTGGAAGAAGTCTGTCTAGCATTTTAAGTGACTTGTCTATTTATAGCACAGTATTGGAAATCTGCTTAGATTCACTGGAGTGCTAAGCTCCATGTTCAGCTTCAGAAGTTGCCCAGCAATCTTGGATTGACTGGAGGAATATGATTTTACCTAAAGTGCTTATTTTTTTTGTTCTTCATTTCAGTACCAGAAAATAAACTAAGTTGCTTAACTCACACTGGAGTGCTGTGACATTCGCTGTGAACATTGATTCCATAGTGAGTGGTCAAAATATGTTTCTTGCTCCTTCAGTCCAACGTGATTTTGTCTAATCAAATTAGTGAAATAATAGATTTGGTCATGTGTTAACCCTGCAACTAAAGATGAGTTAATTAAGATTCATTTTCAGACACAAGGCAGGACTCAATATTTTTTCTGATTCCCCTGTTGTAGGATGCTGATTACATAGCATATAAAAATACAGTATAAGAACACGTACCTTTGCTATGCTTCCCTTACCACTTCAAAATTCAGATGATTCTTTTAAATAACAATCTAACTATTCTATTCTAAAGTATAGAAACACATTTCTGTGTCTCTTATGAGGAGAAAAAGAAAATTAAAACTAATGTGTATCCTAAAACTTTTAAATATTTTGGGGCTGAACAAAAGAAAACTACTTTCTTGTTAAACTGATGAATATACAAATAATGACATTGTTGTGCTCAAGATCAAGTACAAATTGAATCTGTGATTTCATTTATGGAAATAGGTAAGCTGGGAAATGCAATTACTATCTATAAATCATTTTGCTATAACCTTCTACTTCAATATCCTTAAATAGCAAAACTCAACTGAAGCTATTTTAGTTAAAGCCTGAACAAAATAAATCCTTGTGGCAACACTCATCTGTCAGGGGATTTGATGTTCTCCAAAGTACTTGTTGGTATTAAGCAAGCAATCTCTCACTTCTAACAGACTTTCTTATTGATATGTATGAGCTAAGTAGTTTATTATTTATAGTTAAGTGTGAAATGATATGTCAAAGAAAAACACAAAATTAAGGAAACTACATGTTACAAGATCTAAAATATTTAATTCCCATACAAGCCAGCTAATGACAGTTGTGTACTTGGCGACATAAGAACATGGCTAACAATTAAATGATGCCTCCTAGGAAATCTGAGACAAGAAAATATGTCATGATCAAGCCTGCCATCCCTGGAAAGACCTATGAAGACCATCATATATGAATGTACTTTTAAGCAGGCCCAGCAGAAGCTAGAAAGATCACTGAAAACCTAGTAAAAATGCCAATACTAAAACAGATAAACAATTTTTACACACAATTTTCAGACTATTTATGACAACCTCATTAAATTTCCAGTATTCAATTCACTCAAAGACTGAATCAAGAAGCAAAGTAATGGGATGTTCTATAATGCAGGTTTATGCACAAGCTCAGTGTCTTTTACTGAATCTGTCTTAATATAAGTGAACAAAAATAATGTATATAAAAGAGTATGCCTTCTTTGAAATAAATCCCTGTCATCTTAATTTCTTAATTCTCTTAATGTCTTAATTCTCCAATAATCTTATATTAACCTTATCTTATTAGGGTACCTCTGCTGGTATGAAATTGAATTGATACTTCAGTGTTTTGCAATCAAAATATGCCTAATTTCCTCAACAGTTCTTTGGGCAAAATGACAGCTGACATGACAAAATCAGGCATGAACACATTTGACATTTGCCACAAACCTATATCAAGATATATAGTTCTTGACTTTCTAGCTTTGCCAAGGAGTAGGAGTACTCACAGGCAAAGATCCCAGCTCTAGACACAAGATTTTAAATACAATATTGGTGGCACTAACTGCCTGTACCTGAATTTAATGCACAACATCAATGCTTGTATGTATTTTCCAAAATTGCTGGATCACATTTCTGGACTGATTCTGTCACTGTTCTTTCTGACATGATTTTTTTTTTTTCTTTAATAACAGAAACCTAGGGCGATTGATGAGAAGCTACTATTAGCACTGCTGTTTCCACCTAATGTCCATAACAGTAGGACATCTCCTTATCCAAATATGGATCAAGTACTGTGTTTTCACAGGGAATGGAGGTTGGCCTAGAAATGCTATGGCATTAAAACGTCTGAAATCGCACTGTCTGTAGGTGGGTTGATTACACTCCTCACCACAGGAACCTCGTAGGAGGCCAAGCTAATGGTGTATAATGGGAACTCAATTGCCATCTTCTTATTCAGTGTAGGTTTGCACAGCCAACAGGTTATTTCTAGACCTGCCCTGAGAAGCTGGTAGCTCAGCTCAGTTAATTTCAAAGTCTGATTTTATCACAGGAATTTAAAAGATTGACCATTACACTAGTATCATGGAGAAATCAGAACCTCTTTGGATACAAAGCTTTTCCCCTTTACTTCTCTGGTGGAAGCACAATCCACTTCTACAGACGGGAGCTTTGCGTTGATGATGCTGATTAAACTGGAGCACATCTGGGTGGATCCAGAGAAAGATTTTTTTTCTTAGACACATCACTCTATCAAGGGCTTGGTTAAATCTCACACCAATCTTTCTCACCTATCAATGCTGTGCTCCTAAATAAGCTTGTTGTTGTCTCCTTTCATTGTCAGTGGCTATCTTTGTCAGGTAGTGCTTAACAGCTAATAAAATATAAACACAGATGATGAGAGCATTCTTTTAGAACTCTGTGAAAGAGGTTGTTTGTAGCATAAAGAGATTTTGAAGAGATTTTATCAGGGTCATCAAGGAAGAAAAATATATATTTTTTTGCTGTTTTACTTCTGCCATGTTACCAAAAATGCTTGATTCTCAGATCACAGATAGTTTGGTTAATCCAGAAGGTTTCCACTTCTCTAGTGATGTTACAGCCTTCATTTTGCTGGAAGTTTCTGCTAGATTTGTGTATTGAGCTGGCTGGCTTCAAATTTTTCAAAGATGAGTGAAGTTTCTCCAGAATTATGCTGGCAAGGGAGCATCAGCTCATCCCAGGGATCCAGAGGATTCTTGGGAGTGTGAAGCCAGGGTTATGGACACATTTCCTCACACAGAAAATGCATGGACTCCTATTTCTGATCCAAGAAGGAACAGTCTGCAAGTCACACAAGGACACACATGTCCCACCAGAGAGGACAGAAACTTGATGAAAGTGACTTTGAACTGAAGAGTTAGTTTCAGAAGCAGCCATAATTTCAGCAGCAAATTCCACTAAAATAACTGAAATCACCTCCAGCAAGGTCCTTTATCTCTGACTGATTGTGTAGTACAAGTTTCCCCATCAGGGCTCAGGAATTGTTGCACTTTAAATTCACACCCTACATCAGAGTAATTTCTTCAAGTAGGTAAGTAATGTCGTTTGAAAATATAAATTTGCTTAATGTCAGAAAAGAAAAAAGAACTCCTTGTAATAAGATACTGCCACCGGCATACGCAATGGCTGAATTAAAGCTAATTGAATACTTCCAATTTAAACAGCCAGTAGAATAGCATCAGATGATACTCACAGGATAAGAAATGCTATTCTAGAGAAAAGTGCCTCTGAAGAAAGACACAGGTTTTCAAATCTTTTGTAAGGGAAACTGTGTTCAATCGTCCTCTCTGTCTACGCAGGGTAAGATAAGTAATCAGCTCAATTTGCAACAAAAGAGATTTGGATTGCATATTAGAAAGCATTTCTAACTGTAAATACAGGTCGGTACAGAAGATGAAATAACTTCTATTTGTGCCAAGAATTTTGGCATTTTAATCCTTTATTGCAACTGAACTGTATTAGGTCTCCTTCAAATAACTGTCCACATTATATTGCTTTTTAGGAACAAGGACACTTTGTATTTTATTTTGCAAAAGTAAAACCTTTTTCCCTTGCTGTCATCTTATCATTTTTCTTAATTTAAACTTATCCATACACACAAGTATTTAAGTGAAATATATATGTGCATGCATGTGCACTTTTAAGTTTTTGACAGCATGCAAACCAACATGCAGTGAAATCATTACATTGGATTAAGGTAATTGGCAGAGAACAACTAACCTTTACCTTAAAGCTAGCGTGTAGAAATCCATACGCTCGGATCGGTACATACATCTGCATCATTTTGAACTGCAAAATTACTGAGTGGCCATCAACCTCCACTCAGGTAAGTAGGCAGCTGTAGTGAGAATCTTACAGCAAGGTTTGATTTAAAAGGTGATATCACTCATACAAACACTAACACTTTTCATTGTAAGTGCATCTACATGTTGTCACTAATGCAATACAGATAGACTTAACACTATTTGTCTTCAGATTAATGGAAATTCCTGTTGAGTTGACAGAACAGGCAGACCACTGCTTAGTGATTTTGAAAATAAAGTGCAAATTTGAGACAGAAACAAGGACGTACGATGTTACCTTTATTGTATTTGCTTATTTTATGCATAACATAAAGGTAGACTAGGACAGAGGTAAAAATCCCTGGGTTTTTTTGTTGTTTTTGTTTTTGTTTTTTTTAAGCTAGTAGTTTAAAAATTGAACCTGTTTCGATCCCTGCATTTTTCATTTGCCTTTCATGCCAACAATTGTTATTCTTTTTACAGTAGTTTAAAGATTAAAGACCATAGTCCATAACAGGACTAAAATTTTAACAATTCCAGATGGGTTTGACAACAGAAATGTGGTAGAGTTTAATTCAAAGATGTCTTTATACTTTCATTTTCTAAAGTATTGTATACAAATGTATTAAATATTGTTATTTAGCTGTTGAAATGATAGAAAAATAATTGAAAGCACTTTATTAGGCTATTTAGCTCACTTTCCTGCAAAAAGGCAAAATCAATTGTATCATTCCTGACAAATGTTTGGCTATTATCAAAACCCTCCACTGATAAGGATTTCTCAGCATCCTCAGGCAATATTCTTCTGTGCTGAACTCTCTTTACTCCTAATACATTGTCCTTAATTCTAATCTGAACCTTCCATGCTGCAATGTTATTCCAGAACTATGTCTCCTGTCCGACAGGAAAATGAAGCCTGTTTATTCTATTCCACTTTGCAGCATAGTTCAGGGCCTAGAGAAAAAAAGGTAGCAATTTTCACTTCTCCAGATGTAACAACACCAGTTCACTCAATCTTATCTCATCAGTCGTATTTTTCTAGGTTTTTGATCATTATTTTTACCTTCCTTTTCAATCAGACTTCATCTTTCTTTTAGTCTGTACCCCAAATTGACACAGTACTTCAGCAAAGGTCTTAGAAATGCAGTTAGGTAATACATCCCTCTTATACATGGCTGATCTACGAACAGATTGCGATGAACTATAAGTCATCCTTTTCTACAGAATCTCTGCTTCCTTAGTTGTTTCTTTTTATAAGAGGCATACTTTTTTATGTACAGATATTTACAGAAGAAGATCAAAGAAACTTATTTTAGATTTTTTCTTTCTTATGTATAAATATCGAAATTGTGCATATCCATGCTTACAAATAACTAAAACAACCCTTTTCCCTCCTCACTACGGTCTGTGCTTTGTTACATTAATATCTCAATTGCATTCATAAAGTTCAGTTCTTACAATACTGTGTATACACCAGACTAAATTACTTTAGGAACTACTTTTATTTTAATGAAGCATCTCATTCACCTAACTTGATCATACATAAATACATTTGTACTAGCAGAGTTATTAATTTCTCTGCCTATTTCAGCCAGGGACTTAACCATATCCTTAACTGGAGATATACTTTAGAGTGACCTAAAACTGGGAACAACCCAGTAACTCAATATAAAATAATAAATCCTTCCTCTCATAAACTACGATCTGGAAATGCATTGTATTGCAAAGCACTTAAAAAAATTATTTTAAGACAGTAATTTTATTTCAGAATATAATTTAGTCATCAGAATGACAATATATTGGACAATACAATACTAAAAAACTATATTTTTTTAAAGTATATTGAGAAATTTTTTTGCCACAGGGAGAGAGGAGTTTGATTTTCTTATCCCTTCCAGAGAATGGCAGCTCTCCTGACAGCACTGCAGTGCTTCTTCTGGATGTGACCCAAGCAAGCTGACATTTGTGAGGTGTTACAGAGCTGAGAGAAACTATATTAATTATTATGAAAAGTTGTCTTCAGGATATCTCAAACAACACCATGTAATTCAGTATTGTGTAAGACATGCTGGGGTTAAATTGCACCCAAAATATTATTTTAAGCACCAATCTTTGTTGTACATCCATTTTTAGTTAAACAAAATAAACCACACAGCAGGAAAAAATGCTTGCATGAGAATATGAATATTCAGAGGAGAGATGTGAAACTGGTGAGTATGCTAAGCACTTTAATGCCCTGATTCCAAGCCCGTTGAAACAAATGGAAAGACTCCACATATTAATAAGGCTGCCTCAACAGTAAAGACTCACAACAGTACCTCACACAAAATTCTGATTTTTGTCACAATTTCAGTGTTTTTCTTCCCAACCATCTCCATCTCCCCTTGAACTAGCTGTGTGGACACATGAATCTGCCTTTTTCTCTGTCCCCAAGCCTAATGACTTTGGGCTATTCACCATTCTTATGAATCTTCCTATTTAAACAACTTTCATTTCACCACATTTTTCTTGGTTGAACTTTTTTTTTATCCCTTGTGTGTTTTCACACCTGGCACCAGAATCTCTTCCTCAACTCTCTCTTGTCTCAAACTGTATGTTCTTCCACACTGTCACTTGCAAAAACATCTTCATATAATCTCTGAAGAAAGCTCTCAAGAAAACTACATACGTTCCTTGGCTATAGACCTGATTTTAAGACTAATTTCTTTTGTCTAGCTCCATCCCTTTATTCCCCCCACCCCCATTTTTCTCTATGATAACTCTTCCTCTTTTTTCTCTTTTTGCTAATCTGATGTATGTATTTCCTGCAACTGCAAACATCCACAAGGTTCACTGTTACTCAATGCATATATTAAGCTATAATGACTTCTAAATGTATTAACTTTTTAAGTATAGCGGTGAAGGAAGAGGCCAGTCTTTTTTCAGGGGTGCCCAGTGAGAGGACAAGGATGCAAACTTGTACATAAGATGTTCCATCTCAACATGAGGAGGAACTTCACTTTGAGGGTGGCAAAGCACTGGAACAGGCTGCCCAGAGAGGTGGTGGAGTCTCCCTCTCTGGAGATGTTCAAAACCTGCCTGGACACGTTCCTGTATAGCCTGCTCTAGGAGAACCTGTTTTGGCAGGGGGGTTGGACTAGATGATCTCCAGAGGTCCCTTCCAACCCCATATGAATCTGCAATTCTGTGACATCAGGTTTTCAGGCATTTGAACTAGTTTGTATATGGGTTGTAATCTCTTTGGGACATACTTTGTGTCTTCATTTGTATTCTGTACATAACAGTTGGTCAATTATTTTTAAAAGAAGTCAGATTTTTCTGTTGTCCCTATGGCCTCAGCATTAAAGCTGTACCATAGCTAGTATCTGGAAAAATTCAGTCTTTAGAAAGTTTCTATTCAGTCCTAATTCAGGCAAAATTTGACTGGATTTAATGAAATCAATGACTAAAGCCAGACTGACGTAATACTTAGATCTGTGAACATTGGAATTTTTCCATTACATAAATGAATCCAGAGAAATAATCTAGAGACATGTTATGAATGAGAATACTTAAATATATATAATTTAATGCTAAAAACTATCTGATTGGGTATACTTTTTTTTGTACATGTGTGTATGAGTAACCACAGTCTGGTACTTCTTGAGCTTTACTGCTTTTTCATTACAGTTATTCCTAAAAATGATTACTGTGTGGAAGCAGACAAAAATGCTGATTACCGCACATTAGAAATTTTATCTTGTATATTCAGGATTAAATATATTTTTCATTAATATTATTTTTAACTACCTCATTTTCAGACTTTAGAGCAAGGACTGCCAAGAGTTTGAATTCAATCAATTTATTTGGGAGGTCACATGAGTAATTTGTATAAACCATTCTTATATTTCACATAGACACTCCAAGACTGTTAAAAGCAGCAGTTCTTCTCTCAGCTCCAATGCAATCACCAGCTGAATTAATGAATTCACAGCCTGGCCTTGATACTTTATTATTTGGTTTAGCACAGGCAGGGTAAGTATCATACATAATCTCTCCCCAACACCTCTTTTTCTCTACATATATAAGCGTATATATAAGCTTATATATACACTACATATATATACAAAGAGAAATATATGGAGATATATGTTCATGCTGAACGATATTTCTGTTCCAGCCATTCTATTCACTGTTAGTCACTACAAACTTGAAGAATCTTTTGAACTACTTGTATTGCATTTGGAACAATTTAATATTATTAGGAGTTAATATTTATCAGCTTTCTTTGGACATCTTAGAATTAACTCTACCAGAGAAGTTGAAAGTCTGCCCGACCCACTAAAAATACAGACGTAGTGAAGACAGTGAGCTTTTAGGAGAAAAAGAGTCTCTGTTATAAGGATAGGGACAATACTTCCTCTAGCTCCTCATTAGTTATCTATTTTTATTTAACTGATGCTATTGTTTTGCCTTTTCCAAACATATAACCTTAGTGAAGGCCTACCACTGATTAGTAGTCAAAATTTGGGAAAGATCCCAAAGAGATTTGCAATCCTTTACTAGGATCTCTATATGGCTTTGCTCAAACATTTTTCTTTCCGACTTGTCAGCAGCCAAACTAACAAGACTTCAATGACAAATGATCTACTTAACCCTCCAGAAAGGAATCTAAACTTGTTTTTTTGGACAGTTTTCATTTTTATGTCTGAAAGATCAGACAAAGATACATTACCTTTCAAGGAAAGTGATGATGCAACCACAAAGTTTGGAAAATAATCTTATTCCACCTGAGGTTTTTTTTTCTTTTTGAGTGCTTTTGAAGAAGGAAGGAAATATATGCAGAATGTAACAAAAATCTGACCTACAATAGTAAGATTCTCCTAAATTTCTGAGATGCTATTTCCCTAATTCAGTAGGACAAACAAATTATCTATGTTTATAACTTTAGGAGATAGAGCCTTGAACAACCATTTATCTCCACAGATTTTAAGTGTCCTTAGTGAGTTGATGCAATGATAGAGTCCTCCAGACTTCCAGACCTCCAAAGACCCCCTCCAACCTCAACCATTCTGTGATTTGTGATCCATAGAATCATAGAATAGTTTGGGTTGGAAGGGAACCTTAAAGATCACCTAGTCCAACCTCCTCTGCAATAATCAGGGACATCTTCAACTGTATCAGGTTTCTCAGGGCCCTGTTCAATCTGACCTTGAAGGTTTCCAGGGATGGGGCTTCTACCGCCTCTCTGGGCAACCTATTCCAGTGTTTCACCACCCTCATTGTAAAGTATTTCACCTTTATATCTCATCTAAATCTACCACCTTTTAGTTTAAAACCATTACCCCTTGTACTGCTGCAACAGGCCCTACTAAAAGTTTGTCCCCAAAAACAATCAAAGAGAATAGGTGTAGATGAGATCTTTGGAGGCAATTCAGTGCCTCCCTTTCTCCTTGGTCATTGTTTCATGATCCTATGCTGTATGGAGTTTTGATTTCTGAATCTCAGACTTTTAAATAAAATTAATTTTCTTCAGTTACTAAGTTTATATTCAAAGAAAGGCAGAGATTCAATAAAGTCTTACTTGGTAAGAGATGTCTTTCTGTAAGGGAGACTTGACTAAAGCAGTTAATTTTCACAGGTGCATAAAAGATATTTGCAGGAGATATTTGCAAAGTCATTTAGACCTTACACAACTCCCAGAGAAGTCAACAATATGTTCTGATTGATTTCAACGTAAGGTGTATTTATTCCACTACCAGAAAATTATTCTTACTTATAAGTAAACAATCACGGGACTTCTACTCATTACTGTTACTGAGCCTGGATTCTATGATTTGTCTTGTCCACCTCAATTAAGACATTGCTGATCTTCAACCTTAATCCTTCTTGGATTCATATAATTTCTTCTCACCAAGTTACACACTACTGGAACTAACAGTTAGATAATCCGCTTCAACAATTTATCTTTTTTTTTTCATATCCACGCTTTTCAAACACCTACATACATATCACATCCTCCTTAGTTGTTTTAGATCCAGTGTTTTAACTAATTCTTCATGACAGGATGTCAATGTCAAATATTACTGAGCCTTAAACAGAGTCAGGGATATCCAAATATAATATTCAAGCACCTTCCTAACTATTATATAGCAAACTGTTTGGAGCTGATTGTAGGGAGGGCTTAATTCAGCTGCACTTACTGACATTTCTGAGAATAGCTTTTTAGCCTCTTTTTTCTGTAAGGTTTGTTTCTGCCTCTTTGTTCTGAAGGGTGCAACAGCCTATTGCAGTAAGGGCTTATATGAAAATTATATTCAATTTTCATCATTGGAGCAGAAGAGGCTGTGAAGCCAAGGCACAGCAAAGAAGAACTTGACAAATAATGCGCGGTCTACTTTCCTTTTCTTTCCCAAACATAATGGAAATGATATGATGGTGTAGTTCACGGTAATTTTTCATCAGTTCTTGAAAAATAAATATGAAGCTTAAAATTGTCTTTAAATTTTGAATTAAATGTACTCTATAAACTATTTTTAAGGTAGATGATTCATAAATGCATGCTACTACAGGAACAGGAAAACAAAATTGGGAAAATGAAGAGGATTTATTTATACAATTGCTGTAGTATATCGTCAAACCATTTTTTCTACTTACATCTTAAGAACATAACAACAAAAAAAAATCAAGCCAGGTCACATAAGTGGAAATTTGGCATAATTATTACTCTTTTACAACTGCGAAACTACTATCTTCAATTCATAATTCAGCTAAACTGAGGACAGATTTCTCTTCATCATCATTGATTTATGAGTTCATCCATAACTGACTTTTTAAATTAAACAGATTTTGTCTGGATGCTATAGCTCAAGTATTATAACATTAGGAAATAACCAGAAAGCAAAACTAATAAAGCATCATATGATCAGAGTCTGAATGTCTCAAATGCTTTTTTTTTTTCTTCTTCTTCTTTTCTTTTTCTCACTAGTAATTTCACAGAAACAAAATCACAGAATCACCATGGTTGGAAGGGATCTCTGAGATCATCAAGTCCAACCTTAAAAAAACCCAAAAAACCAAAAGAACCCCAACCAACCAACCAACAAACCCCACAAAACACAACACCCCACCACATCACACCCACCCACAAGCCAATAATCTCGGACACTAAAGCATGCCCTGAAGAACCACATCTACACCTTTCTTAAATACCTCCAGGGATGGTGACTCCACCATCTCCCTGGGCAGGCTGTTCCAGTGCCTGACCACCCTCTCAGGAAAGCCATTCTTCCTAATATCTAATCTAAACCTCCCCTGCCGCAAATTTAGACCATTTTGTCTGGTCCTGTCATTATTCACCTGGGAGAAGAGGCCAACACCCACCTCTCTACAACCTCCTTTCAGGTAGTTGTAGAGGGCAATGAGGTCTCCCCTCAGCCTCCTCTTCTCCAAACTAAACATGCCCATTTCCCTCAGCCTCTCCTCATATGACTTGTTCTCTAGACCCCTCACTAGCCTGGTGGCTCTCCTTTGGGCATGCTCCAGTACTTCAATGTCCTTCCTGTAGTGAGAGGCCCAGAACTGAACACAGTACTCAAGGCGAGGCCTCACCAGTGCCGAGTACAGACGCACAATGACTTCCCTTCTCCTGCTGGTCACACTATTCCTGATACAGGCCAGAACATTGTTGGTCTTCTTGGCCACCTGGGCACACTGCTGGCTCATGTTAAGCCAGCTGTCCACCAACACCCCCAGGTCTTTTTCTGCTGGGCAGCTCTCCAGCCACTCTTCCCCAAGCCTGTAGCATTGCCTGGGGTTGTTATGACTGAAATGCACGACCCGGCACTTGGCCTTATTAAACCTCATCCCATTGGCCTTGGCCCATTGATCCAGTCTGTCCAGATCCCTCTGTAGAGCTTTCCAACCCTCAAGCAGATCAACACTCCCACCTAGTTTGGTGTCATCTGCGAACTTTTTGAGGGTGCACTCAATCCCCTTAACCTAGATCATCAATAAAGATATGAAACAAGACTGGCCCCAAAACTGAGCCCTGAGGGACACCACTGGTGACCGGCTGCCAACCGGATTTTGCCCCATTAATCACAACTGTCTGGGCACGGCCATCCAGCCAGTTTTTTATCCAGTGAAGGGTACACTTGTCTATGCCATGATTCGTCAGTTTCTCCAGGAGAACGCCATGGGGGACCATGTCAAAGGCCTTACCAAAGTCCAGGTAGACAACGTCCACAGCCTTCCCCTCGTTAAGAAAGTGGCTCACATGCTCATAGAAAGAGATCAAGTTGGTTAAGCAGGATCTCCCTTTCATAAAACCGTGCTGGGTGGCCCTGATCCCTTGCCTGCCCTGCACTTGCCATGAGAGCTCTCCCAAGATGATCCTCTCCATGATCTTTCCTGGTACTGAGGTCAGGCTGACAGGCCTGTAGTTTCTCGGATCCTCCTTCCGGCCCTTCCTGTAGATGGGCGTCACATTGGCCATCCTCCTGTCATCTGGTACCTCTCCTGTTGACCAGGATTGTTGATAGATAATGGAGAGAGGCTTGGTGAGCTCTCCTGCCAGCTCCCTGAGTACCCTTGGGTGAATTCCATCTGGTCCCATAGACTTATGCGTATCCAGGTGCATAAGCAAATCATTAACTACTTCCTCCTGGATTACAGGGGATTTGTTCTGCTCACCATCCTTATCTTCCAGCCCAGGAGGCTTAATAGCCTGGGGGTAGCTGGTATGACAATTAAAGGAGGAGGCAAAGAAGGTATTAAGTATCTCAGCCTTCTCCTTGTTCTTGGTCGCAATGTTCCCCCCCGCATCCAGTAAGGGATGGATATTGTCCCTGACTCTCTTTTTGTTTACATATTTATAGAAACTTTTTTTGTTGTCCTTTATATTAAATGGCCAGGTTGAATTCCATCTGGGCTCTTGCTTTTCTAATTTTTTCTCTGTATAACCTAACAAGATCTCTGTACTCCTCCTGTGTTGCCTGTCCCCTCATCCAAAGGTGGTAAACCCTCCTTTTTTCCTTAAGTCCCATCAGAAGCTCTTTGTTCATCCAGGCCAGCCATTTTCCTCGCCCTTTAATTTTGCGCCTCATGGGGACAGCCTGCTCCTAAGCCATTAGGATTTCCTCTTGAAGAGTGTCCAGCTTTCCTGGACCCCTTTGGCCTGCAGGATTATCTCCCAAGGGACTCTCCCAACCAGCGTTCTGAAGAGGCTAAAGTCCGCCCTCTGGAAGTCTAAGGTGCAGGTTCTGCTAACCCCCTTCCTTACCTCAATAAGAATTGAAAACTTAAGCATTTCATGATTGCTAAGCCCAAGACGGCCTCCAACCTCCACATCTCCCACTAGTCCCTCTTTGTTCATGAAGAGTAGGTCTAGCAAGGCTCCTCCCCTGGTAGGCTCACCTACCAGTTGTGTCAGGAAGTTATCTTCCATACACTCCAGGAACCTCCTAGCCTGCCTGCTCTCTCCTGTGTTATATTTCCAGCAGACATCCAGTAGGTTGAAGTCCCCAACGAGAACAACGGCTGGCGTTTGTGAGACTGCAGCCAGCCATTTATAGAATACTTCATCGACCTGCTCATCCTAGTTGGGTGGTCTACAGCAGACTCCCAGCACAAAATCACCCTTGTTAGCCTTCCCTTTCACCCTTACCCATAAACACTCAACTTCATCATTGCTGGAGTCTATAGTCTCTATTATCTATATCTAATAGTCTAGTCTATTTCTAGATCTAATAGTCTAGCCTAATCTAATAGTCTAGTCTATTTCACTAGGAGTGTTCATTAGGACCAAGCAGATAACAAGTATGAAAACTACATCTGAATCTAAAAATCCAGTCTTTCATGATATGCAGGGTTTTGGGTTATAGTTTGGGTTTGTGGATTTAGGTTTTTGTTTGGGGTTTTGGGGTTTTTTATTTTCACTATTTTTTTTCAGATGAAATCTGGTAATTTATTTCTATTCTACTTAAATAAAAGTATTTTTATGAAAAGCAAATGAGTGGTTGAATCATTAGTTAACACATTACTACTGAGCCCATGTGTAATGAACAATAATTCATCTATGATATTGTCAATATCAATTCACAGAAGAGCAGTGTTCAATAAATATGTATCTTCTGTATTCAAAAAATGCCAGTCGATAATAAAATATTTCAAGAAAGGTATGAAATGGGAACTCCAATAGAAGTTGGAGATTTTAAGTTAGCAAGTTTAACTGAATTATATTAGAGTCTTAAAACAGCTAGATGGTCAGCACTCTGGGACATAAGGGGGAGAGGTACACAAAGAAGAGTGGGCCTATAAAACGAACCTCAGAAGTCAAACCAACACAAGGGGAGGGGGGAATTCTAAGGCTGGAATTCTCACAACTTTACTTTTTAGGCACTGAAATCTCATTGAACGTCAACTTCTTTCCAAATGTTTCAAAATCCCAGCATTCAACTTC
This sequence comes from Calidris pugnax, assembly GCF_001431845.1. Lineage (NCBI taxonomy): Eukaryota > Metazoa > Chordata > Aves > Charadriiformes > Scolopacidae > Calidris > Calidris pugnax. The sequence goes on from NW_015090793.1 coordinate 11,303,193, forward strand.
TCAAAATAAAACATATCACCTGGTTCTTGACTGTCGTCCTTATCTCCTACAGTTTATATAATCTATTTTGACCTCACACCTTCAATATGAAGGATAAGAGTTGGAAGACAAAGTGTAGACATGTAATTACAATACTTTTATTAGTGGATAGTATCTGTCCTTGTATGAAGTTGGGAAATGAGAGCAGGTAAAAGCACCTTCTTGATTCTTTTGATTAGCTGAATAATCAAGCTGATGTTTCTTTGAATGACCTTTCCTGTTATGATATAGCTTATTATCAGCTTCCCTACATCGTCTGTCCTCTAAATACTGTACTTTCTATTGTAATTTCTTTCTTGACTCAGGAAAATATATTTTCTTCTTTACTTTTCTTCTATTGAAAATGTCAGCATCTCACACAGTGCTAACTCTTTGACCTATTAGATCAAAGTAATTGAATGCTTATCTCTTATTTAAATGATACTATTTAAAGTCTCATTTTAATATCAGTCTTATTTCATACGACATATAATTTACGCCAGCTTCCGTAACCCTGTCAGTACATGAAATTTCTTCAGAAATACCAGGGTCAGCTAATGCTTTCAATTCACTTGTCATCATACTACTTCATTTAATCTGAAATACATACAGGGATTTGTTAATTGTTAATTGTATTCAGATGTAAAGTTCTACAAAAACCTTGTACGAAGAAGATTGTGTAAGAGTTTCTTAGGTACATGGACCAGAAACAGTGGTGTAGAAATAAATAACATTACTTGCAAGAACAAGGTTATTTAGTACCAAAAACTACTGGAGGGCCAGGGCCATCATTTTTAAGTGCTTCTTTTCACTCTTGGTCCTACAGAGACAACTTAGTTTACCTGTCTCATATTCTGGGAAAAAATATAAAAAGTGCAAATAGTTTTTGTTGATGTAATTTACAAAGCTAGTTTAGAAAAAAAACAACACATAATGTCACCAAAGGGAACTATTTTTATCACAGTATATTGTTTAACAGTCCTTCACGGTCATCAAATTTAGTGCACCTATAAAATGCAAGGCAGCTGCAGAGGATGAACCAGCAGTTTAAAAATACTAAAAAGCCAAAAATTATCCAATTCCCCATCTCCCCATTCCACTGATATTCTTAATTCTGCACAGAAGTGATGTGTATATACAGTATTTACAAAAGGTTGTCAGAGTTTTAAAATTCAACAATTTTAGGAAGCAATTTAAGCAATTATTAAAATTATGAGAGTCAGTGACTGTCCAGAGTTACAAGATGAGTTAATGTCCTCAGAAAGATTTTCTTTTGAATTAAGCAGTGAAGTTCTTTTAAGCCTCAAGCAGGATTAACACCACTGAAGCCCACAGAAGTATGTTGGTGTCAAGCCATAGGCAGATCAGGTCTAGAGGGTCAAATTCACACTTAATGTGAGCTGCTAAATTTCATTAACTTCTGTGGAGCTGTGCTAATTCCCACCACAGTAATACAGAAACTTGGTACATAACTAAAAACTGTTAATGGCCTAAACCTCCATAAAACAATACTTATAAAAATAATATTGTGGGGTTTTTTATCTTGGTTTTGCTTTGATCTGCATCCTGATGGCATGTGTAACATTTAATCACTGAGCTCACTCTCCAATTTACCAGGGAAAAAAAGGCATTGCTCAGAAAAACTTGCTTTTTTTTTCCCCCCCTGTTTCATTAGCTTTCATCTAGCCTCCAAATATTTGGCTCTGTGTTTACTATTTTTGTCTTTCAGCTTCCATTTCTGCTGTTGTCAAGCCCCCATCCGTTCTTTCCCCCACTGAAATCTCCGTCATCGTTTCTGACCTTCAGCTTCCCTACCTGCTCCTCTTCCCATCACTCTTTCAAGATTTCATCTCTTCTTTTGGAGTCAAAGATACAGCTCAAAGACTCAGGCACAAAAATACAGCTGTGAAAAACTAGCTAAAATCCTAAGGAAAAGAAAAATCACAACAAGGAATTGGATGCCTGTTCCAAGGAGCAATGAAGGAGAACCCTTCCATACCTGGCTGAAAATCTCCAAGCCAGCACTGGGTATTGCATCAGGACAGTGACTGCATTAATACTTAGCTGAGTAGTATTTAGCTTAGAAATCCCCTGTGTGCAGCAGCTAATAAATATTTGCTCTGTATTCTTAAATTGTGTGTCTATGGCTTGCAGAGTCTCCTTGTACACGGCAAAAGATGCTCAAACAAAAGTGGTGCAGAGAGGAAGGAATACATAGGCAGCCAACTAGGATTTTTCTCATCTTGGCAGGGCTAAATTTTCCTAATTATTTTACTGGTGGTAGAGCTGTTGACCTATGATCTTATGTCACTACAATGATAATCTAAAACCAGACAAAATCCCACGGTTCCAGAGAAAAATCACAGCCAATGTCAACATTTTGCAGCAGCTTGAAAGTATTACTGCATTTATGCAGACTAACAATTCAACTTCAGTATATGAATGCCATTTTATCTTCCATTTTGTGCTGAAACATTCAAAAGAGTAACAAACAAACACCCCTGCTTTGACCACAGCACTAGACATGGAGAACAATAAGAGTCTGTAAGGCGGCTGATTTTTCATTCAAATGAAAACAGCATGGCACAAATAGCTGGCCACTACCCCGAAGAGAGTCCTGCCAGTTTGCTTTATAATCCTTCACTTAAAGATGGATCAGATGGTCTGCTTTCCCTGCTTATTTGAGAGTTGTTTTCTACTAACGTTCTCTTATTGCAAGGGCCCAGGACCAATTTTTAATAGTCCATTGTACTCTTAGCTTTTAGTCTTTCCCTAATAAACTGAAATTTCTAAGACGGTGTTCAATAGCACTCCTTTGAGTAGGTGGCCTATGAATTCTCCTGTGCATAATTTTGAACTCAGACAAGATAAAGTGGCTTTGGTGGTAGCTTTTTTTGCTTTTGTTTTATTTTTTAGGACAGATTAAAATATAGAGGAAAAAAAGATCAGCAGGAGAAGTAAAAAGGGAATATCTTGGTTCCTAAATGACCTAATATATCCTGATTTTGTTGATTTTTATACAGAGGTCTAATGCCAGTTAGTCATATACTCCCCTTTTTTACTTTTCTTTTTTAATTTTTTTTTTTGAAAAGCATATCAAAGTGCCAAAACTATTTGAACCTGGCAGAAAATATATCAGACATAGAGAGTTATTGTACAATTGTGTATGGTTACCTATTCTCCTCACATCTTCATTTTGGCTGTAAGTGGGATTTCTACATACTGGTACTTTTTGCTGCCTTTCAGAGGCCTTAGATGTCTCTTTTCAAATTTTGCAAAGAGAAATTTGTTTTCAGCTCTGAGGGTCACTCTACGATCAAAGGGCCATCGTTAGTAATCACAAGCCCGAAGTTTCTTGGGTCTGTGGGTCTTTTGACTTCAAAAAACACATACAAAATTCAGTGCAAAAGGAACAGCATGGAATTTCACTGCAATTTCTCAGGTAATTCATCCAGACAACTTTGTCCAATTACAGTGTAGATAGAGACAGTGTTAATCGGAAATGTTTTCAATTAATGAGTGCCAAATTTATACACACATAAGCTTTGATCTTATAACCCCTGAGTTATGAAATCATCCAGATCTTTCAAAAACATTGCATTTCTCCCTGTCTTTCATGCCACAAGACAAGGAGGTTTTTGCTGTTAAGGAAGGATTTTCCATATATACAAAAATATTTCAGTTAGTAGTACATATCAACAGGTGGACATAACAAATGAAGAAGAAATATGCTAGCATAAGGGATCAGAATATAGGAAGTTCAAGATGAAACCTGGTTTATTTAGGAAAGGGTCAATATAAGCTGGTAGCTGATGTTAGAACAGGATGGGTTTCTGTCAATCAGGGAGTCCTTTCCTGCTCCCTGCTTTCTAATCCTGGGGTCTGTTAATGGGTTAAACAGATATATTTTATACAAGCATATAATAATATGCTTACCAATACTGTAGATGTGGATGCTAGACAGCAAATGTTTTATGTGAGACAGTATCTGCTACAGTCCTATTTCCCTGTGCTCATAACTTCTGCAAATCTTCACGGTCCTCATATTTGTTTTTGTAAAAAAGATATTTCCTCTTCTTTGTACGGAATAAATAGTTCCAATAAGAACATGAAAAATAGAGACAAAACAAAATGAAAACAAAACCAGAAAATAAGTGTAACGCAGCTCAGCATTTATAGCCGAAATCAGCCTCTGTGTGAGAACCAGCAGGGGACACAAAGCAAAAGTCCTCTGAATATAATAACCATGGCTTTGAAGAGAAATTGAAATCATGACTGTGAGGAAAAAGAGGTGGCTCCTTCACGTTTTTGCAGTGCTATGAAACATTCTGTAGATTCAAAGCTTTCCTAAACTAATTTCAGAGTTAGTCCTGCAAAGTCATGTGCAGGAAATGCCCATCATTAATTCCAATAAATGAATTACTTTAATTCACTTATTAAAATAGACAAGATAGTTATGGCCTGAAACTATTATTCTCAGCTTACTCACTAGCATTGTTATTTACTTTTTCTAGACCTGTACATGGTACTCTGTCTCCCAAGCTAACAGGTGACAATAGAGCTCGTCTAGGAAGATAAATTGATCTACAGACACGCATTTTTTCCATGCTAATCTTCTCCCTCAAAAAGACGCATAAACAACAGCACCGAGAACTCCTACATAAGTCACACAACTCAATAACTTTTCCACCTGCATATTTTTCCAATGTTATCTTAAAAGATGAAACCATCTTAAGAGACAAAAAAGAAGTTCTTTGTCTCTGTAAATCATTGGCAAACAAAAAATATACACTGTAGATAGCCTAAAGTCAATGTTTGGGATTTTTTTTTTTTTTTTAAACTGGAGAATCCTGAGTCATCTGTATTTGACAATTTTGTCAAGATTTTTCTTTACTCTCCTGAATGCACTCTGAAAGGAGGAAGACAGACATAAAATCATTCAGACAGACAAAGGGCAGAATAAATAATTCCTCTCTATGTACACCAATGAATCTTTAATTGTGTATACAAACTGAAAGCTGCGATGGGAGATGCTAATTCCACACTGTTATGGTCCTGGTAATTGTTTTGATTGCCAGGCTCAAATTCCTGTATCAATTTTTGGTACAGGAAAGTCTGCATTTCCTACATCACTCAGTTATTCAGTGCTAAAAGAGTAGCATGGGTCCGTGTTTCAAAATACCTTTTGCATTACACAAAGAAGTTTCACGGCATAAGAAATTACTTTTTACCCTCATTCTTAGCAATTTGTTCTGGTATATAGATACACAAATACACACACACATATGTGCATGCACATGGATAAAACAACAAAGGCACTAAGCAAATGAAAGGCATAACTGAAAACCATGAAGAGCAATGTATGAAATTATGATTTGATTAAAAAAGATTATTTTCATTGAAATGAGAAATAACTCTCTATTAATATTAATTTAAGTGTTAGTAATTGTGACACTTAATTATTAGAATAATCAAGCAGCAAGCTTTTCTTGGATCCTTTCAATAAATTGTTCAAACCATCAAGGCTGAGATCTCTTGTGCCTGAGATGTTGGACAGCAAATCATGCAGAGAGTTGGGTGTTTTTCCTCCTGTATTCTTTCCTTGAGGCTGAAAAAATGCATTTTGGGAAGATGGAGAGAAGAGCAGCAGGAGGAAATTCTGGGAAAAGCAAATGAGAACTGTACAAGTACAATCCTATACAGTAATGAATAAAACTTCCTTTGTCCTTTTTTTTTTTTTTAGGTTTGGTTTTTTTTGTTTGTTTGGGGTTTTTTTTGGTAAGGTGTAAGCAGTTCATAATCTAGCTATTTTAATGTTAAAAACAAAATTAAAAGAAAAAGCTTTCAGATGGTACCTGAACTGAGATTATGTGTCAGCAAAACAGAGTCCAATTTAACTGATTTTAAAAACTCCTAATGGTCCTCCAACCTACACATATTTTTTCCATTTAACTCTGCTTGGCACCAGGTACCAAAGGGATTATGGTTTTGCACCTGTTTAGAAATAATTGATTTAGGATGAGCAGAAGTCTAATTCTTAGCATAGCAGGGATAACCAGATGTGGATGCAATCCTTAGAGAAATATGTATCCTCTGTATGAATAAACAGTGATTTAGGGAAAATTAAACCTGGATGCTGATTATGAAGGCTGCCGAGAATGATGCCAAGCCATGGAACTGATACATCAGTGATATCAATGTCATTCTTAAAAGGAACTGTAAAAACCTAAGGATTGCACTGAAGGTTACAGAGGGAAGTCCTCTGTCCATACTCAGAAGGCTTTCCAAAATGTTTAACTTCACCCTAATGAAGCAGAGACACTAGTAACCTTGTTTAGGCTAAGCAGTAAAAGAAACAGTTAGAACAAAAGAAAATTCAATATTAAGCGTATGGTCTGACAGCCACACTCCCAATAGTTTAGTGGCGCACACTACAGAGACCATCAGAAAATGTGCTGATAAAGATTGTTGTTGAACCAGATGCACAGTTACTTACTCTCATCCTCCCTCTGCCTACGCTCAGGTTTTCTTTTCTATTCTCACTCCCTCTGACTCTTTAGTTGTTCTTTTCTCACCCCTTAATTCCATATAAGTATTTTCCAGGGGCTGCTTCAAGAGTGCAAAAAAAGGAATAATTGAAAATCAAGCAAGATAACCTATCGAAACACTAATTTTAGCCATTTTATTTGCAAGAAGGCATTTTTCACCCACGCTTACTTACATGGTGTAACTGTTAAATGCTTGATGGCAGAGGTTGTCCCTCATCCTGACTCTGCCTATTGCTCATTGCAAAATGATATTTCATCTCAAACTCTCTCATGGCGGTTTTGTTTTATTAACAAATAAGTAATAATAATAGCTGAAAATAAATTAACCTATTAGCATTGATTGAACAGAGAATGGTATAATTGAATTAAAAAGAGAGCTAATACCTCCTAGTCAGTCAGAAGAATCAAATAGAAAATTAATGAGTAAAATTCACAGGTTTTTTTTAAAGAAGTTGGATATACCTTTTGGCTTCAGGAGCCTCATAAAGTTATAATCTGCAACGTCATTTTAGTAATGATTAGGTATACAAAGTAAATTTGTTTTTTTTTTTTTTATTTAGGGGAAACTATATATTAAATAATATGAGATTACTAATCTAAGAAACCAGTTTGATCACTTATTTCAAATAAATTCAGTTTTAAAGGCTAAATTGAGCTTCCTACTGTAAAGTTACAGACTGTTAGGAACTCATTGAAAAAGTATATTTTTCCTCTATATAATTTCTATTATCATTAAAAAGTCATGACTTTCAGTCCATAAGCTACAAAGACCATTCTGAAAATTAAAAGGCAAAAAAAAACATTAAAGTGCTGAAAGCACTTCCAAGAACTCCAGAAGAATATGATCCCCAAAATTTTTTGAGCTCTTGAAGTTTGGATGATAATATAGCATGCTCATAAAAATCACACATATTAAGCCAACATACTTTCAAAAAACTCATTAAAATCTATGACATAACTGCAGGAAAAAGCCTAACTTTTTGGTATCCGTGACCTTCAGGAACTCAATCAATAAAATACCATAAACACATAAAAAAATTTTCCACCTATTATCAGTAAGAAACAATGGTAAACACCAAGTATGGTAATTTACAACCATCATGCTGCCTGAGGATAGATTGCGAACTGTCATCCTATCAAGATCATTTCCTACTGAAGTATTGGTGCATCAAGGCTTGAAATCAAATACTAGTCCCATGGTCAACACACCATTTTTCTTTCTAGCATATCATTCAGTCAGACTGTAGAAATGTGATCTTGAAAATTGGAAAACCCTGAGTCATAGATTACTCCACACCTTTGCCAACTGAATGGGTACTACAGCAGCTGGAAAGCTTAACTATTTAATCCAGTTTAATGCAGCAATGAAAGCATGTTGACAGGCAACTGGATGACTTTACAACTATGTTTTCTAAATATGCAATAGTAACAAAATGCAATAAAAATGTTAATGAGGTAAATTAAGTGCAAGAAGTTAAATGATGTGGATAATATCATAGCTCTGTGTCAGCTATCTTGTGCATAACACTCACACTAAGTTAAAGGAAGGAGGCAGCGTAAGTTATTCTTTGTAATGAGCATGGCAGTTTTTGAAACCTAAACAATTTTCTCAGATAATGAATTCACAACAGAAAGTGAGGAAGAGCATATTTTTCAGTGGTGTAGAATACCTTTTGTTCAGATTTTAATGTTAATTTTCCATTTGTTTTAAACCTATTAAACTAAATAAAAACCAAGAGAGAATAGTTCATAATATACCCAAATACATGCCAAATAGAAAATAGTATGTATATGTACTGGTGACAGTTATCTGGTTTCTTTCTTACTCTGTGCTTCTCATGTATTTTTGCAGGAGGTGGAGTGTGCTTGAATTGTCATGTACCTAAGTCGTAGGATACAGCTAAACTCCTCTCATTGACATAATTCTCTTTTCAGTAAAATCCTAGAGGAGCAAAATGACAGGCAGACTCTCCACATCCTGCTGCTGACTTCTCTGCGCCTTTACCCAAGCTCACACAGGCCCAAAGGAATATATGAATAGCAAAATATTTCAAATGCTGATTGTAAAGTTTAAGGTAAGCTGCCTCTGATTTCTAGAAACGCAGAGCACTACAATGGTCCCAAATGACTTGACTGAAGTTGTCTGAAACTGGAAACTCGAAAAAAAAGAAAAAAAGAAAGGCACTCAAAACATTTGCTCCTACTGAAAATGCTGGCCATGAACTCTGGGTTGCTTCAATATACTGCAGATGTTTTTGCCATTTCACAGCAAGCAAGTATCAGCTTCACTGGACAGAAGTAGAATTTACATTTTATACCAATAAACTGCAAATTCCCTCTTACCAATATTATTGATAATTTCACCTTGCACAGGGCAATTTCTTGATTGCACAACTAGAATCATTCATTACCGACATAAATTCTGACATATGTGCTGTAAGTATACAATGTGGTATACATTGAAATGTATCTACAGCTAAATTGCAATTATATGCACCCCAGTGTGTGCATATATATATATAATAAATTATTGTCTCTTTCTCATATCCTAGTCACTTGCAACCCAGTTTCCTTCCTCTTTGCTATATGCATGCCACTGTACCCCATTTTATTCATTTGTGCTGTTAATATTCCTTCCACACATGCATTTCCTGACCTGTGAGGGCACAGGGTTATCAGCACAGAGTTCAGCACAAAGACATGGTATTGACTGCCATCATATTTTAATATATTAGCTTTCAAGTGCACTCAAGTAGTTCTCAAAGAAGAACTAATTCTGGTTTATTTTTTCATGGTTGGATGAGACTTGACTTCATATTGATGATTTTTCTCCATCAGAGAGCAGCCTAGAAGGTCTTTGAATTGCTTGTATCTAGTTTTATTTTAATTTCTTGCACCAAGTTTTTCTATACCTGCCTGGCTCTACTATCGGCCCCTCTTTTACTACCGCACTATTATACCTCTATAGTTCTCTACTATACTTACATCTGCTCTGCTGTCCTATGTCTATAGTTGCTGCATACAGTTTCTGGCTCATCACAGCCTCAACTACTGTCTTTCTCTATATATGTGACATCATCCATCTCCCTTTCTTGTCTCCTTCGCTGTATTAGGCTGCCAACACTACCTCATTATCTCTTAGTAGGTTCTGTCTCCTTTTTATTACTTCTATTTTTACCCTTGAGGATTTTCAAAACCTGCCCAGATAAGACCTTGAGCAAACTAATCTAAGATGACAGTGGCTCAGACCAGAAACCTTCATGGGTTCCTCCCAACCTAATTATTCTATGATTGCACGTATCACTATGCAATGGACATCTAAAGAGGAAGCAGAATCTGGGTTCTCCAGTCTGTCTTTGTCATGGGCATTATCCCTGAAATCTGTACAGTGCCTCTCAACTTTGCTCTATGTTTTCTTTAGTGGCTTTCTTTTGTATTGAAGTTTTTGCTACTTTTTTTTCCTTTGCCACCAAAGCCTTTTTTTACTTTGTGGATATTGAGATGAAGTCAGCCTGCACCCAAATTCCATGTATAGCTGTCTGTCCTTGCTATTTGGAGGCATTTCATTTGCTCGAATCTGCTTTTCTCAGGCAATGATTCACTATTCCCATGAACAATCCTGCTTCTAATTAGAGATCCTTTAACATTTTCAAGGCTATTCCCAGATATCACAGTTCTAACACTGCAGTGCCTACTCTTTCGTTTTTTTATTCCATTCCAAGAGAAAATACAAAGAGGTCATGAACAATGATCCCAACCCATTGAGGTCAGAAGTCATCAAAACACATATAATTCCTTACTGCAGTGCCTCTGTAATGTCTCATCCTCTCTTCTTAATTCTGAACTTGTAATTTTTTTGGCCTCTACACAGTCTGTTCTTTTATGCTAGTGGCATGCTCAGCAACCCTGGTAGCAACAGCTATGGAGTTTTCTTCTATGTTTTTGGATTCACCAGACAGACAGTGATCACTTGGTTAACTTGTATCAGGTAATACCATTTAAGAGACTGCATGACTATAATAAAACTCTTGCTTCCTAATGGGTCTCTTGCAGAAATTCTGCAACTGAAGGTTGCCTTGAAGCCTGACTTTCCTTTGTCCTCCAAACATTTATTTCCTACACCTGGCCATTTCTCCAGCTTTAAGACAGACCATTGTAAATGCATAATTTAAAAGATGTAAAAAGTTTGCATAGGGAACATTGGAGAGCAGAGGTTCACATGTAGCTTCAGAATATTTGGATTAAGAAAAAAATCTCTTTTGGGGAGAACCTATTTTTTTAAATTTGACTGTCTTCATTAATGGAATTTTTATTGCAGTCCCATAAATAATTTCACTGAGAAGTGAAATTGCAGGGCAGCTTTGTGTGGCATGATAATAAAAATGAGCAACTTTTTTTTTTTTTAACCAGAGAAAGATTTATATGAAGCTTTCCCCTAAAGAAAATTCTTAGGTAAACCAGAGTGGATTACAAGCATGTACCTGCAGTTGCAGAAATTACAATCACCCAGAACTCTACTGAAATTGATGTCATTAGTATGATGCTATACAGGACACAATCTCAGAACTGCACGGTCTGGTCAAAACCCTTGCTACATCTAAGAAAGGTTACTGATTTTTTATAAGATCTGATCTATTTCTTATTGTGATAGGAGCTACTTTATTGCTGGAGGAAGATATGCTAAGTTGATCTTCATATAAGTTAAAAGCATGTCTTGAAAAAAAATCAGTTGGAATTTTCTGCAGATTTATCCCACTGTAATTTTTTATAGATCATTCAGCAGTAAACCTAATTTACTGCATCAGATTCTTTTTTCCCCCTCCCCCGATATTTTCCTAACAACCCAAAATAATCAAGAAGGCAAACTGTAATGGAGTTGGCTACTTTCACTGTCTGACTAAAAAGTTGTAGCTTTACACTTAGGGTTTATGCTACAAGTAGCAAGTGAAACAATATTTCTCTTCAACAATATTTAACAGCAGCAATGGAAAAATCACAGCTGAACACTTAGTTTTCCTTTCATGAACAAGAAAATAAAACAAAAAATCAGAGCAATAGAAGTGGAGATCAGCCATGTGGTAAAGTAGTTCAAGAAGAATATTTCTGCAGTAGTCAAGTGAAGTTAAACCTCCCCTACCAAAATTAAACAATGAAAATTATGATTGCAAAACAGTCCTGACTTCAAGCAGAAGTATGCTCAGGAATACATTTAAGTAAGGCTCTCAAGATGAAAATACTATTTTATCTATTAGAAAGAACTTATTTTTTAATTTCCAGTTATGATGAATGATGGAGAAAGAAGAAATGTAGGAAAATATAGATTAAAGAAAATTGTAAATTTACTTAGGGCTTAAAAATAAGATCCAACATCTGTTCTGATATTGATTTTTTGCATTGCTATTACACATCTCCAATGTAGGTTTCCTCTGCTTTGCTTTTTAAATTGTCTGTCTCAAGCCTGTTCTTTGCTTCTTCACATATTCTGTTTTCTACTTTTCTGCCTCTCATTCCATTCTTTCCTCTCTCTCTTCTTTTCCCTGGCAGATAATCATGTTGTTTTGCCCTTATGGCCCAACCTACACAGCACTGCTGTTACCCTGCTCCATCTAGTGGGGTTACTGCAGTATGTGCTTCAAACTCCTGTATCACACTGGACAGGAGATGAAGAGCACAGAAACCAGCTCAGCCATCGATAACAGCCAGCTTCCAAAGACTGCAGCTTATCAAGTAGCTAGATTTAACTCTAAAGTCCACAGTTCATTCTACAAAATGTGGAGTATGTGACAAAATCATGACTCATGTTACCTGAACACCATAGCAAGCCTTGTATTTCTGAACACATACGGATTTTACAGAACATCGCAACCATGCTTTTATCTCACTTGTAGCAAGCAAAAGTAAATGTAGATCAGTAGCTTAATATTAATGCCTGGAGAGCCAGCCCTGCATAAAGATTTATGAATGAAAAGGTATTACATGGGAAAGAGAAATTGATGCCAGCCCTTCCTACAGATTCTGAACACCAATTCGGTCAACAAAGCATTAAGCCCTCAGTGCTATATGGGCTGTTTTAAGATTAAGTTTTGAAAGTCTTTTGCAGGATAAAGAGGTCTTTATTTTCACTCTAAGTATCATGGCCAGCACCAGCACAGGAAACTTGCTTTCCAGCTACTTTTTTAATATCAAGGCTTTTGTGATCTGGTAGACAAGGCAGAACTTATGCCTTTTGTTTCTACGTATATTCAATATGCATTGAGCCCTAAAGCGCTGACTCGAGGAAAGTCTGTCCTTAGCATACAGATCGTACTGCTGGGCTGAGATTTACTCATGGTTGTGACAGCTGAGTCAGCATGTCAGGTGAATTCGGAATTTATGTTGTTCAGGTTCTAGGGCCAGCAGAGTGACCTTGCCTGCCTCAGTACCCAGCCAGGAGAGGGTCTGCAAATGGGATTGCAGAGCCACATCTTGGACACTACGGTGGCAGTGTCTTCTTCTAGGTAATGTGACATTCAGACCACAAAAAACTCAAGAATATGACCCTGATATTGCTGAAGTTGTGAAGACATGCAAGGACTGAATACAAACCCCTAATTTTAGATTTTGACTTATGCCAGCTCCTGGGACAATGAGGCTGCCTTCTCCATTTGATGTCAAACAACATACTCACTCCTGCTTCAGCACACACACATACACCCATTAAAATGCAAAATGGTACAGAAATCAAGATGTTTGCATGCCAGTGGACTATACGCAACTTTTTGAAGTACGTGGCAACTTCCAAGTCAGACACGTTATAATGAAGACAACACTCATAACTGCCTCTTCGTCAGGAGAGACAGGGTAAGTAAATAGTTCCAGAAATTATTCACCAGGACGACTTTGAAAGTGCTATCATCTTTTATCAGTGCTGACTACATGTGGTTGGTACTACCAAACCCTCACATGGAACGTATAAATGGGTATTTGCCAACTAACTTCAGGCGTATAGTGTGGCTCGGGTTCCTCATACAGTTAATGGAGAAAGGTAGGTGCTATCAGAACGCCATTCAGAGAAGAAATTGAATTACTGTCAAGGTGCTCTAAGCCTTCCCAAGTTAGGTTCTGAATGTAACATGACTACTCCTTGGTGCTCTCCATGAATGCTTTTGTGCAATGCAACTTCTGTGCCACTGAATGTAAAATCAGCTGCCTCTGAGAGTGTCCAAGTGTATTATTATCCCAAAGCAGACCATCTGCTCTGCATTCACACCCAGCAGTATGTTAGTTTGGAGTCTGAACAAATTACATCTGTGGTGTGTCCACGTGTAACTGATCCAAACTGAGTACAAACCCAGTTCTGTGGTGTACTAGCACAGCCACACAGGTTCCTTGGGGATGGACTTCGCATATGGCCACATGTGCATTGCATGACACAAGAGTACATGCTGTGCAGCGAGTTGGCACCACAGGTGATTGCCATGTAGTCACCATAGCCGTCTCAGGATATGCTCTGCTTGTATGTTCAATGGGGTTTACTCTTGGGTATCTAACAACTTGTGGTGTGCATTTTGATAAATGACAAAAGTTCCTATAGAGTAAATCAATGGATATATTAAATTCTTTCCCTTCCACTGCATGAGAATGATGTATTTTATTTTCTGAGCATGCATTTTAAATCAATCCTTTCAAGAAACTTGAGCAGAATATAGAGGTGTGCAAAAAACCACCACCTTCCAACTGCCATGTTTAGTGTTGGCACAGTGACCCAATATTCTTGTTAAAATTCATTATATCAAAGTTGCAGCACAACTATAGTAACTGCATAATCCGAAGGCAAAGCATGGCAGCTTGGAGTTGTCTACTGATCTATGTGGTTTTAAGGAGTTTTGGAAGCTCATGCTCATACTGAATGTAGCACCTAGAAGGATGCGTGGTGAGACCATAGCAAAGCAGAGACTATCGTAGTTATGGTTTTGCTGTGGTGCGTGTGTATATGTTTATATAATAATTCCAGGAGTTAATTCTGACTTCAGCACCCTGCAGTCCCTCACCCAATATGCCACTCCACTGGATAAAAAGGCCACATGCTCAGGCACAGATTGGCCTGCAGATCCTGTTAGTAGTAAGCAGAACTGCTTTGCAAGCCCATCTGCCGGGAGGTCAAGATTTCATTATCAGAACCAGCAAACAAGAGATTAAAATGGACTCTGGCCAATTTATCACATCTGCCATGGAGGAACATCAACCACTGGTACTTTCAGGGGAGATGGGTTATTAAATGAAGTTTCTCCAGAGATATAAAAGGTATGAAAGGCACAGTAATGCATCTCAGCTGCCTCTTGCTGGGACAAGTCTTCCTGATCCACCATCCCTACACACATTCCTAGATGTATTATAACTCTGTATGTTCACTGAGGTGACTGTGCTCCCATGTCTATCCTGTTAAGAAGTAGAGACGTAACTAAATCAACACAAAACTTTTTGGCACGTGCCTGCTGACTTGATGCTCAGACCCAAACTGTAAATTTTGGACAAATTTTTCAGTGTGGCCCATGAACAATGAACAAGTAAGTACAAGAGACATGAGATAGACTTACACTAAATAAAAAAAAATAATAATATTATTTGGAATAACATCCCAGAAGAGTATAATTTCCAACATGAACCCCAATAATCTTGCAAGCAGAAACCAACATGCATCCCCTAAGCTGCAGACCAAGTACACGCATGCTGGTGAGCATCTGATGCTGCAAATGCTGGTTCTAGTAATTTATATTTTAATTTTTTTCAATGAGATTAAGAACTAAACTGTATTTTTATTAGGGAACAAAATTTGAGTATTAGACACTTGTTTCCTTAACCCTGACTTATCTACAGAAAGAAGGAAGGCATATTTCATATTTTTCTTTCCAGGTGTTTTTGATGCACCAGCAAAACAACACTTAAGGTTCCCGACAAATGCAGGACTCAAAAGAACCCCTCAAAAAACATCTCCTCAGACTAATCCTGAAGAATAACTGAGCTGTTTTATGATGGGAAGCCCAGTATAATTAATTTGCTGTTGTTTTGTGTAATGACACTACTCCTACAATGTGATAACAGCCAAATACAACAGATTCATTCTTTGTTAGATAAAAATACTTTTTTTTCCCCATGGTAAGCCATTAAAAGTAGCCAAAAATATCCAATAAATAACGATATAGATAAAATTTATATAAATCCTGAAACCTCAAGAAGTATAAAATAAATACTGAGTGGAAAAGCGCAGAGGCTGAAACAGGCTTTTTGGTCCCTCTTGTTACAGTCCCATCATGACTACGTTTTTTTAACAGGAAAAAGAATTCAGTAATGATACAAAATTCTCATATCTGTAACTAGAACAAGAGGAATGGTAGAGTTCAACAACTGCAGGAATATTTCAATTCCAATCATGAACAGTTTTGTAGGGTTAGGTACCTTGCTGTAGTTAACGACAAACTCCACTAGGTGTCATCTACCACTGTATTTCTACAGGGAATATGAAAACGCTGGCTCCTAAAACGTCTTGAGCTAATATTTTTAGAGGTTTGTAATCTCTTGTGTTGAGTTCTTGGAATGTATCTATAAATTACCATTCTATATATCACTTATGCACATATCTTATTATTACAACCACTGCTGCTACTCTTAATTAAGCTTATTTTGTAAGGAAATATACCTTGAAGGTACAGAAAGTTGTCACGTTCTCAAAAAAATAAAGTATACCCAAAGTAAGGCTAAAGGAAAACAAAACCTGTTCCGTACCTTTTTTATACAACATTCCTTATGCCTGAACAGTGCTATTTCTGTATGAACACATCATTCCTGAGATACAGAGAGAAATTACTTCAGTCTTGTAATAATACTACCCTGGATGGTGCTGAGAGCTTATAATTCACTGGGTATTTCTGCACATACCGACAGCATCATCAAAACCATGTTGCTGAGAGGCTGATATTCGTCAGATAAGTAGCTGGAGCAAGAAAGCTAGTGCCAAAACCACATTGGTCCAGACACACTAAACTATTTACCTTTAGTGTTCTGACTTTCTACATGTTAAAAGAATCTTTACAAAACACCCTGTATAATTTGCACCTGCTTCTGGCCATTATCAATGCAAGTAAAATGTTCAGTTGAGATTTGAAACTATAAAATAGCAAGATAAATACAGTTTACAGATGTATGGTGGAGTTAATGCATCAGCCAGTATAGAAAGGTATCATTGCTGCTGCGTGACGCATTGATATTGAAACAAGACAAGAAATTCTACCACTCCTATTCAAGCGTATAAACCACAAATATAAGTACTGAAAGAAAACTGCTGTTAGAACACTCAGAAGCACAGGGTGCTCTATGCAAAAAATAGAGCCTCAAGGAACTTGCAGTGTTTAGAAAAGCAAAAAAAAAACCCAGAAGGACATGATATGATGAAGAATCAATACCTCTAGAAGAAAGAAGCAGCAAGGACTGATTTGAGTTAGAGGGCAATTCTGGCCCAGGAAAAACTAGATATGATAATCATTTAATTTAGGTTCATTCAGAAAAGATAAATAGGCATCAAAACATTAAGATTTCTGAAATGACTTCTTAGTGGGGAGTAGTAGCTGGCCCACTGTTTTTAAGGTGGACATTTCTCAGTTTATCATAGTTACATGATAAAATTAATGTTGGAAGAGGTTAGAGAAAAAAAGAAGAATCAATGAATCAATGTTTTACTAGAGCAACTGAGCTAGTGTTTTTATTCTATTTTTCTATATTCTATATTTATTATATATGGTTGACATAAGTCATGAAAATAAATACATATCACAAATCTAATTTGATTTTATTTCTTAGTAAAAAGTTTAAGCATAATAAACTTTCTCAAATTATTTAATGTATTTTCTACTTCAATGAAACAACACGGTATAATGTAGTAATCATTTATCTGTGATGAGGAACCAGATGGTACTAGTCAAGAATAGTTGTCATTCTTTCTTATTGCATTATTTGTTAAGAACTGATGTGTGATTAGCTACCAGTGGGGTTCTGATACATTTTAATGCATTATTTATATTTGTATATACATCATTCTATTATAATTTATATTTAAGTGTACTATGTTACTAACTAGGTGTCACAGCAATAATTAACATGTTTATAATCCTAGTTCCATAGGCTACAGTTTTTAAAATATTGATTCTGAACACTGCAAAATTAATAGTTGCCTTCCCTTCTGTTCAGCCGAGTTCATGCTGCACATTGGACACTGCATTTGCAGTTTTTAAAAGTCAAAATACCTCTTTTGTTATTAATTTTCTCCTCTAACTTACACATTCTCTTAATGTTTAGTACACATCATACAATTAAACTAGGAGCTATCTTGATTTGTACTTTACACAGCTGGTAGGCACTTAAAAAGAGAAAAAAATAAAGATAATACAAAATTAAAAAAAAAAAACAAACGGAAAATGAAATCTTCAGGCTGAAATTTGAATATTGCTAAAGAACAAAGAAGCCCAGATAACAAAGATGGAAAATCTACAATATTAAGCAGAATTTGCCCTGGCACTGTATGAGACGGACCAGCCATGTTGACAGGAAATGGTGTAACTCCAGATACTGTCACATTAGGTGCTAAAAAAACAAAACAAAATAAAAAAAAAAGCTATCTCTGTACAGATTTAATTTCTTATTTTTTGGGTCTTTATCCATGTAATCAGACAATATTTAACTCAATGGAAAGTGTTTTCTTTATCATTAACAATGATGCCGTCACCTTGGTCACTTCCTATACAGGTCTCTATTGTATCTCTGTAGTTACTCTTTCCACTTTTCGAGCAACAAGTCTTCATTTCAGTCTTTGTATTAAGAATGCCCATAAAATATTGGTGTGTTGAACAAATAATGCAGTGTCACACTATATATTTGTACTTCAAATTTCATATGCTAAATTCACAAATGACTTTTCAAATGCCTTCTCCCAATAATGAAAAAGCTTTATATAGCCCATGGATACCTAAGTATCTGAATCAGCTTAAATTCCCAGTATTATGAAAAGCTTTTCCCCTCACCTCCCATGTATATTTATTTGTATTGTTTCCATATAAGTGGTGCTTTACAAAAGATGCAGTAGTTGGGCTGTTAAAAGCACTTGTCTTTGAACAAAATAAGACAGTGATTCTGATTTCAGAAGGAATAGCTAGGTCAGTCCTAAAACCTACATTTTTTTCTTATAATAGCCCTGCACAAACCCTTCAGGATAGGGAATCCACATCCTAATTAACAGCTGGTCTTTTACAATTCCCCTTTATCCCACTCAAACAACTCACTATTAGCATTAACCAGAATCATCCCAACTCACTAAATATCTTGCCATTTCCCAAGCAAAACCCACAGAATACAAGTACTTCCCTCTGATCTTCAAGAGACATTTGGAAATTTGAGGTGTGAAGACCACAGACAGTCTCCAAAGAGACTGCAAGAGCACACAGGAATCTGTAATGAATTCAAGCAAACTGGTGAAAATTCAAATTATGAGATAAATCTAATGCTCCCAGATGAAAGTAGAAGGAAAGATTTATTCTCTTTGCAGCTTGGTTTTTCAAGCTCTGCCCCTCAAGTACAGAAGGACTCATAATTTCCATGATTGAGACTATGTATTTTTGGCATGAAATTATACGTCCAGAAAAAGCATGTCTAGCACTAAATAGTATGGATTGGTTGTAAAATGGAAGAGAAAAGGAAACTTGAAAACAGTTTTAATGAAGAAATGTTTCTAAAGACCCTCATAGGAACCAGCTACTATGATATTTTAACAAGCAACACCGAGGCCACAAACTGGGTGGTGGGTTCTGCTAACATGGAGTATTAAAGATGGAGCTTTCCCAGAACTGAATATTATATCAGGGTGAGACATTAATCTTGCATGGTGAAGACCTGCTTGTGGTTGTTTTTCCAGACAAATTGTACACTGTCTGCCAATGTAATTATCAAGGCGTAAGAATTATTTCCTCTTTGAACCCAAATCCTTAATTGATAAGGGTGAGACTGGAGCAGACACCTAGACCAACAGACTAACACAAAAAAAAAAAAAAGAGTAATAGCTATTTTTGTAATTTAAAAATATGCATGTCTTTAAAAGGTTAAACCTTAACCGTGTAATTACAATCTGTAATTTAACAGAGTTTCTGATTTCTCATTAACACTTATTATATGCAATGGTAGGGACAAAATTTCAAAATTTCTGCCTTGCACTCAACAGACCACTCTGTCAACATTGTAAATATTCCCCTTAAAGTCCTCCAGCTTCGGGCATTTAAACAGTTTGAATGGTCATTACTTATGGGGCTTAGTCTATATAACAATAGCTAGATAATAGCAGATTTGTCTAAGACAGGTTACAAGTTAAACAAAGAGATTCCAAACCTCCTCACTGTTTTATCTTTGAACATTAATACACAGCAATGCTATTAAAGTTTCCAAATTATTTCATTTTCTTGGGAGAGAGAGACTCTAATTGGGTGGGCTGTGAAAGCTCATTCTTCCTTCTGCTGCTTAAGCCACGGACATTCATCTTTTCACAAATAGCCCAAATTGTTCTTGTCTGCACCATATGTTTTGTTGTCTCATTTTAACTGACCTACCAGACCATAAAGAGTGGAACAAGGTCTTCACAGCTCTTAATTGGTGTCATTAAGAGTCCTTTCTCATTTACTATGAAAAAGACTAACATCTCCCAGCTGAAAGCCTTAAGCCTGACTTCTCAGATTTGAAGTCAGAGGTGATGTTGATTAAATTTAATTCTTCACTAAGAGACACAAAGTAGCTGGAACTGGCATTTTTAGCATACAGACATTTCTTTAGTATACAGAAATTTCTTATTAAAGTTCAAACAAATGAATAAAGTTGCTCTTGCAGTTTTTTTTATCCTGCATTATTCCCCTCTCAGTGCAGGTTGACAGATTACTGTGAAGGAGAGCAGCAGAATTATATTCATGTGACTCTGAAGTTTCACCTATGCTTCTCAAAAAACTGCATTATTTCCAATATACCTGCTGCCAGAACACATATATCAGCTGAATACTCTGAAACTTCAATTAAGCAATGACCTGTAGGCAGCGTTGCCTCATGATGGTCTGTGAGCACACATAAAGCAGCATATTAAACCACTGTTACATTAAACAGCTTCACAGAGCACTGAACACCCAAAGACACACTGTACTTTTTCTACCTTCACAAAAGACTCTGTTCCTTTACCAATGCTGCACGATACAAACTGTTCTCAGTAAAAAACTCTGATTGCAAAACACAGCGCTGATGTGACCTGACGGACGACGCAGAGGACATTAATAAAGCTGTGATCCAGCCCTTTCAGAGATCCGTCGCGATCTATGTGTTTAACAAGGTTATTATACGGTGTGAATATCCAGTAATAAGGTCACTGCTACTTGCTTGGCCTTATTAATAAGACAAACTCAGGCTGGTTGAATCGAGGCAGTTCAAAGGCTACAGCAGGAATGTGTGGGGGCACTGAAAGGTGGCAGGAGCCCCGATTGTTACAGCCAGCACCTGAAGGCTGCGTGTACACAGGAAAGCGGTGGCCAAGCTGTGCTGCCAAAGGGGATACAAGAGCAAAGAACAGACATCGAGATGTTTGGTTGCAGCAATTAAAAGGCCTAAACGTAAGATAAATTGCCGACCACTAGGAACATTTCTTTTTAAACATTCAGGCTTAGACTTGCTTTAACAATTTCAGTATTTACACTGGGGAACAAAACAGCACCTAGAAAATCCTGTGAAGTATTCACATACCTGATTAAATTATACCATGTAACAATTCTGTTGGATGTTCAAGGGCTGGTATCTGTTAATCAGGCAGTTTATAGAGCTCTTTCATAGAAACATATCATAGCTCAACAACTAATCAGTAATTCTCATTCCATAGGTGATGGGATCTGTCTCTAATGCCTTTCAGAAGCACATCAGGAGCCTGCTTCCTGACTATCTTACTAATTTTTCTAATTTAAAACAAGCAACAATAACATTTTTGGCAACATTTGGAAAAGGAAAGCTTTCTCTTGGCTGCTAATGATGCAAATAATAAAAACAATCTAGAGTTTAATTTGCTCTCTACACAAAACTCTTGCAGTCACAGAAAGTGTATACACTCAGTTAACAGGAGAACTTCACTCCCAGTTAATAAATAAAAGCATTTGTATAATATAATCAATGAAATCAACAAGTTCTAGCACTTCTGTATCTCTTTTCATCCAGGGCTGTATTTTAACAGCTCTCCAAATAAGACTGCCAGGCTGTTCCTTGGCTAAGTATTTTTTTTGTTTCAATAACCATCTGATGGACCACAGACAGAGTGCAATCTCATGTATCAAGGTGATTTCTGTTCTGTCAGGTCTTGTCCACTTTCATACCCCTTCATTGCCCTGCAAACTTCCCAGGAATTGATGGGTAGCTGGGTCACCAGGTCAGCTACCTCCCTTCAGCATCCAGATCCCACTCTCTGAAATATCAGAGTAAAGGAACATGAGGGGTCATCTAGCCCAGGGGCTGCTTTTACAGAAAGACTAGAAATAGAAGAGATCTCAAAAATGCCAGGTTTCTGTGGTTCACACCTTATTTTTCTAATAGACACCTTTAGTGGATTCATTATCCCTTATCAGAGCTATTTAAGATAATAACCAAAAAGAACAGTCCTTTCCACTGACCAGGCTTGGATTTAGCCATTATCGTAGGGAAGATGCCTAAATTTATATGGCTGAGGCAAGTTAAAGTAAATGCCATGCATTACAGAAATTTTAACATCAAGATGCACTGAGAGAAAAAAAAAAATTAATATATTAATTTGAAAATATTTTTTCAGATTAATTTTAAAGTCATTCACATTTAAATTGGCTTGCCATAGAAGGATCCATTATTATACCAGCAGTATACCATCAATAACTAAAAAAAAATTTACCAGCCTTATCCCTAATCATAATAGCTGCTCTGAACATGCTGAAGGCGTATCTCTTATATAAGACAACTGCTCTTATGGACTGCTTGCTGCCAAAAGGTGCAGTCCTGCTCCTATTAACACCAGTGAAAAATTATTTCAAAAAACCCCACCACAATTCTACAACAAAATGTAATCCCCCACAAAGAGAGAGAACAATAGTTCTGCAACTGTTTGGTTGTTTTTTTTTTTTAATTTATCTTAATGAAATGTAGTAATTAATCCCTGGAAGGAGGCAGGTTAACAATAACAGGCTTCATACATCCACATACAGACATAAAAAAAAGGCTGCACTGAATAGCTATAAGTAGAATTAAGGTACTGATAGGCAAAGTACTTTCCCTGAGACAATTTGGAATCTTCAGGTGGAATATTTTGGGTATTGATTTTGACAGATTGACTCCAAAGCAAAAGCCTGCATTCGGATATTCGTCCCAGATATCCTGCAAACTTCAGATGAAATGCAGATCATGTGGCCTTTTGATCCAGTTTCATCTTCAGTTTTACCCCTCTATAGGAGGAAAAGATCCTGCTCTGGCTGTGATGGCTGATACAGATCTATTTACAAGATTCCATACTTGCCTATCAGAACTAAACAAATTCAAAATACCAATGAACTCTTAAGCAAGAATAATAAGCCTGGAGCAAAACTGATCAAGGCTCAGTGAAATCTTAAGATCAAAGCTACATGGGAAGGGTTCATGCCAACCAATTTGAGCTACTTTAAAGTAGAAGGCCAGCCTAAACCAGAGTACAGGCAGTGGGGATAGACACTGCCCCTGTGGGCAACTCAGTTTATTACATTTTAAATAACATGTGGGATAAATCTTTCTTTTTTTCACTTAAGAAAGCTAAGACTATATGACTGCTGTTTAGAGAAATGGAGTTAGGCGAGATACATTATTCACCGCCTTTCAAAGAAGCATGGGCTTAATCATCAGACCTAATGCAGGTGGAAATTTATGTCGGATGTTATGCCAAAGGTCAGATTACACATAATCAGAATGGCCCTTTTGACTTTAAAATCTATAATGGTTATAGATTAGGAACAGCTCCCTTGAAGGTAACGTAGTTACATGGATGGGGAATTGATGTGAGATGAAAGTCATTCATGACAACTCTGTTATATTTCTTTTTAATAATGGATGTCCATAAAGAACAGCTCAGTTCATTTTTAAATGACTGAACTTTTTGAAGCGATCTGCTAATGGCTGCAATGACATTGACAAAAACTGAACAACGTTTATCAGGTACATAAAGCTGAGAACATGGTCTGTACCTTGCATCAGAGAAATTTATCCTAAGGTGTCCTATATTTGCTGACATCTTTAAAAAAATGACTTTTTAACTCAATAAATATTAATACTGTCTCAAGAGACAGATGATATAAAATTCTTCCATTTCCCAACAAACCAATATATTTTATCTGTATAGAATATTGGGTTTTGACTCGTGTCTGGAAATAATGCAAACAAGGACTTTAATAAACATAATAACTCAGTTGAGTATGTGTGGGGAAAGCTGAATAACCTCAGATTTACGTCCTTTTTAAATAAAGATTGTCTGACAAAGTTGTAATATTTTACCCCATTCAGTTTGGATGTTTTCACTGGAATTTGCCAGATGCGTGCACCTAAATAAGCAGGAATGAGATATAACTGTGTACAGGACTGGAATTTACTGGTAAAATAGATACATCACAATAGAATCAGAGAACATATTTTTCTTAAAACATGTGCTATAAACTCTTCATATTTTGACATCTTCATGATTTGTATTTAAATATGATTATTTTCCCCAGTCAGAATAATAAAACAGACTCTCCCTCTCTCTCTATTTTTTTTAAATGGCAGTTCTCCATTGAAAAAATAGGATGATGTACCTTAGTCATATACTGACATTTTTATTAATACACTAACATAACAGAACCAAAATAATAAAAAGCAGGATAAATGATTACTTAGCATGGCTGTGAAAGGTAGAGATGTTCACTGGATAAGAAGTCAAATCTTACAGCTACAATTTTCTCTGAAGTATTGTTAATATTTCACTTCTCAGTAATTTACTTCTCTGAAGACTATTAAGAAATTGCAATAAAAATAATTTGGACTCTGAGAAGAATTTCAAAACTTAGAATTGAACTGAACCACTAGGAAGCCTGCAACAGTTGCCTCAGGGATTATAAAACAATTAAAAAAAACCCCTATAATTAAGTTAAAGCCTAAATTCTGAGTGCAAAAATTACAAGTAAACCTGACAGCAGGAAAAGAACATGGCAGCTTACAACCATCACCATTGTCCTGCTCCCTTTAACCCTATGGATTCCATGGAACAACACGGTTCCAAGAAATAGACCAGACAACTCAGTCCCAAAAATCCCTGCTAATTTGTTGTAACAGAGAAAAACTTCTTACTGACCCCAAATCTGGTGACTTTAACATCCTTAAGTTGATAAACTTAAAGCAGTAGGGGCATCCTGTCTGTAGCACAACTCTAGGTGAAATTCTCCAATAGCTTATAGCAAGCTATAGGGGATGATGATGATTGAAAATAATTGATGAAACCAAAGTAGGACCTGAAGTAAAGTCTTAATGATCATGAAAAGTCATCTTATGAGCTGAATATAGAATAAACACACTTGAAGTCTTAGATATATCAAAAGACTGGATTTTCAAGAGAAATGTTCTCTGGAAATAAAAAGTCATCTCAGTCTTATAATCATAATCATTGCTAGGAAAATAGGTAAATAAAGTAGGTTTTTATAGTCATCTTCAAATTATGATTAATTTTACTCACATTTAGGTCTTGCTTTTCTTCCACTTACTATCAACGTTTTCTTAGTCAATGGTACAAATAAGCTTATTAGTCTGTCTCTCCATATTTATGAAGTTTGAGATTTTAAGATCTATCTACTGCACACAAACACATCACCAGGCAAGAGTAAATAAGCAAGGTATAATTAACCTTTTTAAGGCAGCTGAACAATATCACGGTATCAGTAGGATTTTGTAATTGATTCCTTAACAGAAGCTCTACAAGAAACTGTTCAGTACAAGGGAAAATTCCCTCATTGATTTGTACCCTGTTAAAAGATGAACGACACTCAATTTTCCCAATGTGGGTAAGTTATTAGGAGAATCACACAGGGATCTGCTTTGGGTCTTGGCTCATCTTTACGTCCATAATTGATATAGGGCTGGTGAGGTAGTGAAATCTGCTTATGATACCAAGCTATTCAGCATAGTCAAAATTAATTGAGTGCGAAAGGTTGCAAGGAGCTCAGGAACAAAAACAGCTGAAATCCCGTATTAAAGTGCTTGCAACACCTCACCAGTATATTTGCAACAGTATTTCCCACTTTAGCAGTTCACTTCAGGATGGAAATTCTGTGTCAGTTTGGGTTGTTCAAGCACAGATATAATGTTCTTGGATGATCAAGAACACAAAGAGAAGGAACTATTTTGAAAGGGTTAGAAAATACAGAGACCATCACCTTGAAACCATGCGGATGTGTGATGTCTGTGCCTGCAATGCCACAGGTGAACCAAAGAACAAAAAATACAGACAAGTAATAAAGGTATAAAAATTCTTTAATTCCAAATGAGCTTTGTGGAGAAAGGAGGAAAAAAAAGGCAGACCTACGCATTTATAAACTTAATGGAAAAGGTGATAGAAGGTAATTATTCATTGCTCTCATTATACAAGACCTTGGGGACAACTGCACTGAATGATTAGACAGAGGAAAATAAATACTTTCTCACATACAAACATTCGTCATAGATATCTTGGAGCCATATATAAAAGGACTCAAAAAGCAGTAAAACAAATTCAAGAATTATGACACAAGATGTCCCAGATGCAACTTTTATCTCAAAAAAATCCCTGAATTCAAAAGAGAAAGATCACTCAGCACTTGTCATGCTTTATTGTTTATTTAAGCAGCTGTTAACAGCTACTCTCAGAAACACATGAAGTCTAGAGATCTTTGGTCTCTCTACCTGTACAGATATAACTATGTTTTTCATTTGTGACAAACACCGTTAACTTCTCTCCACTCCCACATTCCTTAATCTGAACCCCCAACATGTCCCAATATTTCAAATTGCTTTCCACAAAGAACCCATCACTTGATACTGCTCTCAAATCCTCTCAATGTTCTTCATAATATTTCTTCCCACTCAAACCGCCCAACCTGCAATGGAGCCCAACCGTCCCAGACCTTTCCATACAACCCTGACTTCTTCCCACAGTCCCTTAACCCAGAAAGCCCTTCCTGGCTGTTACCACTCCTGCTGATCTCTTTGATGAGGCTCTAAATTGTGCCACCCACAGACACCTCTGTTGGCTGCTCTCTAATGCTGAGTTCTCCTTACAAGTTTTGCTATCCCCGGAGAAGTAAAGCCTTTGCATTTGCTCTCACAAAGATCAAAACCTGATAAAAACTGTCAAGCAGAAAGCTCTTATCAGAAAATGATATGACTCTGGAAACCCGAAAGGAGGACATAAGAGGAAAACAGGTATAGTTTGTTTCCAGGCCAAATAGATAATGGTGACTAATTTTCAGAGCAATTGTGTCTTTTTTCAGTTCTCCATTTGGGGGGAAAAACATCCTGCGTAACACAAATGAATGCTTAGTATATTTAACAATCAGGCAATTTATTCAAATGTCTAAAAATGGATATAATAGAAAATTATTTCCTGTCAGCTTTAAAGAAAAAAAAAAAATAGTACACTGAGATTCAATGGTTTCTGTACTGTTGTACCTTATCTTAGAAAGGCTTCAAAAAAAAAAAAAAAAAAAAAACAAAAAAACCCACCACAAAACAAACCTGGAGAACTCCACAAGCCTGTAGATGGGTTAGACTTTTGTGTTAAAAATGCTTCTTTTCCAGAAGGCATAAATAGTTGCTGGGAGAACGATTATAAGTCTCATCCAAAGTCAGTAGGAAGACTCCTACTGACATCATCATACCTGGATCAAGCCCAAGGTTTGTATTATAGCTTAATGTATTTTTGTACTGGCACTGCAATGAATTCCAACAAAAATAAAGTTTTAAAATGTTAAAGGGGAAAGAATAGGTTACACTGCTAAATCTAGGGAAAGTTTGAAATGGATGTGCTTCCTACACGCAGAGTATTAATTCTGCTCTTCTATTTCTGACTGTAACAACATAAAAGTCCCAGAAGGTGTAAAAATCTTCTCATAATGCTGTCTCCTTTTCAATACATACAAGACAAAATGCACTCCCTAAACATATTTTGCTTCAGAAACTGCTAGTTAAGTAACAATTTCATCTCCTCTCCTCTTCCTTATTTAACTTCTGTATCTCCTTTCTCTAGCTCTAAACATTTAAATAGCTTTATAGCACTGCTGATCCCTGTTTGATTAAATTTGCAAGACTGTTTATTTCTTGAAGTGATTTGAGCAATAATCTACCAATGGAGCTCTCAGCTTCTCAATAGAATATACTTGGGAACACATGCTCTTTTCTTTAGGGGATAAATCAGTTTTTCAGATGCCACTGCTTAACTCAGACTGAGAGGCATCCAAATCAATGGTACTGAAATTCTTTGAGGAATTTCTTACTGCGGGGAAGAAAAACATCTTGATGAAAGTAGTTGTGCTTTGAGGTGTAAACCTTTACCTACAAACACAAACTATCACCAGGTTAAAATACTAAGCCAAAATTGTGTATATCCCTTTAAGGATTATTAGTGAATTCGTATTTTGCAACTTTAAAACATGCCAGGGAAGAACTGGTGAGCACATTTATAATACTTGATGAAAACTGTAGAGATGTTATGATAGAAAACAGGAATTTTTTTCATCAGAGAAGAAACATCGGTGAAATCTCATTCCCTGACAAATGTCGGGTCAGCCAGGATCATGAATCTTGAATCTGAGCATCGTTTTTTCTTGCAGCACGTCAGATGCAGCTGCTGGAATTGGGATGCAGTAGTTGGTTTGCGATCCAGTGCTGGACATCATGAATTTCAGAATGAAATGTTGTCTGAGAGATGAAAGACTGTAGGAATAAAAGATTAAGGGCAAGAGGGTGTGAACTCATCAATATTTGTACTTCTAGAGGATCTGAACTGTGCCATATATACTCCTGCAGCATCACTGTATGTTCCTTAATGTAATGTAAACAGCACTTTTTTTTTTTCCCTTCCTTGGTAAAAAATGGTGGTAATTATACAAAACTGCATAGCTACCAAGAATTTAATTCTGTGCTCTAACAATACAGAAATTAAGCACCAGCACAGCTTCTCTAAATGAGATTCACTTCATTTTCCCTGTCTACTAGACAGAATGCTCCCTCCTTCCAGAATAGAATACACGGAGAACAGCAATAGCCCAAGGGAATCCCCTCAACAATGGATCCCCCCCAGAACACGGGCTTATGGAAAGAGAAATGTTGGGAGGCTCCAGATAGCAGCCTGAAGGAAACCCATGGCATATGCCTGTCCCCAGCCACCTACTCTTTCCCTTTTCTCTACTTTAAATAGAATAAGTTTTCAGCTTACTCTAAGTCTACGACTACCTCCTAGGCTTAATATTAAGTTTCTTCAGATGTAGGTTAAACAATTTTCAGCTGGTCATCTAAAGCAAAGCTGCAGACTGCAGTACGATTTGTATCTTTGCTGGTAAATGCAGCAAACTGAGCCCTGTGGAAAGACTTGGTGGAATAACAGCATTCTGAGAGCAACTCATAACTTGAGCAATAATGCCAGCATACTGAATTATGCCATATTTAATTGCTAGACACAGAAGTAGAAATATTTCAGTGGAACAGCATTTGTAAATAAGGATTTAAGCATTAGAATCTGGGCTGGTTTTGAAGAAGGATTACTGTCTTGGTTTTTAACTTGACCAAAGCTATTATATTCTAAATGTGAAAAATTTACTGAAAAATTACCGATTGCATTACTGAAAAAATCAAAGAAAGGGGAGCATACTTTAGTCAGCCCTCAGCACAGAAAAGACATGGACCTGTTGGAGTGGGTTGGTCCAGAGTAGGGCCTCAAAAATGATCAGAGGGCTGGAACACCACTCCTATGAGGACAGGCTGAGAGAGTTGGTGGTTGTTCAGCTGGAGAAGAGAAAGCTCCGGAGACACGTTATAGCAGCTTTTCAGTACAAGGTAAGATTGGACAAGGCTCTGAGCAACCTGATGTAGTTGAAGGTATCTCTGCTTATTGCAGGGGGATTGGACTAGATGACATTTAGAGGTCCCTTTCAACCCAAACTATTCTATGATTCTATGACAGCACTATATTTTAGTATCTGGTGTCTCAATAAAATCATTTGAAATGCCTACCCTTCCTCTAATAATTAATCTTAAAGAATTTTTTTGCAATGAATATTAATGCCCTTTGCTGATCTGGTGTCACTGATATCAGTATTTATTGCAGTTTTTTTATTAGCTCTGCTATTATAATTCACAGAAAACAAGGCACAACACAAATAAGAAATGCTGTAAATCACTATAGAAAGCAGAAACAATCAGGTTTCTGTCAAGGCATGCATTTTTAGGCCCAGTTCTGATGAAGCACTTTATTGTTCACATACACTAAGCCAATCTATGTGGTTTAGGTAGGTACAGAATTTTACGTGCTTTATCACATCAAAAATAAACTTCCAGATACGTGAATGAAAAAAAAGAGTGGTGATAATTAAAAAGTGACTTTGTGCTACTATCATCACTGGGTTTCATGGAAAATATGCAACTCTACCTGGAGTCCCGTGTCCAGCTCTGTAGCCCTCAGCACAGGAAAGACATGGACCTGTTGGGGCGAGCCCAGAGGAAGGCCACAAAAACGATCAGAGGTATGGAACATCTCGCCTGTGAAGAAAGACTGAGAGAGCTGGAGAAGAGCCTGGAGAAGAGAAGGATCTGGAAAGACCTTAACGTACCCTTTCAGTACTTAAAGGGGGCCTATAGGAAAGATGAGGACAAACTTTTTAGTAGGGCCTGTTGCAAAAAGACAAGGGGTAAGGGTTTTAAAATAAAAGAGGCTATATTCAGACTAGATATAAGGAAGAAATTTTTTACAATGAGGGTGGTGAGATACTGGCACAGGTTGCCCAGAGAGGTGGTAGATGCCCCATCCCTGGAAACATTCAAGGTCAGGTTAGACAGGGCTTGGAGCAACCCGACCTAACTGAAGATGTCCCTGCTCACTGCAGGGGAGGTTGCACTAGATGATCTTTAGAGGTCCCTTCCAACCCAAACCATTCTATGATTCTATATTAAAGCCTTTCCCTTTAAGTTATATGGAGCAGTCCAGGATTATGGTATCACTTGGAGACTGTTCAACATTGTTCCAGTGGCCAAAGTACACCCACTCCTTGAGAGAAGAAACCTGAATAACAGATATCTGAGATTACAGTAGAAATGTAAACTGATAAATCTGTCAAATCTAACAGAAAAAGAAACCAAAACCTTACAGGTTTTGGCAGCACACCAGATTTTATACCAAAAAAATTTAAATAAAATAAATAATGAAATAACACAAATGCAGCTTCAGGCTTTCTAAATAGAGTGAGTTTGTGGTGTGTTTAAACCTTTTCCCAAGACTGGCATTTGTGCCAAGCTTTTTCAGTGTGAGTACTGGAAACAATCTTAAAAGCAGAGCTACTGCTTCTCCACCCACATGAAGGTTTATGAATTTTTTCAGGCAGTCATGCCTGCCTCAGATGTCAAATCCATTTGGTTTTTCTATCAGTGAGTTTAGCATGATGCTTTAATTATTTCTTAGGTGGCAGGTATAAAAATATAGAGGTGCTTAACTTAGTCAGAGAATTATAACGCAAGTTATGTAAAATTTATTCCCCTTTTAAAATAGATGAGTGCAAATTATCAAGTAATTCTATGGATGACTCAATTTCATGTATTTATTTATTTACTTACAGGCAGAAAAGTGGTGTGACTGGTAAATTTATGAAAACAAAAATTATCCTGATATTATTGCCATTCAACAAGAATTTCTACAGAAGTTTAAAGATCACTTGCAAAACCAGCCTCTTTCCACATCTAACATTGACAATATTTGGCACACTGACTTCTGGAAAATGTAACTTAGTGCTAGAGAAATTTCACTTAAACAATACTCTATTATAAAGAGCTTGGTTTATAATGAAGCAGACATAAATTGTAGGGAAGAGAAGAGAAGCAGCCAATATGTGAGGCTGATTAAACATTCTACAGAAGTCACTTTTATATCACAATGAAGAATCTGCAAGCAAATTTCCATTGCAAATTTAATTTATCTATAAATATTAATGCACACATATTAGCTACGACTATTTTGTACAGCTACATTAATTTAACTTGCATATCTCTGATGTAAATAAAATAGTTTACTATTTTTAATTTTATTATTTGTAAAACAAGATTTCTGGACAGGTTTTATGTAACTACATTATACAATTCACTAAATAAAATTATAACACCATGTGTATAGGATGAAACATGGGATTCATTATCAGAGGTTTATTTACACTTCACAGGAAAAAACTGCGACCATATTAAAGATAATAGTAAAACCTAAACTTCAATGAGCAATATTATATTGCTTCTTAAGAATGCTCAACCGATAACTATAACTCATATAACAGATAACTATAAAGCCCATTCAAAAAGCAGCCTAAAACTGTCTACACTCTGCCAAGCGAAGTATGTTGGAGGTGGAACATACTCTCGGGGTAAGAGGCAGAAGAACTTGGCAAATTTTAAAACATCACAGTAGGAGAAAAAACCTGGGTTTTTTTATGAAAATGGAAGGAATTACTTAAAAAGGCATTTCATTCATCCTGAAAAAATACTGTAAGAAATGGAGCAAAATTATTGCCCAAATTGGTAATGTTCCCCTGAAAGTGAGTAAGAGTGAATAAGAGCCTCTCCTATCAATTTGGGATGGATATTCCCACAGAAGCTAACACCAAAACCAGGACATCCAGAATGAAGGCAGAGAAAAGGAAGAAGTATAACATTTATCTCACCTGATGTGAGCCCCCCTTAAGTTGAGCCTATAAATTACATTAGACAGGAAAAACAAATGCATATTTGAAGCCTGATTCCTCCCATCCTAAAACAGGCAACTAAGGCAGCGCATAATATTATCCTGTGGTCTCCTTTTGCTCACAATATGGAAAACAGAGATGCTTAATTAATCATCTAAAGAGTAGGTAAAGTGCAGAACGGGCAGAGCCCTGGCTGTGCACCTGCAATAGTCCAGTGCAGCCGAATCAGCACTATGTGGAAATTAAGAATGGTCTATGAGCAATGTTTTGATAAATTTTCCTCATGCATATAAAGAACAACACAGATAACTTTCATCCCTACCTCACTTCTGAAGTAGCACAATTGCAAGCTGCTTGTTTTTCAGGGGGAAATACCTGCATTTGCCCCAAACGTAGTTTTCATTTTGATCACGCAAAACAGAAAACAAAAATAGGAAAGAACCTCGGCAGGTTTTCCTAACTGCATGTGGTATGAACTGAACTCCACTGTCACGCTTTGAAAGTTAGCCTAAGCATCATGTTAACTGAATTATGAAAAATATGGCAGGTTATCACTTGGCATTGATTTGTGTTTGATTCAGTCTCTTAATAGAAAAAATATATATTAACTGCACTCTAGGTATGACATACAATTAATGAATACACTTTTACCTATTTAATCCTTTTCACTGTAGACTATGCTTGTGAAAAACAGACCAATGTGCCAGCGATAGAATAATTTACCATTGTTTTAAAAATCAAAGTCCAGGTGTTTGTCTTTGCAAACATTTTAAAAGACAGAAACTGCATATACACGACCAATTCATTCCATCCATACTTAGAAAACTGTTGAAAGGAAACCTACATGGACAGCAGTGATCAAAAATTGAAACTTTGGAGTTGTTCGAGATAAGAACAATTCCTTCAAGCTGAACCAATCAGTTCCTTTCTAACTCATAACCACAGCATGATATTCTCTAGAATTATTACTTACTTTTAGATTGTATGTGGAGATCACAACCTGGGTGAATCAGACTCTGGTAGACCGTGTATAAAGTCATATTAACTTGTATATTCTAAGAACACACAGAGCTATTTTCCAGATAACTGCGAGGAGTGGTGTCAAATATTTTTCCTGTCATTTATTAACTTTTATTTTCTTTTTTCTTTTTTTTATTATTTTCTTTATCACAGAGTGGAATTTTCTACTAAATATGCAAACTTATAAATATTGAACTATCTGCAAACCAACATAGCTTGGAATAGACTAAAAATAGAGTATATTAATTAACAAATTATCAGAGTGAACTCTGCACTTGTAAGGCATAGGGTGGACCTAGTGTTAACACCTGCTAATGTCTCCATTCCCATCCCTTGGAGGTGACACAGCCAGTTGAAAGCCTGAAAACACCCTACAAGATGTTGACAAATAGGAGTGAAAGTTAACTAATTTTATTTAGTGTTTATTCAACTTTTTCCTACTTTATCTGCCAGTTTTAATAATGAGAGAAATGGGATAGAAAACAACATGTTCTGAGAAAAGCGGAGACTATCTGGATCTATGACTGAGGTTCACATTTTTATATGCGCTTTGCCTGCCACAGGTACCACACCTTTGCAAGTAGCTACTAATAAAGAGTTTTGTACTATTGCCTACACAGCCAATAACTTCCATGTAACTCAAAGTTACAACCTTAGATACCTTATGACAAATTTCTATAATTCAAATAATTCTACTCCATAAATAACTGTGAAATACAAACCAGGGTTTGATTAAAAAGTCAAAAATGCAACCACAGCAAATTGCATCCAATATTCTGTTTGGAAAAATACATAAATGAAGCTATTGCTTTAGGGCAGGAAATGTAATTTTCTTTCAGTATAGAGCATTTAGCACTGTAGGATCCAAATCTGGCTGATAAACATGTCTAGCCAAATAAAACAGTCTTTTCCAGTAAATATGAATACTTTAAATAATTTTTTTATCACAACTAAATATTTATTTATTAATAAATATATATAAATATAAACTAATATTTATTTACTAATTAAAACCCTAAAAACAGGGCTTTTAAACTTAACAGGATTTAGCACAGTAAGTCTGTATTTGTTGAATATGAATCCTATGCTGTTTGTACTCTGCAATCTCAAAGAGCTGAGATTTGTGCATTCATGCCTGCTGTTGTGAAAGAATCAGCAGATTTTCGTGTCTATACACGACCTTAAACATTATCATAGAATTGTAGAATAGTTTGGGTTGGAAGGGACCTCTAGATCCCTACATCTAGATCATCTAGTCCAACCCCACTGCAATAATCAGGGACATCTTCAACTACATCAGGTTGCTCAGAGCCCTATTGAACTTGAATATTTCCAGGGATCGGGAATCTACCACCTCTCTGGGCAACCTGCGCCAGTATCTCACCCATCCTCATTGTAAAATTTTTCTTCCTAGTCTAAATCTACCCTCTTTTAGTTTAAAACCATTACCTGTTGTCCTATTGCTACAGGCCCTATTAAAAAGTCTGCCTCCATCTTTCTTATAAGCCCCCTTTAAGTATTGAAAGGCTGCAATAAGGTCTCCCTGGAGCTTTCTCTTCTCCAGGGAAAGTTCTCTAAAGAGCACTCATGAACTTGCTAGAAGGGTAATAGCAGCTCTGAAGATACCAAAGTTCTGAAAATACGTATTTAGGAAGGGAAAGGGGAGACATCCTATTTGTTCTGCCCCATTATAAAAAAGCTGTACTGTAAACTCGACCTTTAGTATTTTCCAGGGAACTCAACCTCAAGCCCCACACCCCCACAAGACAACTTCAGCAGTTCTGTTATCCGCAGAGGTGTTTCTTTTTCCTTCAATCTAGGCTAAATTTAAGAGTATACAGCCTATGTCCTAGTTCACTTAATCTGAGATGGCTAAAATTTTTTAAATTTAATTTAGCTAATGAATTTTCCATTTGGAGATAAAAATTTTTCTGTCTAATGATGTTAGTTAGATAACAGTTACCTGAAAAACTGAGCTTTCAGTACTAGGTTTTGTCCAAATCCCATTAACATCAACTGAAATGTTGCAATTCAGGCTGCTTTATGAAGAATCAAATCTCACTTAATTTGCTCTACACTAACCAACATATTTTTCAGTAACTAATTTTCATCTTATACTTTGTCACTACAGATATTACAAAAAATGGTTAAATACTGAAATATTACCAAAATAATATTAATAAAAAATACTAAAGTATCTTCAGCTTTTTTTTTCCTCTTTCTAGTTTTGCAGGACTAGTCAGAACTTGATCCTATTCATATCTCTGAATGGCTCTCATGATTGCTATTTTCATCTGATTAGATTTTTTTAGAGTGACAGGAGGTTCTTAAAGTAATTCCTCAATTTTGGGGGGAGTTGTTTTCTTGGATGACTTCAGTTGGTCCAAAGCTCATTGGGCACATTTTGAATCAGTGTTCAGTGACCTTAAGTTCTGCTGGTCCTTTTCTCTGTCAAAGGGTTATTGCTCAAGCCATGCAGTTATGCAAAGAACAAGTCCAAAATTAATGTTGCTTGATCTACAGCCAGGGTAACGCGCAGTGAACCAATGAGTTGTATTACAATAAAAACAACTGACAGGTGATCCTACTTTAATTTTTTTTTTTGTTGAATATGAATCCTATGCTGTTTGTACTCTGCAATCTCAAAGAGCTGAGATTTGTGCATTCATGCCTGCTGTTGTGAAAGAATCGGCAGATTTTCGTGTCTATACACGACCTTAAACATTATCATAGAATTGTAGAATAGTTTGGGTTGGAAGGGACCTCTAGATCCCTACATCTAGATCATCTAGTCCAACCCCACTGCAATAATCAGGGACATCTTCAACTACATCAGGTTGCTCAGAGCCCTATTGAACTTGAATATTTCCAGGGATCGGGAATCTACCACCTCTCTGGGCAACCTGCGCCAGTATCTCACCCATCCTCATTGTAAAATTTTTCTTCCTAGTCTAAATCTACCCTCTTTTAGTTTAAAACCATTACCTGTTGTCCTGAACTTGAATATTTCCAGGGATCGGGAATCTACCACCTCTCTGGGCAACCTGCGCCAGTATCTCACCCATCCTCATTGTAAAATTTTTCTTCCTAGTCTAAATCTACCCTCTTTTAGTTTAAAACCATTACCTGTTGTCCTATTGCTACAGGCCCTATTAAAAAGTCTGCCTCCATCTTTCTTATAAGCCCCCTTTAAGTATTGAAAGGCTGCAATAAGGTCTCCCTGGAGCTTTCTCTTCTCCAGGGAAAGTTCTCTAAAGAGCACTCATGAACTTGCTAGAAGGGTAATAGCAGCTCTGAAGATACCAAAGTTCTGAAAATACGTATTTAGGAAGGGAAAGGGGAGACATCCTATTTGTTCTGCCCCATTATAAAAAAGCTGTACTGTAAACTCGACCTTTAGTATTTTCCAGGGAACTCAACCTCAAGCCCCACACCCCCACAAGACAACTTCAGCAGTTCTGTTATCCGCAGAGGTGTTTCTTTTTCCTTCAATCTAGGCTAAATTTAAGAGTATACAGCCTATGTCCTAGTTCACTTAATCTGAGATGGCTAAAATTTTTTAAATTTAATTTAGCTAATGAATTTTCCATTTGGAGATAAAAATTTTTCTGTCTAATGATGTTAGTTAGATAACAGTTACCTGAAAAACTGAGCTTTCAGTACTAGGTTTTGTCCAAATCCCATTAACATCAACTGAAATGTTGCAATTCAGGCTGCTTTATGAAGAATCAAATCTCACTTAATTTGCTCTACACTAACCAACATATTTTTCAGTAACTAATTTTCATCTTATACTTTGTCACTACAGATATTACAAAAAATGGTTAAATACTGAAATATTACCAAAATAATATTAATAAAAAATACTAAAGTATCTTCAGCTTTTTTTTTCCTCTTTCTAGTTTTGCAGGACTAGTCAGAACTTGATCCTATTCATATCTCTGAATGGCTCTCATGATTGCTATTTTCATCTGATTAGATTTTTTTAGAGTGACAGGAGGTTCTTAAAGTAATTCCTCAATTTTGGGGGGAGTTGTTTTCTTGGATGACTTCAGTTGGTCCAAAGCTCATTGGGCACATTTTGAATCAGTGTTCAGTGACCTTAAGTTCTGCTGGTCCTTTTCTCTGTCAAAGGGTTATTGCTCAAGCCATGCAGTTATGCAAAGAACAAGTCCAAAATTAATGTTGCTTGATCTACAGCCAGGGTAACGCGCAGTGAACCAATGAGTTGTATTACAATAAAAACAACTGACAGGTGATCCTACTTTAATTTTTTTTTGTTAGAACTTCCCTAGCTAAACAATCTGGAACTGGTTGATCTTTGATTTCTGCTCAATCTGTGAAATCCTGCCACTTTCCAACATTTTTACCTGCTACAGCAGTGCAGAATGATGAGGTTTGAGATAACAAGTACTATCTTATCAATGCTACAAAACACACTCAATACTTCACAGAGAACAGAGGAATAAGTGAGTCTGCTATAGTAGCATTCTCCATGCTGCATAGAATGCTCTCTTCACCATTTCACTCCTTTTTTGCCAAATACCTTCTATTAAAACCAGTACCGCATATTTCATAAAGAAGAAAATGCATATCAGAAAAGGATGAGCTCTTGAAAATATATTTATTAGCCAGGGTAAAAGTCATCTTATGCAAGGTTGATTCACAAACAAACATAGAAGAGAATCTACATAAAAAACAGGAAAGTCTTTCTATAGTATTTTCCTTAGTTCTGAAAACAAACAAACATATAGATATACAGAGAGAGAGAGAGAATCACTTAGCTCTGATTACAGTTCAAGGTCTTAATAGCACCATATGTTTTTGTTTCCTGAAGCAGTAAGGTAGTTGGTAGTAGTGAGGTAGACATGAATAGTCCACTCAAATGCATAAAATTAGTCTTAAATTTAAAGACAAGTATACATTAAACATTTTGGTGGTGTTTAGTGAATAGTAAGAAATTAAAATGCTTCTGGCACAGCTAACTTCTGGCACAGTTTACATTGTCTGCCACACAACAATATACACAGTCGTGCCCCCGTGTCTCTCTATGCATTTTTAAATGACATGTATATTTATAAGTTTGATGCTAAACTATTCATTGAACATGCAATTAGAATGTAACCTAATGTCTCCTGCTTTTGTTTACAGTTTCCTTCCTGTGCTTTTGGTTCATTCCCTGATGTCTCTTTTCCATGTAAAAGCCCCCCTCATGCTTTCACTCTGACTCAGCAGATTTTACAGTGGGGAGAGCTCATCTTTACTGCTGAGAAATTACTGAATATAACAGCAATATATTCAGGAAAGCATCCCCAGGACAAACCAGTCCTCCTTTACTCTTCCTGGCTTCTTGCAGCAACTTAACAGTTCTTTGCAAAGGAAATATTACTAGTGGGGCCCAGGGAATACACTGCTACTGAAAATAAGCACCGTATCTTGCAGGATCACATACAAAAATCACTCATACAAACCACATTTTTATTAAGGGAAAAAAAATAAAATTAGACAGCCAGGATTCCAAATTCAGAAATGTAATTAATGCTGCAGGCGCGAAAAGAGTCACCCACCCATAGAAATCCAGGTTCCTCTGGGACCTGCTAACGTAGATATAGAAAATAAAGAATACTACTAATAAAAAGCTCTCAAACCTATGTTAGTTGGGAAGGCAAAGTATGTTCAGAGCTACTCTCTATTTTGTACCCCTGAAATGCTTGGGATTTTTATTTTCATGCAAGCTGCAGCATAATGCAACTCAGAACAAATACCTTCCTAAACACAGCCCAGACAGGTAACAGCAAAATCCCTTCTTATTAAATAAAATTAATTATACAGAAAATGGTTCTTATGATTTTAATACCCACAATATAAATATTCAAAACAGCTATAATTTTAAGCTGGTAATTAAAAGAAGGGGAAAAAACAAACACTTTGCAGAGTGTTATTTAAAATAAATTTATCTACATGTTAAAATGGAAATTTATTAGGCTTGTCAAGTGTTTTAATGAGACCTTCTTCTCAGAGTTAACACAGTATCGATGTCTGAAGGGAAATCCAGCTCATCAGGTGGCACCAGCAACACTTGCTGACATATTCTCCCTTTAATAGTGTATTATCTTGACATACACTTTATATGAGTTGTCTTGTCTTAACAACAGTAAATACAGCCACAAAGCATTGAGAAATGCCAGCAGGATGATGACACTAATTATACTGTCTTGAATTAAAAATGCTGAACAGTAAACGAGATTACAAGGCTAAGGATAATCTTAATTTAAATGTGCAGCTGCATTTATCTCATCTCAGATGCAATTTTCCAAAGTGCTTAAAAAAAAATAATACCAGGCAGCCATCTAATGGAAAGCTTTATTTCTGAAGGTTTTAAAGATAATTAAAAGTGCCCTCGTATATTTTGTTCTATTGCCATATTTTATAACAAGCAGTAATTGGCAGGTCAGAATAGAAAAACCAGGTAATTTCTTAAATTGGAACTTCTCCTGCCTTTGATATTGTCTTCTAATTTTTCTTGGACACTTCCAATATGGAATGAGTTTGAAGAATAGAAGAAGATGAAATAGTTAAAATGAATGAAATTTTACACATTCATGGCTTACAGATAATTTATCCTGGACCATATAATATTCTTGTAAGCATTTCACAATGTTAGAAAAGCTTTGTGAAAATTGTTTTAAAATGTTACTTAGCCTACCAGTTCTTAACAGCAACTAATGTGCCAGTTCTTTCTATTAAAAGGTTATGCTGACAAGCTTAATTAGAAGATTCACAAACAAAAATTGTGGTTTCGTTGTATTTGCATATACATCTGTGCCCCAAGCAAGAGGGAAGATCCTGAACGGCACAATGCAAAGCCTCAAGATTAGAAGAAATAAAACCCAAACAAACCTCAAAGCCAGATAAGAGAAATACTTCTGAAGGGATTAAAGCCTTGTTTTAACATTTTAAACTGCATATTTTCACCAGATAAGAGTGTCAGAATCTTTGTGAAAATATCTCGTGCCTTCTTCATGCTCTCTTCCAAATTTCCTAAACCCTTATTACTCTGATGTAATATTTATGATTAGTTATGTTACTTTACAATATTTAGGTAGCGTTTTTTTTACCCCAGAAGTCTTCAAGCACCTTTCTTTCCAGTATAAATTGGATCAGGGCTGCACGTAGATCCATTTGGAGAGGAAAATATGATTTTCAACCGTAAAGACTCTTGTACATAACATGACCTGGAGCGCAGATTTTAAGGGGTGTGTAGGCTACCATCACTTTAGCTCTTTTTTCCACAAATAAATTCCCACCAGAATTGTATGTCTGCTAATATTATAATTTTTTCTCACAGTAAACGTCAGCTTGAAGAGCTCTAAGAAAATAAAACAATGAGGGAACGTAGCAATTATTAACAAAAAAAAAAAAAGCCTTTTAATCTGCTCATAGAAATAAAGTCCTCCACTCTTTGATAGATATCTAAAGTCCCTACACTTATATATAATAGGGCCAGGGCACTTTTAGGGCACTATAAATTCATCTTCATATAGATGTGAAAAACCATCAACTGAACTGCCCACTCAAATGTCCTGGTTTTCCCACTAACTACAGAAGCTTTATAGCTGGTTCAGATGTAGGTTTCCACACTGTAAAAGTTGAAAGTACAATGAGATGACTCCTATTACTCTTGCAAAGGACCAGTAACTGTGGCTTTTTGGAAGACTATACAAACTATACTTTAGGGTCAAGCATGCTACTACATATCCAGTAACCCTTGGTATGTGAATTTCACTGGTACAGTTGCATAAAATCCTGAAAAGATGGCTTAACTCACCATATCCCAATATCCCTTTCCTGTTTGCACAACTAGAAACTAAAAGTATTCTGTTGAATGTCTGCCTTTCTATGAGCTATCTGTCCCACAACATGTTGCAATGCTCTTCATGCAGACTTACACACAGTAGAAAGTGGCCTCCTTCACCCTGCCATAGCTCATGCTGTTAGAAAACAAATACATCCCTGCGTCCCCACATTTGAATGCTTTGATGTGTAGCTCTGTTTGTCTCAATATGAGGATTCGTATCGATCTTCATTTGAAAGGCAATTCTTTTTATAATTGATAATCTTTCACGCCTTCATAACTGCAGGCTTGCATTTATCAACAGATTCCAGCAAACTGAGAAAGTGCTAAAATGTAAAGGTCGAGGACAAAATAGAAGCTTTCATGAATTGCAGCTCTCACACCACAATCCTTATAAACATGCTTTTTGAATTAGCAAGATCTCTTGATGTTGAGCAAATATAAGGAAATGGACCTGGTTTGTCATCTGAGTTACGCTAAATAAAACATCTTCTTCCACCTAGCTCAGAATGCCTTATTGTTCTGTCCATCCACAATACCAGCCTTGAACTTGCCACCTCTCATACAACATGCATCCCAATTATGAAACACTTCTCACAAGTCACAAAAAATAACTGTATTTCACAGGGTCATAAAATTTCCGAAGATAGATGAACAGTTGGAAGTTTAACAAATGAAACTCCCTTTTCTTCTCCAAATGTACATGAACA
Organism: Calidris pugnax; assembly: GCF_001431845.1. Classification (NCBI taxonomy): domain Eukaryota; kingdom Metazoa; phylum Chordata; class Aves; order Charadriiformes; family Scolopacidae; genus Calidris; species Calidris pugnax. The sequence continues at coordinate 11,345,359 of NW_015090793.1, forward strand.
TTGAGGTAGACTTACCCTTTCTCAATTACAACCCATCTTCCCTTAAAAAGTAATATTAAAAAAACACCTATGTCACCCCACCCAGAAGGATCCACATTCTATCCACAAGGATCAACCAACTTACAGTCTAGATTTTTTTTTTCCCAAAAACCTTTTCCCTTTGATTAGATGCAATTGCATATTGGTAAAAGCAAAAGATCTCACTTTGTTTATTCCAGTCCAATATTCAGTTATTAATACTTTTTGCTTCTTGTCTGTTTTTTTACCAAAACATACATTTATAGAGTATAATCATGTTTCTTTAATTCTCCTACTAATATTATGACATCTGATGACATGTTCTGAGTAAATACAGTCTCTAATGCAGCAGAACTACAGAATATCACAGGATTTACTGGTGCTGGTGACTATATTTCTCTACTTTTTATAATAATTGCATTAAAGTTGTTCTATTAGTTTAAAAAAATGTAATTTTTTGAAAGTAATTCTTACAGATATTGTGAATAATGTTTAAAACTAACCTAGGATTGATAGCTGGAATTTGATATAGGAAAGCCTGCACACATTCATATTTTTTTCCTTCCTTATATTTCCATTTTCATTATACATTTCTAAAGTATATTCTTTTCAGTTGTTTTTGGTTTGTTTTGTTATTTTTGTTTTGTTTTGGTTTTTTTAAATAGAAATCCTAGCATTGACGATTACGTATTTAGAAGACTGCTTCCAGTTAGAGATCTAGCTTGTGGTCTTTGAGTAATTCTTTCATGGCTGCTTGTAAAGATAAACTCTATGGTGAATCAACTATATGACTCATCTAACTAATAGGCATAAAGTGTCATAATAAATAACTTAACTCAAAACAGAGTCTTTCAAACCGACCTTCTTCTGTACTAGCAACGTCTACAGGAATGTTAACATGAGGCAGCTGGGAGTTGCTAGAAAGAAGACCAACAAACGGAAGGGTGGAGGAGGAGTTGTAAAACACAAAACACAAATGTGAAAATCTTTCCATTTCCTTGAAAAAACTACAATACCGGATAGTCTGTTATTATTCTCTTTTAGGAAATGATGGAGGTTATATTGAGTTCTTGTGGTCATTATGATTTCTAAGGAGTAAAACGTAAAATACAATTATACATAACAGTTTTTGACTTCTGCGCACTAATCACCTATCCTGTTTCTCTTCTTTATGACTCCTGAAGTGCTGTGCACTTCTGTGTTGCAACACAAGCCACTCTCTGTCACATTTAATTATTGCTTCTGTGGGAAAAAGATGAAAATGAAACATTAATACACTGATTTGCATATGACAAATCCACAGACAGATTAAGGGTTGGTTTAATTTCATCTAACCATAAACATGTAAAATTGAGGCATCCTGCCTAAGCTAGTTATATAGGCTGCCTTTAGAAACATGGAAGAGAAGGAGGCTTATTCAGAAGATATAGCACAACCATCATGGGCAAATATTCTAGATTAGGAAGAATCCCCTTCTGAAGATAATTCTGCTGAATGCAGAGGGATCATAAACAACAAGATTAGATTTTACCCTTGCATTTGAGACAGTTAGAGTTTGGAGACAAACCCTACTCTCCATGATTTTCCTAAGACTATGCAGCATGGCTACGGCAGAATCAACAGAGTATTGGTCTCATGAGTCCCTTAACCACAAGAACCTTTCCTGGACAGCTGTATGATTAAAACATTTTATTTAACAGACACAGCTGATGCATCACACAGGAGAAACAGATACTCATTTCCGTTACCAAAAATGGCATTTCCAAGCTATAATTTGGGCATGTGGAAAAAACAGTTGATCCACATGGATATTTCACAGAATGTGGTTGATCTGCCCAGAGAAATAAAGTCCCTAGAGGTGATCAACTTGCAGGCCATAGTATATTGAGCATATAGACCTATAATTAACTGGTAGCACTGCACATTTCATGGTTTTTTGAGACCAGGTAGAAAATGTGAATGAAAAGTTCCATCTCTCTATACAACCCGGCCAAACTTTTCCAAAAGTTTGGAAAAATGCAGAACCTAAACAGAAAGAAATATGATTATTTTTTTTTCTTCAGTTTTAAGACTATGCCCACATATCCTTTATCAAGAATAGCAGGAAAATGGAATGTCATTTTTTATCTTTTCTTTTTTCTTAGAATTCCCTCCACTCATGTTGTTTCTTCACTGACTCTCTGCAATGAAATTCATGTTTCAAGAACTTCTTCCTCTCTTTACCCCAAAGCTTGTGAAAGTCATGGTAAAAGTCTTCCATATGTACTGACTAAAGTACTCCCAAATTGCTTTTTGCAACACTACTTTTTACAAAAAAGTACTTTAAATTACTTTAAAAAGTATCCTTTATAAGAAAAAAGATGCTACTGGTTTAAGAAGGTTGATTATTCCATTTGAAGAGCTAAACATCATCCTCATGGTATATGATAAAAATGTATAATGTCTCAGTAGATGTGTAGTAGGAATTACAGATTAATATTTCTAAAGGATCTTTTGTTGCAGAAGAAAATGTTCAAAACCTGTTTATTTTAATTATATTAGCTCAAGGAATTTCATTCACTAACATGCAACAATAAAGTAGAACATGTGTTATAGAAATAACACAGAAATAATAATATCCAAGTCAGTGAGTTACTGAAGAGAAGTAGAGGTAGGTTAGGCTGAAGAGTAAAAATGATTCTATCTATTCTTGCACTTCTGCAATATCCTTTTGGATACTTTAAATTATATAACACATATACTCTGATCCCCCAAAATTATGGGATACTCTCTGGACAGTAAAGGCAAATATGAAGAAAGAGCATTAAAAAAAAAATATTACATGGACTTTGTTTCTTTCTTGCTTGAGGACAAAGACCCCATCAAACACAGACTTCACAACATCTCTAAAAACCACATGCTTCTCTGGGGTACAGAAGGCAAGTTCTATTTTACCTCTCCCTTTACATAAATTTCTACCGCTATTCTGCTTCCTCCAAGCTGAGTCTCCTGGCTGACTAATCTAACAGTCTTTCCTTTATATTTTATTTTACGATCTCCTTCTGTGACTTCACAAGCTCGCCTATCACTGACATTTTCTTGAGTCCACTAGTCCTACTGAGAGACATGAGATAGATTGAATGTTCCTCTACCACATCCACATCTCTTATGTTCTTATGTTTACATAATTACCTCCATTACCACTTAAAAGCACTGACCCTATCATGACAATTACTTCCGATTTCTCCTCTGTTCTATGAGCTAGACTCACCTTTCTTCTCTTCTGCTAGGAGTAAAATACCTTAACTAATTGCTATGAGCAAATTCATCACCAACTTACTGAAGACAGTAACCATCTTAGTAATGGCTGCAGTTTCTATTCTACAGAGTGTGACATGATTAATTTTAGCAATGTGTATGGATAAAGTGCCTCAAACTTTTTAGTAATGAGGAGATTGAAAAAGAAAAAAAAAAGCAATATCAAAAATGCAGGACTAAAATGACATAACACAGCTGAAAAAAATGCTTCAAGACTATCTTGGACTTCTTTGTGATTTTCCAAAGTGCTGTAGCACTCACGAACTTTGCCTGAGCTCAGCTCTTTGCTCACTTCTCATATTGCAGCAATGTTAAATACAAGGTCACTGGCACATCCACTCTTTCTCAACTGGCACAGAATGACATCTCTGTTATTTAAATGCTTGAATGTATAGGATGGAATATATTCACTACCATGCCTTTAACTACTGCCTACAGCAAAGGTAACAGCGGTACTTTGTGCATGCATGGAGTAGCCTAGCAGCGGTCACTACTTACACATAAAGCCTCCAAGAGCAGTCAAGGGTGTTGCAGGAAGTGGTGGTGGTGATGCAAGATTGCAGTTGGCCTGCTTCTCTCCATTCCAACAGTAAATTAAAGACTTAGCACAGACTGAGACAGTGGTGAGCTATTACACACACTACTATCGAATGACATAAAATCAAATAAAGTCTGAACATCTTGAAGATGAAGAGGTAAGCATTGCAAGAAAAAAAAAAGACAGAAATCATTGTGATGCAATTACGACACTGCTGATGAGCAGACATCTTGCATGACCTGTGATATGTCACTAGATTTCTGAAATAAAGACTGCTGTTCAAGTTAATTGTTATTCTACCTGATGGGACAACTTGTGTAGTAAGAAGTTATTCAATGGGACTATCAGCAAAAAGTCATCTCTCCTTTATCCCAGCTCTTCATAATTAACTGATAAAATATCCTTTATTCACTGCTTACTCAGAGTTTATGTTCTTTAGAGCATAATTCTTTCTTTAGGATGTTGTGATATCTTCCGCATTGGGCCTCCAAAACACTTCTGATAATTCCAATAAACATCCCTATTTTCATCGCATTCTAATTTACTTAATTATTTTTTCTTATCTGCACTTTTGCCTGAGATAATTCATATTCTTCAATCCTTCCATATTTTCCAAATGCTTTTGTATCTTTTTTAAACAGCTATAATATTTTAAAAGATAGATTTTTTTTTGGCAATAACTAAAAAAAATAGTGCAAGTGAAATCTTTTGTATGCTTTGACGGGAAAAGGGATGTATACAACTCATGACTATTAAAAAAAAGTACATCTTTGGAGGCACATGGAGATATTCTTCTGCTGCTGTTTTAAACCTAAGAAGAAAAGAGAGAGGGAAAGACACAAAAAAAGGGGGAAGGAGAAGAAGACAATAACAAAGAGAAAGAGAAAGTTAAATGAAATAAACATTGTGAAAGAGACTGAAAGTGGAAGGAAAATACATGACTCTCTAAACACCACTTCTAAAAGCAATATAATCTTCACTCACTTTTTTGCTAGACTACCTTCTCTCAGTTTCTTTTTCCCCTCTTTTGGGAAAAAATCTCAAGCATTTCTTGTTTTGGAAAGTATGCCCTCACAACTTAATATTCCAACCTCAGTTTTGCATGGTGATGAGTTTAACTTCTTTCCCAGGTCCTCTTGAGAATTGTCAGAAGATATGAGGAAAAGTTATCAATCCCTTTATTAAAGTCATTTAATAATCCTAATACTATTCATTTCCCCAGATATTTTCTTAATAGCCCTAATACTTTTATAATTTTCAATGGTACTTTGAAATTTATCCAAGAGTTAGCAGCCATCAAGGAGATGTCCTCAAGTTAACCTGTTTGCACTTGGCCAGATTGTAAGTTTCAGAAAATCATTATTTGCACTCTTTGCTGTAAGAGCTTGCCAGAAGCACCCTGCTAAATTCTTTCAAGCTTATCATAAGGTCCATAATTTTCTACTAACTAGATTTAATTAGACTTTTTTTGTCAAAATACTTATTGGTGGACCATTCTGCCAAAACCATACACAGAACTGTATTTCTAATGTGAGCAGTGTCTCAAGCAACCCAGTGATGCTTTAAGAACAGTATGGAAACTGGAATTCCCATTTAAGAATAAAAATCCCTGGAGATGCAGAGGAGACAGTGTTTGAACAAATATCACATTTCTCATCATGTGGAACTGCCAGTTTTTTTAGGAAAACTTAAGCTACCGTTGAGTTATCAAATACTTTCAGTCTCCCAGAGCTATCTGGAGTACCCTCACCATAAGCAAGCACTGAAAAAGTGAACACGGAGCTTGGATAGCTGAATTTAGCCAAAACCAGATTTCATTCGAAGAATTTCCCATGGAAAATTGTTATATTGGGAAATTTCCAATCAGCTTGGTTACTCTCTTTTCAGAGAGCTTGGCCACACTACAAATCAAAGGGGAGACAGATCTAGAAGTAATGTTTCCTTCAGGTCATCAACATCAGAGGTAACTCACATTGAGATATATTATAATTTTCAAAGGAGTTGTCAGGAGTAGAGAAGCTCAGTATGGGCAGTAAAAAAAAGACTGCACACCTTGACAAGTACCACACAAAAAATTTTAAGCAAGTTTTTTTAGATCAAAGCTGAGGGCAGGACCCTGAAGCTTACCCACAAAGTTTTTTGTCTTTTTCTTATGTCTTCCTGCTGAACTTTCCTTTTTACAAACATAGTCTTTCAAGTCGTTCAATTAATGAAGTAAGGAGAATACAGAAGCAGCCTCATTCATTATATAACACAGATTTATCTCCAAGCATAAGTCGCTGATCAGTTGTTATGATCAAAGGCTTAAATATTTAAGTTTAATTAAAGACAAGTTATGCTAAGGCCATTCCCTGTCATTTAACCTGGGAGCTGAAACTCACCCTTTATATTCAGCCATTCACATCAGGAGTTTTCTGGTTTTAATTTTTGGGGGTCCTCCCTGTCCCCCACTCCCCATTTCATCTTTCATCATATCTATTTTTCACAATCAGATCTTTGTGTCTGAACTTTCGTAGTGTAGAAGAGAGAACCAAATTGCCTTCTGAAATCTTTTCAGCTTATATTTTACAATGATTGAATTCCTTAATGTTATCTGTTCAACATGTTTAAAAAGATGTCACTGCCTTAACATCAGAAAAGCAGAACTATTTGATTATTGAAAATCCTGGAAACTATGCTAAGGCACATGGAAACAGATAACAGACTTGGAAACATGCAATGCTACAGGTTTGGGGAAGAGTGGCTGGAGACCTGCCTGGCAGAAAAGGACCTGGGGGTGTTGGTCGACTGCCGGCTAAATACATGAGCCAACAGTGGCCAAGAAGGCCAACAGCATCCTGGATTGTAACAGGAATGGTATAGTAAATATAGGAAGCAATCATCCCCCTGTACTTGGCACTGGTGAGGACCAACAGTGGCCAAGAAGGCCAACAGCATCCTGGATTGTAACAGGAATGGTATAGTAAATATAGGAAGCAATCATCCCCCTGTACTTGGCACTGGTGAGGAGTCACCTCAAGTGCTGTTTCCAGGTGTGGGTCCCTCACTACAGTAAAGACATTGAGATTATGGAGTGAGTCCAGAGAAAGTTAACAAACCTGGAGAATGAGTCTTATAAGGAGCAGCTGAGGGAGCTGGGACTGTTTAGCCTGGAGAAAAGGAGGCTGAGGGGAGACCTTATTGTTCTCTGTAACTATCTGAAAGGAGGTTGTAGAGATCTGGAGGTCTGTCTCTTCTCCCAAGTAACAGGTAATAGGATGAGAGGAAATGGCCTCAAGTTGTGCCAGGGGAGATTTAGATTGGATATCAAGCATTGCTATCGATGGTTATCTATCTATCTAAGGGTTATCAAGCATTGGAACAGGGATGCCATCCAGAGCAACCTTGATAAGTTTGAGAGGTGGGGCTGTGCAAACACACGAAGTTCAACCAGGCCAAGTGCGAGGTCCTGCACCTGCATTTGAGCAATCCCAAGCACAAATACAGGTTGGGCAGAGAATGGCTGGAGAGCAGCCCTGAGTAGGACTTGGGGGTGCTGGCTGATGAGAAGCTCAACATGAGTTGGCAATGTACGCTCACAGCCCAGAAAGCCAATGGCATCCTGGGCTGTATCAAAAGAAGTGTGCCCAGCAGGTTGAGGCAGGTGATTCTATCCCTCTACTCCACTCTGGTGAAATCCCACCTGGAGTACTAGCTCTGGGTCCCCAAAATAAGAAGGACATGGACCTGTTGGAGTGACTCAGAGGAAGGTCATAAATATGATGGCTGGAGCACTTCTCCTATGAAGACAGGCTGAGAGATCCTGGAGAAGAGAAGGCTCTGGAGAGACCTTCCAGCAGCCTTCCAGTACCTAAAAAGGAGAGATGGGGAGGGACTCTCTATGGGAGGTAGTGATAGGACAAGGGGTAATGGTTTTAAACTGAAAGAGGAAAGATTTAGATTAGATACTGGCCAGAAATTTTTCACTGTGAGGGTGGTGAGGCACTGGAATAGGTTGCTTAGAGAAGTTGTGGATGCCCCATCCCTGGAAGCGCTCAAGGCCAGGTTGGAGTGGGCTTTGAGCAACGTGGTCTAGTGGGAGGTGTCCCTGCTCATGGCAGGAGCGTTGGAACTAGATAATCTTCAAGGTCCCTTCCAATTCTAAATATTCTATGATTCTATGAAAGATTTTTTGTTTATTCTGTTTATAATATATTCTTTAAATTTATTTAGGCAGTTTGCAAGAGAAGAAAATTAAATGCAATTATAGATACCGTAAAACGGAGGAGAGAACCGAGACAATTTAGCTACTAAGCTCACCTAAAACACAAAATAGGCAGACATAATTATTATTCTAGGTCAAAGGCAAAGACGTGATGTGTAAAATACAAGATTAAAAAGTGAAAATGGGATATTATAGTTTTACATTGATTTGTCTTAGGAGGAAGCTATACTGTCTTAATAGTTGCGTTAGGGAAAAAATTAAAAATACCACAAAACCCAACAAAAACCCATCAGTACATTTCTGAACAGCACATACATGGAGAAGAGATGGATGATTTATAAACTTGAAATCCAAATCAGTGGAGGGAGTTTTTATATAGCAAGTGTAAAACTTTACAAATTATTGTTTAGTCAATTCTTTCTCCTACACTGCACAATTTTTCAGTACCATATTTTTTTCACTTCCCTCCTCCCACATAATAAATCAGCAATATTTTCTGGCATTTTCCAGGGACAACAGATGCAATATTCACATTCCTTTCTGATAATGCCGAAAAGTACCTTAGGCAGTAAATATTCAGCTTTGCTGCCAACCATTCTGGTTTTCTATTTTATATATATATATTTTTGTACTTTATGTATATCTATATAAGCTATAAATTTCTTCACATACACATTTAGATACGTCTGTGTTTAAATATCTATTGAAAGATAAAAAGCAATTTTTTAAATGTTTATTTGCTCTTGTTATAAAATGCAGACACCAAAGTAAATATAGTTTTATTAAAATATTAAAGTATCTTAATTTTTGGCGTGATGTCACCACCTGTGTAAATCTAGGTTTGAAATGGAATTTTCCTGCAGCCCCTCAATCAGTTTCATCTTGGCTGCAAATTTTCATTGAGTGCCATCATACCCTGCAGTTGATTTATGCAAAACTAAACAAAATTACATGGGTTTCAGGTGATGCTTTTCAGATGCAGCTCCAATCCAGTTCTCACTATAACTAAGACAGGTGAGTTGTGAAATCTAACTTATGAGCCTTATTAGCCTGTAAAACCTGTTATTTTGCTAGCAAGTGGAGAACTTTTTTTTCTTTTTATTTCCCCCTGAACTGTAGCTATTGATCTTCTAAAATTACTGAATGTCTAGAGTTTGAATTCCACGGACGTATCACAGTTCTGAACAATTCACAAAGTGCTGGACAACTGTTGTGACTGGGGAAACATGAAAAATCCTCATGGACACGATTTTTCCATAAGATAAAAGACACTATAACTTCATAGCAAGGCTTGGTTAGGTGGTACCTATGAATACACAGGTGTGTTGTGAGAAGATTTAATACTAAATTTTGTAAGAAGGGTTAAGAGTCTTCATTGGTCACAGTAAAGATTCGTATGTTGTAAAACTTGGAAGATTTGGGGGGGTGGGGAGGACGACGCATAGACAAAATGGGGTAAAAGCATGATAATTTCTATGATAAGTATCAAAACATGAAAAAATTCTATGAAGACTGCAACATATACTAACCATTAATATGACTACAAATGTATCTCTTTTCGTTCTGTTTTAGAAGTACCTTCTCATTTTAAAATCAAAATGCCTTTGTAAAGTATTTCCTAGGAAGTTCTGCTAAATGCAGTATTTGCCCTTCAGTTGTAGATCAACAGAAGAAAGAAAAAGAGTTAAGAGAAAGAATTATATACAAAAGATATTTATTTAAAGAAAAGATTAAAAGAGGAAAAAAATCTACAGCTATTACACAGAGCACTTTTAGTTGTGATGAAGTACAATTGAAGATCAATTTCACCTATTAAAGAAATGAATAAACCATTCTCCTAGGATCTGCAATGGGCCAAGTATTCTTGGCAGAAGGAGGGGGTACTAAAAGGTGATTCCTCCTTTCTTTCCCTGAAAACAAGCAAGAAACGGTAATTCTGGAAAGTGTCAAATTGAATGACCCTGTGACTAAGAAAGCCATTTAGAGTTTATTACTTTTTTTTAAACAGCACTATAGATTTTTTTATGTGGTTATACCCCAAGTTATGTGTGATAATGGAAATCCAGTTTGAGATGAAAACTTATGGGAAGCAGCATGTTCCAAGGGACAGGGAATTAGAAATGGTAAAATAACTTGGGATGTTACTGTAGTCTTCTGTGACTTTGAGTAAAATCACAGACAGTACTTAGTTTCCCTATTTGCAAAATTCAATAGAGATACTTCTTATCCTTTGTCATTTTTTGACATCTCTAGATAAAAGCCATAAAGGCAGATAAGTAATATTAAATTCTTTATTTGTGATGAATGTAATGATCTTCATCTGTATAACTTTCTATGATTTTTTTTTTTTTTTAATCTGAGTAGATAGTTACAGGGACTTTCAAAATCCAACTTTGTATTATGCTAAGCAATATTATTTTAGCAAGAGAAAGAATACAATATCATTACACTTGACAGTTCCAATGGATAATTCATCCCATCTGAAATAGGTTTTTTAAAGCGCCTATAGGCTTCTTCCCCCCTCTGTGTGTCACTCCATTGACAACAGAAGGATGATTAACTTACATTAGGTGCATAACTTTTACACAGCTGCCGTTAGCTGAGAAGAGCTCTGTAAACACAGAAAACCAGGATTTGGGGTGTAAATTCACAGCTTTTGGATTGTAACCTACAAAAGTGCACAGTGTTTACAGTTGCAATTTTGAAGCTGAAAACATTAAAAAATGGAAGTGTGAATCTTCTTTACTTTTCTAGCATCATTAATGTGATTGTATGGGGAGTTGAATTTTACTGCTGGTGTGTTACAAAATCATATTTTTAATTGGGGGGGAAAAACATACTAGAGATTATGATGTAGGATCTTGATCTGTGTATTTTGAGAGTTTATTGCCAATATTTTACTTGAGCAATGAATGCAATGATCTTCATCTGCACAACTTTCTATGAATTTTTTTTTTAATCTGAGTAGAAGTTATAGGGAATTTCAACCGAAAGGACAACCCCTCTCAGTTGTCTAGAGGAGCTATTGACCACTGAGCCACTGCTCAGGGGACTTCTGGGGAATCAGTGTCAATTGCTTTCTTATTGGGGTATAAATGTAAGCCTGATCTAGTTATTAGTGAATGCATCTTAAACTGTCTTAAAATTTTTGATTGCTTTCTGTTTTTGAATGAAGTTTAAAAAAATCCACAAAACCCACAGATTCCATTTTTCTCTTTGTATGTATAGCATTATGGCTTCTCTTTAACCCTTTAAAAGTCTTAAAGAATCCGTCTGCGTATAGGTAAGTACTTAGGTACCTAAATGAAGTCCCTCACTATTTAGTATCAACCCACTTCAGAAAAAGAAAATAACAAAAACTGTTCCAGCCAACTAGGCATATAAAACCTGAATACTAATATATGCTCATAACACCTTTATAAATAAAATATACTTTTCCACTCATTTACAAATATACACAATTGTCCGTGCCTAGAGCTGCCTTCCCTTTTGAGCTGAAATGTTGGTATAAATAATTCTCTCTATACAGTTCAGCTACTCAAAATAACAAAGACATTTTAATATTGCTAACCTAGCCAAAGCCAATATTTGTTCTGCAGCAATAGCATATGTTGTTTTCTTCTCTACAATATTTTGAACTGCTATAGAGACATCTCTATATTAAAACTAATGGATTTAGAATAAATTCAGCATTTATATTTTGATCACATTTTCTATCACATACCTGAAAGGATGCATTCTGCTGGTGATAAAGGGCTACAGGAAACAATACTGATTATATTGAATTCGAATGACTAGGTTGAAGCTATTTTAGGCAGAAAAGATCCTATGATGCCTTTATTTGCTAGGTGCAGTCAAGTCACTGATACAAGGACCAGGTAGGTGACAACTCAAGGTGTAAGTGCAGCAGGACTGGGTGTTTGACCTTCCCAGTGCTCAGTGAGGGGGCGCGCAACTGCTCATGCCTCTCACTGCTCCCTGCACTCACAATAGGGTTAAAACAATTTCAATTAGAGCTGAAAACCCACACCTGCACAATTACCACGGTGTGGTGGTCCTGTCTTGCTCATCTCTTCCCTGACCATCTTTGCAGAGCAGCCAGGAAATCTCTGGAAACTTTGTTCTCCTGTTTTTAATTATGGCCAAGACAATAACAGTAAATAGCCATATCTCAGAACTTCGGGGTGACTCTGTCTCCCATATACTGACCCCAGGCAGTGGCAATCAATAAATTTTAAGGGGACACACTCATATACAGAAGGGCTAAATGACGAAATCATACAATAAAGGTACTAAATGCCATAAACTAATACTGCAGATATCACTTTATGTATATGTAATGCAATGATATGTAATACTATATGCATATGCAGAAATAATATTTGCATATTATTTCATTTGTGGCCTAATAAGTGCTGAATACAATGTAATAAACACGGTTTGGTCTCCTGGCTGTTCTCTTGCTGGTGCAGCCCAGGACACAGCTTCAGCTTTTTGGCTGCAAGAGCAGCAACGCTGACTCACGTTACATCTTTTCCTTGGCCTGTCTGCACTTAATGTACAGGCAAACAACGGTGCAGCTGCCACTAATGGTGCTATTATCCAAACAGAGTACGTTTATGTGCCCTTGTTCTTCACCATCATTACCAACATTATCAGGAAGGTTTCTACACATTCGTGAGATACTGGGAGCTTTGTTCATAGGAAGAGGCAGATGAAGCTGCACTACTCATTCTATTTAGCTATATTATACCAAAACACATAACAAATACAATTGCCAAGGGAAAGCAGTGCAAGTCCCTACATTAGAATCATTCTGTGGACTAACACAATAATTGGGATGATTCTATTTTAAGGTCAGAAGGAAGTTTTGACGTCACTTGGCCTGCCAAACATTATCTGTCCATTAGATAGGTAGAACAAAAGCAAAAAGCTGAATTACAGTACTATCAAACTCAGTCAGTACTACTAAAAATTCATAACTTTTCACTTTTATAGTTATTAATATATTTTATTTGTTTGGTGCTCCACATTAACTGCATTTGGCCAATTATCAGTATTTGTTTGCAACACTGCCTATTCTTGTATTTCTAATATACTGGCAGACATTTTCAACAGGTACAAAGCTATATATCCACATGAATAAAAACATTAAAAACCAAAAATGTTAAGTTTATTAAAATGAAACTATTTAAAATTGTGCTTTAGACATAAACCTGTCCTAGACACTTCCGTAACCTTTCTTCTCCCTACAGACTACATTTTGACAATTCTTCTATGTAAGTATAAAAGAGGATTTGAGAGTTTCTACTTCAGAAATTGTATTGTTCTCCTATTACTTCTGGGTTTTTCTCCACCACAAAAGATTTGTAGTCGTCTACATTGCTGAAGGTCATGGATGGTTTTATCATCCAGCCAAGCAAATAACCAGAATTTGGCCAGGCAGCAGAAAGTCATTTTTCACGTTCTGCAGCTGCCTGCCACAGAGAGATGATCAGGCCTGGAGACTTCATTTTAATTAGTCTCTCCTCTCCCTCAAGTTACCTTCCCTTGATTCAAAAAGGGTCAAAAACTGACCTCATCCATGACTGCAGAGATTGTTTGGAAGTTCTAATAATAATCACCTGAAGGTGGGACTAAATGCCTCAAATCTTTTTAAATGTCAATCACATACTTTGTACTCAGTTAAGGGTGGGAAGGGAAGAAATCACATTAACTTTAATTTTTAAGCTATTCTTGCTCCGTAACAGAAATCTTCTCTTACCCAACACAAGATGCTACATATACATGCCTTCAAATAAATGTTTGTGCAACAGAGAAAGTGACAAACTCGGTAATAATATAGTGTTTTGATACAAAACATACACCTGGTTTAGAAAATCACCTCCCTCAGGTAATTTCCATCATCTGATTATGATCCTTAACACACATGCTTTATTTACAATTAATAATGTTTACTACTTCCCACTGAGACTCATGTAACAATGGCAAATAGTCCACAATGACTATGGACTGGCCTTTTGGCAGGTGCAAGCAAAGATCCTCTGCCAGAATGACACTTTTCTAGGTCAAAATAAAACACTGTAATGTGTAATTCATCCCTGTGCTCATGCTAACCAACTGAAACACCTCAAACTGTTATCAGCTCTTCCACACCATCCAGCAAGGTTTGACTTTCAATTATCACCTGCAATTGTAATTGAATCAAGACAAGTATCTTAAAGCAGTAACAAAAGTCTATCTAATTAAACAAGTAGAATTAATTTTCCAGTGAGTTATAAAGCCTAAAACTCATGGACAGATATTAGTTCAGGAATTGAAAAGCTATTTTTCCTTTGCAAAACCTGTAACCAACTTTCTCCCTTCCTGCTGGGCAAGAAGCCATCACCCTTCTGGAAGCTCTAGCTAGAAGAGAGCAGCATAGTGAACAGCTCTGATTTCTCAGCCTTACATGCTGCAGAGAGAACAGCAAACCTGTCCTTCAGTCCTTTGACAAAGGTAAAACTATTCACTGCAGGAGACAGGCTTTTAGCTTGAAACTAAAGGGGAAAAAAAGTAACCACAGAAAATAACACAAATGTCTATGTTCAATAAAAATATAAGGAAGGCTAAAGAATATATAAAGATATAGATAAACAGAGACAAAAATAAAGCTATAGATATGGGGAGATGAGGAAGCAGATCTGGAGAAGAATGTAATGAAAATTAAACATCAATAATGCAAGGCCTATCTTACAGACAAAAGTATTTTTACTCTGAAAAGGATTAGAGGAGGGATAAATAGTTCATAGCAGCTGTTTGACATATCACTAAATATACCCTACTGGAAAATACTCCAGTGGCAGCGAGATGGAAGGAGAAGGTGATAAGCACAAGAGCAAGAAAATTTAAGGATTTCAATAGCTGGACCTTTAAAAAATATTGATATTCCAAATTTGACTGCATGAATATAATTTACTCTTAAAAACATATTCATTAACACATTGGTTGCAAAATTCTCAAATGCAACAGAGCTATAAAGAATTATCATTTTGAAAAAAACCCTGAAACAAACAAACTCACCTTATTTTCAATAAGGCATTGCAAATGCCAAACATAAGAGAAACTGGTTGGAAAAAAAAATGGCTATGCCATGAATTGCATAATAAAGGAAATCCCATTTACAAATATGAGAAAAAAGAATAAATCTGGAGAGAGCAGATCACAGCAATCTGAATGAAGCATTGACATCTCCCAACAGTCACTTCACTGCCCCTACCATCACTTTGATTTTATTTTTTTTTTTAACACCTTACTGAAAAAAAAACCAAAAAGAGTCAGCAGATAACTTTAGGTGTAAGCCAAGCTGTGAACCTACTGGATGTGTACTTCTCTCTGTCCTTCGGGCTGGTTTTCTGTACTGACCTTTCTGCCTGCATCCAGAGTTTCGACAGCATACCTGTGTAGCAGATAAGACTGCTGCTTTCCCACTTCTTTTTGTCACACAAGCCTAACCTTCATAACAATCTGAAAAACCAAAATCCAGACTGACTTTACTGAAGTAAAAAGCTTATTCTACCTGTTTATGAAGTATTTACTGTATGCTGGCAGTTTATTTACTTTAGGCTGGAAGTAAAGGACTAGACTCATGTTTCACTTTTCCCTTTAAGTTGTTCAAATTATGATGAAGTTTTTTCCAAACCATCCTCTTTCATCACTTAGCATAATAAAATCTCATTCAAAAAGAGATTATTTTTGTTGTTTTTCTTAATCCAGACTCCTAAATGAAGTCCTCCTGCAGTTAACTCTATATTAAATTATCTTCCTAATGTATCATAGGATTCATCTACGTGAGAACACTTTCAATTTAACTGTTCACAATTTGATTTAGTTGAATACAACCTTGCTTTATTTCAATTTATCTTGTTATAGTTTAAGTTAATGGGGAATTGACTGAAGTTCTGGCTCAGCTGCACAGAAGCAAACAGCTGTAGTGATTTAAGATGTTCCTGTTCTCCAGCTGCTCACTCTGTCCCTCTGCCAGATATTACTGTCCCTAGAAATTCACCAAAGTGAGCCCAGCCACCATAGCTGTCATTTGTGCATATTGATGTAAATGCATCTTCATATATTTTCTCTGTTGAATCTACTACAGGAGCAATAACCTTCAGAGAACGGACACAACAGGGCATGGACATTGTCATACTTGAAGCTGCTTACTTCTTGCTGAAAGACACTGTTTAACACCCTACAAAGGAGACCTTATTGAAATTGTCCTTCCACAGACATAAGAAGAGTACCACACATTGGTAACTCGCCAAAATTTGTCAAATATTTCACATAATTAATAGATTGGTCTGCTTGAATTCCTTGCTCTCGTGGAAACTGCACGTCTTCTATCTGCCAGGCTCATTAAAGCTCTTTTCAACACCAAAATTGTTAATTGATTAAAACAATGGTAAGAGATTAAATTTGTGATTCCAAAAATGGGAAACAAAGTTACCTAGTTGCTCATTAAGATACACCTTTAACATAATAACATTAAGTGATCTCCTTTTCAAGATCCCATGCAGGATTTCTTTGTGAAATCTCCTAGAGGAGAAGGCAAGGGGATGAAACAGCTCTCCACCCCTGAGCAGTTACCTTTTAAAATTGACCTTTAAGAGGGGAAAGGAAGAGGGTGCCTATTTACTCAACGCTACTAAGTCCAGGACTAGTTTGTTCCAAGAAGTTTTGTGTATCTGTATCGTTGTTTCCCTGCTCAAGACAGGAGCCCAGAAACACATTGGCAGAGGGATTATTTTTAGAATAGTCTTCCTGCCCTTCACAACATTTTCATATTTGGTGGAGTATTTTTATAAAATGAATGTGTATCTTTCCAAAGTTATCATTTTGCTGTCAGATCTCCCAAAAGACTATTCATGGCATAGTACAGGTGATAGCTTATGCACGCCAAGTATTTTCTCCAAAATCATCCTCCCACCAACATTTCCGGGCTCATGATGTTATAGCAACTACCTAAACTTCCACACAGTCAGATCTGCCTTGGAGCCCATCTGTCACAACTCTGTCTAAAATTACATTGGTGACTCTTCAGAGAAAATAAGACTGAATGTGAGAGGTTGTATCATTTAACAATTTCATTTTTTTAATAGCTATATTGACTGTTTAGGCAGGATGGAACAGATCTCAAGTTACTAAAGATTTTTATACTGATTCTAGCAATAGATGACTCCTGTGAAATACAAGTAATTATCATGGTTTAACATGCTGTTAGCCACTACCTACCAAAATCTCCTGATACGACAGCAGACCAGGTTTTATTTCTTTCTCCATGTATTTATCTTTTTCCATTAGAACACAAAGGTTATTTCGTATACTACAAAGCAACTTCAAATGATTATGGGCACCTAACTGCACTGAGGCTCCAACATCACACTGTAGTCTTGAAAACACTTGCTTTCTGAGGGCTATTATTCTTTAGGTTCTACAAAATATTTATTGCCTGGAGGGCATTTTCTTAAGTGATTAGCTGACAAAACTATATTGTACAGAAAAAATTAAAAAAAATAATGCTACTTCTGCTTTCACTTTTTTTTTTAAAACAGTTATTAAACTTTATTAAAGAAGTTTATTACTGTAATTCTTCCCTAAGAAGTCCAAAAACTAAACCAGAAATCCTTTAAAATAATCTCACCATCTCTAACACTTTATCTTCCAGCCCTGAAGATATGCTTATGTTAGATGCAGGAGTCCTTTTAAAAAAAAATAAATAAAAAATTTCCTTTTAAAAAGAAAGATATTTAAGATGGCAGCCTTTTGTAAGGCTAAGAGGGAGGAAGGTTTTTCTTATGTCTCCCCACTCCAGGAATGAATAGTGCTATCCCAAGGACTTCTTCCAGCCTTTTTCTCTTTGCATGGTTTACTACTAATAATATTCAATAAATCAAGAGCAACCTCAATCCAGTACTTTTCTGCTGACCACACTAGACTCAGAGTCACAGAAGAGTTTGCTTCCTTGCTTTTATCCACCATCTTTACAAGAAACAATTGCCACCAAATTATCTTACAGAAAGTTCTTCTCTCCGTTGCCTATCGCACCTCAGCATAAGGTAAAATATCACATTCTGTATATCTGCATTGAATAAAAGCCCTGTACCGCATCTGAGCTAGAATGGAACAACGTTGGAACATTTAGACAGTGAAATGCAGTATGATACAAAGGTGCAGTTGTAGTTTGCTTGGCTGGGTCAGTCCCACTCCTTAAAATAACTTACTCCTGCTTAACAAAGAACCCTTTGGTAAAATCCATCTGCATAATCTCAAATTATATAGATTAAAGTGCTGATGAGAAAAAAAAGTAAAACAAACCTTTTGCAATGTAAGAGGAACCAGTGTTATCTTGCATTAAATCACAAGGGTGCTCTTTGTATTATAATGTGTGAATTATTTAACAATATAGGTAAAAATGGTAAAATGTAAATGATATTATATAGTGTATGTGTCTGAATATATATTTTGTACATTTTATACATATATGTACAAAAGCATGAATTCATGCTGAAAGTTCAAGTTGCCAAACAACGTTTCAAATTTATTCAACCCATTCCTCCTGTAATGTCAAAAAAAACCAACCCAAAAAATATAGACATGCTGGGAACAATTGGAATTTTATACCACAGAAAGATGAAGAAACCAACTGATTTCTTTGACACATCCATGCCTTCAGATTCAACCTGCAAGAACATCGTTCCACCCTTTTCCTAGTCCATGTACTCCATTCGCTGATGCTTTACTCCACTCATTACAAGCAGAACTGTACAGGAATTGCTAATGCTCACAGAGAGGGAGACTGCCCACCTATTTCTACTGCAACACACTAAATGGACTCTTAGGTAAAAAGAAAATGGAAACTGTTTATTAACAACACCACAGCATACCACTGAGAAAAGCAAGTTCTGTGAAGCTTTATATAAAATGGAAGAGTGGAGTGAAAATTCAACATGAAAGGCAATTTACCAAGAAAACTGATACAATTTTGTGAGTGGCTAGAGGGAGGAAAGAGTCTGCTTAGTGGATTAAAAGACTGACAAGTGTTTCTTAGGAATCTGAAGATGGACAGCACTAGATAAATGCTTAATACTGTTCAAAGGAGTCAATTATTTCCAAGCCAGTAAATATGACTTAAGGTATTATTTTAGATACATGTATTTGCTTTGTAACTACTTCAAGTATTTTCATAACAGCTTTTTCTATGGCACACAGGTACCCAGATATTGAAGACCAAACCTCATCCCAATTCCCGAAAATAGTATTAAGCCCTTATGTCCTTACCAGCCACTGCTGAGTTTCACTGAACTTCATCCAGGTCTGCAACTGGATGTAGAGTAGAGGTGGAAAGAAACAAGGGTGGAGGATGGTCTCTTTAAATTTCCCCACAACTCATCTGCCCCACCTGCATTCCTCAACTGTTTCCCTAGATTGGTGAAGACTTATTCCATACCACAGAGTTAATGAATCTTTTCTTCCTTTTGTGAAAAAGGGCAGAATCTGATCTGCAAAGCATTTAATGGTGGCATTTAATAGTTTGGTTTCCCTGAATGCAGAGAAAAAACAGATTAGACACCAATATTTTTTTTAACCTTGATTTTGAGGGGAAAAAAAGAGAAATACATTTAAAATGAGAAATTGTGATTGAGGGGGAAATAAACACTACAAGCCATCTCTTCTAATGTTTTGGTGCAGCATTTCAGCCATCTGCAAACCACCTTATAGCCTCCCACTAATCTGACTTTCTAACACACTGCAGGTTGGCATCTATTGGCATCAGACTATAAAACTGCTTCAATCAAGATCTGTATAATCCCCATAACTAAAATGTCTTTGTTACGTTTTATGATCAAACATTTCTGAAAACACAGCCACCGGTCCCAGCAACCATTCAAGATGCTCACAGGTGAGTTAAGGCACAATAAAAAGCACAGTAATATAGCAAATCTCCTTGGAGAATGTGTTGTTTATCACCAAGTCTGCAGACTCTTACACTACAAACGTATTGGCAACCATTTCTAGCAGATCATATACGAAGACATGAATGTAATTTGAAAAGTTTGGAGATGCACAGAAAAAGCAATCAACAACCTCAATAGGAAATTTCAGGAAAAAGCAAAATGATTTGGTAAACATGAATGATTGTTATGTCCTTCAATAGGAAAAAAAGGGAATTGAAGAAGCAATGACCTTTCGTACCCATCCTTCAAGTAGCAGTTTGTAGAAACTTTTCTATTGCCCATAAAATTAGCTAGAAGATAAATCTCACTATGGTGATTTGCTCTTTATAAATCCAAAGCCAGTGTTCTGAGTTCTCACTGTATAATTATTTCAATATAGATAAAGCATGAGTCATCTGTTCTACTCTAACCTTTGCATTTAAATTTTAATTTTATTCTTGCTTATCTTTTTCCTAAATTGATATTACTGTCTACTATGTTTATTAAAAACAACTTAAAGCCACAGTGCATGTCAAACTCTGCACTGAGGCAGCATTTGTTGTGTTATTTTAATTAACATGTCTCAGGGAGATTACAATTCTAATAATTTCTATTAACTATGTCAAAGTTTCTTTTTCTTAAATGTCAGGTTTTGTTTCCCATTTCAAATTATGCCTTAATACCAAAAAGGCTTTTAGTAAATACTCTGCACACCCAGGTATGAAACTCAGAGGCACTGTCTTATTTTTCTGCTATCACAATCATGGTTGATTAGTCAGTATCCTTAGCAGTTTCCCAAATTTGCCCCCTCTGGATCTTTTCTTCCTCTCCCATTCTTAGTGAGACAACATTTCCACAATGTAGAATTCAGAAAAAAATATAGGTGGGAAATAAAACACTGAATGGTAACTGTAGTAGCTTCTAAAACCCAGGAAATGCATTCCTCAACCCAGAATGAGACCGGCTGGTTGTCCCCCTTCTCTTATTAATAAGCTTGTCCTAGAGCAAGCCTGTACTCAGAGGGAAATTAAAAAGAAAGTGCTCCACATCTAGACTACAGCGACAGAAGATTTTAAGGTTAAATATCTGGTTGTCTCCATACATTTTTGCCCATGGCTTACCACAGTCCTTCTAACACATACTTGGTAGTAAACTGGACCTCAGTATACTTAAAATGGGTGCTGGATGAGCTGTTCTGCACAGAGGAAAGAATCAGTTAATACCTTGTTTAAGTGAATTTCTTACGAGGCTTGGCCTAAGGTATCTAACAGTGGTTCTAAGCCACTGAAAGAATAAGAAAAAAAACGTTGTCCTAGACTTAAGGGGGTAGTCATTATTTTTAAAGGTTCCCTTTTTAACCCTCTCCCTTCCTTTACAGTCAAACAACCATGGAACCTGGTTTCTTTCCCCAGCTATTCTGGATATGCAGAGTAACAGTTTCTGCTGATCTGAATAAATGAATTCACAACACTTATTCAGCTTTTTGAATGGGATTTCCCTTCTTCATTAAGTACTCTTTTCCATGACCAATGGATATGAGTCGATTGGAAGAAGCGCTACGCAGCAGTGAGAGTTTGGTGCCCAACACAGCTGTCAGGGTCCCCTGCAGAGAGCTGAATCTGGAGAAGGTTTTGCAAATCACTAGCAGGGAAAACAGACAAAGGCATGTCAGTCTCAAAGACTCCCACACACCACACGAAGACACTACATGAATAACATTTTAATATCCTTTTTTTTTTTTTTCAATTAAAGGATGAGTGGTCCATTTAGTACCATCAAGATAGTTTCACAGTCTGAAAGACTACGAGTCTTTAAACTCTTAGGTTTTAGACAGTGGGATGTACTGACATGTGCAAGTTTGCTACTGCTAATTGAATTCAATGCAGGTGTCTACCTGTTTTTCCGGAAATCCAAAGAAACTTAATTGGCTCTAGAATGATTTTTTTTCCACAGTCTTAAGGGGAAAAAAAATAGCTAAAAAACAAAATGAGAAAAAGTAGATAGATATTTAGTAGTAAAGTCAATCTTAAGATATATTGTTGATAATGTGCAAATACTGAAAAGTCAACCTTCCTTTGCAGATTTTTTTTTTTTATAAGTAGAGATCAGGATCTTTGAATGGAAAAGGTTGAAGTGTTACCTATGAAAAAAATTCCTGAAGTCTTTTCACAAAGCTTTAGTGGTTTGCCTCCCCTTTTGTTGTGTAATGCTTGAGAGACTACAAGAAAAAGCCCATTATTGTGCTTGTACCTGTATCCTTCAGATATGTTTAAAACCAAAAAAACTCCTTTAATTCTACCCATCTCATCTTTTCATTCTTACATAAAAGTACAGTATACTTTCCATCCTCTTAATCACTTCTCATGATTTTTTGTTCAAGTCCTACAATTTTTTTCTATTGTTCTCTGAATTTTGCTGAAATATGCTGATCCAAATAATCAGAGCCCTACAATTATTAACAGGATTCTAGATGGGCTTTCAAAATTAACTTGCAGAGTTTTAACTCTTTGCATAGCTTTCTATATCATGGTAGGTATAACCTGCTGAAATTAGGACCAGAACCCTCTCTGAGTTTCACCTGAGAAGGATATAAATTTATTTTGCAGTTCTAACACACTGTTGGATTTTTTCCACTCATTTTATCTAAACTGTTTTTTGTTTTTCTTGGCATTTTAATGTTTTCTCACTTTTTCCCTTCTGGTGAAAAGAATGTTTGGATTTGAGAGTCCCTCAGCGCATGTTCAGAAAGTACATTTTGAAAATACACTACACCCAGGAATGAGGAGATGCAAGAGCTCAAGAGCTCTTCTAGCTTAAAAACTTACAAGTAGACACACAGAAAAAATCAGCTCAAATCCATCAGCCTTTCTAGCAGTTCTTCAACAGATGCTTTAGTAATATTGCCATTTGTTCACCCACCACTTCAGTCCCCAAGCAAGATATTCAGGATATTTTCAAGCACTACTCAAAATGAGAAGAATGGAGGTTGACTCCCAACTGCAAGGCTGTGAAAAAAAAGAAAAAGGGGTTCCTACGTGGTTACATGCAGTGTAGGTCAATGCCAGTCTTATTAGAAATTGCAATCCTTTCCAGCTCAGCACAAACATCTCACCCCTCAGCTGCTGAGGTTTCCTATAGACACATTGAAAGAGTACAGCCTGCCATCAAACTCCTGCATTAAAGAACTGAACTGACACCGAAATGGGGCGAAGTACAGGCTTCCCCTGCCCTCAGACTCGACTGTAACCCTAAGGAGACTATGACCCAAAGTCTTAGACATCCTGAAGCCAGTTGATACTTGCAGGATTGCAGGGAGTGCTTGAAACGATGCAACAAAAGTAAGATTTCAGGCCACCAGAGACACACTTATTTCCTATCCTTGTTTGCCTTGAGTCCCATTGGACTGAAGTACCCAAGCAGAAAGGACAACAACCATAAAAACAGACAAAACAGTTATATTTTCTGAAAGTCAAAATGCAATGCTGGCGTCGCTTTCCTGTACCTGGCGGACAGTCTGGCAGAGGAGGGCAGTCAAGCAAGAGGAAAGGGAAGCAGATGCAGTCTGCGATCTGTCCTCCTGGAAACTTTGTTGTATAAACACCATTTAAGAGTTCCTGACATCCTTTCAGACCCTTCTGGGGGAACATTTAACAGGTGAAGGCCTCTCCTCTTACTAAATTAGACTCTGAATTTAGAAACACACCAGTACCACCTATCTCACAGCAAGAACTCTTACGCACAACCTGGCCATGAGCCTGCATAGCAACTTAGTGAAGTAGAATTTAAAACACTTAATGGAATTTGACAGCTTTCCCCGAATAATCTTTTCACTAGTCAGAGAGATGTAGAATTATTTTTAATAAGAACCAGACGTTCCTAGATTTAGCCCAGATTTTGCTAAAATACAGTGTAAGAAAATTCTTCACATTTGACCAACAATTAAATTTTGCACATCAGAATTCTAAGCATTCAAGATAAATAACAAAGAAAGCTTATGTTTCAAATGAGTTTCCAGTGGAAGAGCTAAATGGCAACAGAGGAGAGGGAGAAGCTGAGGAAGAATCCATCTAGGCAAATTATTTTCTGTCCATACCCCTCAGTTTAGTCTTCAGTGCATTTGTCCACATAAGTCTTTACCAAAGTTTGGAATGTGACAGGACTAGAACACAGTGGGACTAATAAGCAAGTCAAATATTTTGATATTGTTTGTGTGTCACTGCTGATCCTGAAGCAGTTTCCAGATTGATGGCACCGACTTGAGCCTACAAGGTACATATAGATTTTGGCACCATTTCAATCCCAAGCAAATTCTTGCAAAGGAGAGTTAAAACACTTTGCTAAAAGTTGCAGTTTGGCAGAACCATATAATTAATGTCTTGTTGCTTTTCCATATTTTGTCAAAGTAGTCAAAATAATGTGATATGAAATTAATTATTTTTGTTTGTTTGCCATCTATCCAGCATTTAAATAGCAGGGTGGCTGCTGTGCTCAGGATTGAATTGTCCCAGCACATTATATTTGTACAATTCCATCTCTGTAGTACACAATCGAGCAAGGGAATAACACAAAGTTTTTTAATATTCTGTCTTTAAAACAAGCAAAGAACCCGGAAGAGTGGATTTCAAATTTTGGCTGGGGATTAACATACAGATGTTCTGTTAATTAGGGATATAATTATGTGAAGTCAATTACAATTTTCAATTACTTATTTCCTAAGGCTTTATATTAAGCAATGTTAGGCATCCTAGGCTTCTAACTGCTCTCTGTCCTTTGCATCATCTACCACCAAAACCAAGTAACTCAAAAAAAAAAAATAAAGTTTTAAGAATATTGCTGGTAAGCAAAAGTGAAAAAATAGTTGTGTGTCTCAGCTTCACAATATACGTGTGGTGGTCTTAGGGCTCTTGGCCATCCAAAGTTTTTGCTATGCTGGTGATAGCAACTGAAAGCTGAGCACCTAGACATGTTTTTTTCATTTCTGGATCTGTTTATTTTAGGGTTTAATTGCAATACGAAATAAAGTTACTGATTAATAAAACAAACGTGTGTGTGTGTTTGTGCATGCACCTTTCTCAAATTTTATTCATCGCTTGTAAGTAATAAAGAAGTGGGAGTCAATTAACTGTACTGAATGTAATCACAAGCCCATAAATTCTTTTTACTGTATTGAGTCACAGCTTTGCATACTAATGGCTCATATTCATTTCATAATATTTTTTTCCTAGAAGTTTTCTGTGCAACATGGTAAGTACATAAATTGAAGAATTCTTTTTTTAGTGGCTACTGGAAAAAAAAAAAGTGGTTATGAATTTTAAAAGAATCATTGTTTCCTTGATTTTAAGAAAGTCCGACAACTGAACACCCATGCATCGCATGTTCTAAGGGAGCCCTGTAAGGAAATATCTGCCATTTCCATGACAAATATTTTCTGGAATTAGAAGATTCAACAAAAAAGACAGACAATGACAATGGAAAGGTGGCAGGTCCATTTAGGACATCTTATTTTACAATAACTGCAAACTTCTTGGAGAATGTACAAAGGGAAACCACAGCCACATTGAAGAGATAAAGAAAACATCCTACAAGAGAAGATTTTTTGTTTACTCAATACAAAAAAGGGTGGGTAGTTACGTATTAGTCAATTACAGTGTGAGTAATGCCAATATTGCAAGGACCTTAGAGGGTTAAAAGAACACCTCTTGGAGAGGAACTTTATTTCATCCTGCAAATAAATGAGAAGAAGGGACCGGGATATTTCTTTAGGTGTCCTGTCAGGCAATTCTATGATTCTTTAAAAAGAAGATGGAAAAGCAAATCTGAAAATGAAAGAAGCCTTAAACTATTTCATCTGCTTTTCTAGGTTACATAAATCATAATTGCCTATAGATTTGTTACATGACTGCAAACAGCAAAAAAAAGTATTTAAATTATGACTGACTACAAGAATTCCCATGTTTCTCAAACAAGTCACTGAATACCCTCAGCACACTGCATAAATGTCTCTATATACTAGCGACCAAACTCATTGTTAGTATTATTTCTGCTATTCACTCATTACAGCCCAGTTTTGGAATACGAAATGTTCCTGATAAAATAAGAGTTTTCATCAGTTACATACTGCCAACTAGGAAAGCAAAGAATAGACAAAATGGCCATTTCTATTTCATATTGCTTAATATCCATCACTTTAATGGAAATGAGATAAAGTAGATAACGGTAATAAGAATAGTATTAGCAGCACACACATATATTACATATTTCTCAGAGGTACCATTGTTGTACCATTTACATTGTTAATATTAAAATGTCTCAAGCAGCACAACCCAATGTAACCAATACTATAAATATTACCTTTAATATAAAAGAGTTGAATGAGCTTTTAACCTTGAATTTGATACAATGTTGAAAATAACTTTTATACTTCTATGACCTAGCTAGTGTGAATAGCTAAGTACTTTTTCCCTCAAATAAATCTTTCTCCAAAGTAAAACTTCCTTGGACTATTCTTAGCTGTAATATCTATTGCACATTAAGTGATCATAGACCTTTTCTGTACTTCTTGCAAGTGTAACTCAGAGGCAGAAATGTCAATTTAGATGAAGCCTTTGTAGTTAATATTAAATACTAAGAAACACTTTAAGAAATGTTCCATTTTAGGGTTATTTCATTAAAGAAAATTGTTCAGGAATGTTCAAATATCCTGAGTCCAAGTAGAAATGTGATTCAAAATGGCTCTTGAACCAGAATACTTTACAAAAAAAGGAAAAAAAAAAAAGGAAAAGGGAAGACAAATGGAGGGAGTTTGGATTCTTCAAAATAAGCAGCACCTGGATTATAGAAACATTCAGGTTGGAAGAGCCCTCAGGAGGTCTCTAATCCAACCTGCTGCTCAACCTAGGGTGAGCTATGAGAGATCAGATCAGTCTTTTCAGGCTTTCTCCAGTTCATGCCGTGTATTTGTACCCTGTTGGGCTAAACACTGAGGACAAGAACTAGAAAAGTAGAGAAATGCATTTTTCACCCAGAATGCAGTTCTGTGGAAAGGAGCTTGTGAGGGAGCACATCTTCACTTTGCTCATCCAAAGGCAACAGGGTCAGGAATAAGGTAAAAAAGGGAAGTCTGACCACAAAAAATAATGGTGAGGTTAGGAAGAAGGCAATCATTTTACCCTATAAGTAGAGTGCTGCAATATGACTAAGGAAGAAATGGCAGGGCAGAGTTTGGGTAAATGATAAACAGAAAAATCAGCGCAGGAGAGAAGTGAACTCATTGCCAAATGATACGAGCAGGAGACAGACATATAGAGTATGTAGTATCATCTGACCCAGCCTGATAGCATAACTATTTTTATAAAAAGATATTTGACGTGAGATAACTTTTAATTTCCCTTTAACTCAATAACTATGGAGGATAAAACTTCATATTTTCTATTTTTTTAAAAAAGAAAAATATACCTCAATTTAATAGAGATGAGACTAAGCAGAGAGTACCATCAGATATACATGCTGGGAGTCAAGAAGTTTGATTATGCAGAAAAATTGGACAAAATCTTCAATACAAATTTGAGTGACTATCACTGTGAAGAACTAGATAACCATGAGGTTTAAATATTAGACTTAGGTTAGAAATTAAGAGTATGAAGCTCAACTGCTTACACTAGGGTCTATTGATAAGAATTTGTTTTAAGTCAGATAATCATCAGGTGCAAATGGTAATGGAGGGAAGACCTATTACTCTAAATAAGTATAATCTACCAGTATAATGTGCCTGCGAATAAGGCAAATGCAATACTAGGGGTGTCGGGTGAGCAGAGATAGGAAATATTAATGGTATCGCATAAGGCAGTGGTGAGTTTTCATCTGGAACACTGTGCACTTCTTGTCATTTATGTTCAAGAAAGAGGAATTTAAATGAGTAAAGCAGAAAAAAAGGAGTAAGGCTGCTGAAAAAAGCTAAAAATTAAGTTGGGATTTTGTAGTTTTAGCAAAAGGAAGGCTGAGAGGGGACACTATAGAACTACTATGTTGAATGATACGAAATGAAACTGTAAGGAGTAAGATATATTTAAGATGAAGGACACTGTTGGCAGAAAATTAATCAGGTATGAATTGGCTAGGAATAAATACAATAAAAAAAAAAGCAAAATTTCTGACAATAACAAGACTGGGGTTCTGAAAGAGCCCTACAGGAAATGTTGGAGCAAAAATAAGCCTCAATTTTAATGAGAATCTTCATGGATTCACAAGCAGAACTAAATGATGTGTGGGGGTCTGGCCATAAGAAACATAAGAGGCTTCTTTTTTGCTTGTTATTTCTTCTCTCGCCAATTCATATATAGGCATGCATCAATTTTTTATCAGTGTGGTGCTTTCACTCCATATGCTGAGACACAAACTCCATGGTACAAAAGGAAGAATAGAAAGTCTGCTATTAAGAACACAGATACTGTTTTGTTTTTCATAAAATACTATGATGGAGTGATACAGCAACCGGGGAAAAAAAAAAATCAACTTCAGATCTCCCAAGAATGACATTAAAAAGCTAAGCAGCACTTAGTCTTCTTTAAGATGTCATTTCTGTTCAGTGTAACTGTTAGACGCTTAATGCAGATAGATGGGCCAAGCAGACTTTGCGAAGACAAAATTTCCTCCTTTACATCCACTCTAAAAGCTTTTAAAATATCTCTGTCAGGAACAATTTGACTGCATATCAATTGCATTCCCCTACTACTTCAAAACTTATAATAAAGGAATATCACGAGGAAGAAAAAACACATTTTGATAACTCTGACAGTAAAATGAAACACTGTCAATCTAATCGGCTGGAAAGCTGAGCCTGTACATTAACCTCACTTTGCTCATTAAAGTTTTCATTCAATTAAAATAGCAGCTGGGATACGTCTGAGTGATGCCAAACTGACATGCTGCCAACAGGTTCATTTCTGGTGTTTCTCTGTTGACCTCATGAAGAACAGTCCCTGGGACTTCAAAGTTCTTTAGGGCATCCACATAGTTTATGCAATACAGATCAACTAACAAAATATAAACTGCTTACCTACATCCTTGACACAAAGGATGTGCAGCGCCTATAAGTAAGAAACAAGTCAGACATTTTCCTATTATTTTCAACACACAGTCTGAGGTTTTATACAGCTCTTCGTTAAGTATAGGATTTATATAGATAAAACCAGTCTGTTTTGAAAATGAAAGATCTGGAATAGGTCTTATGTCACATTCTTCTACATTTTTTCTTTTAGTTTTCTTTTACAAATTAGAGAAGAAGATACACGAAGTTCAGAATTTAGCCTGGAGTTCCCAAAATAACAACAACAAAAAAATTAATCAGTTTTATCCACAACACTATGTATTTATCAACATGCTAAATTTCACCATTTCCCAAATGGCTGTATTCTATGTATCAGGAAAATTATAATTCTCCTCACACAGTCTCCATTTAACTCATACTTTTCATAATGCCTATAATAAATAGCAATAATGGTGGATATTTCCAAAGGACAAACTAGTGGCTTTATTCTCATTTCACAATAAGCAAAAGCAAAAATATAATAAATGCTAGACATGCAGGGAAGACTCCATTAAAGCCAATAGTTATACATAAAAATACATAAAACTGGGGAAAGAAGAATAACAAATGTCTTTAGATAATGTATGAGAATCACAGTATGAACCCTCAGCAGAGGTACATCTACAAAGAGAAGTTAGGCAGGAAAACCAATTTTTAACTTGCCATTTCAAGCTAAAGGGGGAAAGTAAGAATTTCATAGCATCAGCATTATCTGAAGAACTCTTTTGTGCTTAAATGGTATGTTCTGAACAATTTTAAAGTTCAAAGTATGGAAATTAGCATCACAATCCATTGCCATCTACTGCTTTCATTTGTGAATGGAGGTTGTTATTAAGCAGGAATGTCAATTTGGTATGTTCAGTGACCAATCCACTGCTTAAAAAAAGTAGGCCTTATTAGTCAAAGGCTAATTATTTGCATTATTTTAAAAAGTGGTATTTTTTCATCGTTTAACAAAGTTGCAAGAATCTCTGAATTTCACCCCTGGACCAACTCATTTGGTATGAAGGAGGAAAAAAAAAAAGTTTTCTATTGTCAAATCTTTATAACAAGTTTTGTTTTAAAGAGATGCTTTACGGAAATAATATAAACTTGTAAATAATCAGGATTAGCAATAGCAGTGCTGATCTGAACTGCAAGTATGCTCATAAAAGACATCAATGACACTTCTAAAACATGTATTTTGTCATATCTTTCCACTTCCCTAGGAATACCTGACAGGCTGCATGAACTTTATTCAACAGAAAATCACTATAAAGTGCTGGACAGGAAAGCTGGGCTGGAGGAAGGGATCTACAAGGACAGAGCAAACAGGGAGAACTAATTTCCAAACTCATTAAATGTTTCACTATGATTTTTGTGTCTTCTCTACTAATATGTTTAAAGAGTTTCAATATTCTAGCTTAGTATTTTGTAAGGAAAAAAAAAAAAAAGAAAATAAAAAGAAAAAATAAAGCTTGGTAGATTAGAAAGCTCCTGCTACATCTCAGCATGCTTCCACCTAACAAGAGGTAGTTATGATACAGCTCTCACCAACTCAGTGACTTCACAATTTTACACCATTATATTGACAGAGAGTGGGACTTCTCTAACCAAATAGATGTCTCCAGCAGAGACACGAGATGTCTATATTAGAGCTATCTAAGATCTCATTGTAGCCAATAGGAGGAAAATAAAACTTCCAGGTTACAATACTTTGCTCTCTAAAGTATCTTTAAGAGAAGTAATAAGAACATTTATCTCCTTAAGAAAACTTATTTTTTTCTTTGACTAGACAGTGAGCCTAAGGAGAGAATCATTTCAGGGGAGATTGGTCTCAGCCAGAATGGCTTGTAGAGGCACACCTTCATAAAGATATGGGAGTGTCCTTTCTGTTCCATTTTTCTTGCCAAAGACAGTAGATAGCATTGATGAAAATTGCTCTACCGTAAGTATGACTATATGTGATTCCAGGATGAGTTTGTTCACTTAGCTCTAGTCATGGTCTGCTAACAAGGTGCTTTCTCCAAGAAAGGTGGGGTGAACATTCGTATCGCCAGTGACCATCTCCATCGCTCTTCCATGATTCGCTTGGGTTTCAGTGCTAGGACAGCCTCATGAAAAGCATGTTCTTCACAAATACTAGTGAAGAGCTTCTGATGATTTTTACCACCGTGAGAGAATTTCCAGATACCATAAGGAATAAATATAATGATAAAATGAGTTTAAAAAAAATAAAACAAAGCTAATTTTAATTTTTATGAGATTGGTTTGGTTTTTTTACGTACCAAAAGGATTTTAATCTCCAAATTCTAATCTTCTGTACCCTCAAAAAGACAAGAGCTAAACAAAACCTGTTAAAATAACATGGTTCTTCCCTGTTTTGCCCCACAGGTATTTGACCTAATACTTGGCCATCTCTCTTTTTTATGTATTTGTTTCCAAGGTCTTTCACTTAGTGACTTGTAACTGCATTCATAACTGTTCTTCACTGTTAGGCAGTGCCACTGAAATTCTGAAAATGTCAGATGCCATAAAACCAAAGTCTTAAAGCAACACAAATTCCTTTTGCTGGAGAAAAGCTTATTTAGCAAAGGAACCACGTGCTGCATCGTCTCTTCTCTCCAGTTTCCACATAACTGCCCTCTATACTAGCCCTGGTTTCCTCTCTCTCCTCCATCCACTTGCTCCACCTTCTCCCTTTGCCAAATCAGTTACCATTGAGTTGACCAGTAAAAGGGATGTTCTCTGCTGGTAAATCACTGCTGCAGTGGATCAGATACACCAGATTCTCTCATGCGATGTTTGCAGGAGCACTACTCAAGGTACAAGGACGGTATTCCCACTTCTGCCATTTGTCTTTGAATGATACTGTACAAGCTGTACCACCTTTCTGTCCTTCAGTTTTCCATCTAAAATGGAGTTACTAATACTCAATCTTTTGTAAAGTAATTTGAAGTCTATAGTCAAAATGAGATACTGTTGTGTTGGTTTTGGGGTTTTTTTCATCATTGACCCCTCTGGTTTTCTAATTTATTTTGGTCCCACTCTTCATTCTAAATTTGGTGGAGTAGGAGGGAATTGAACAGGTTAAGTGGCATGTTGAGTTACAGTCTTTCTCACCAAGCCTTTATGATGCATACTCAAACTCCAAGATTCAGGAAACTCAAGGAGTGGTTACATGGTGAACCCAATTGGTTTAACTTTAACATACATTCAAGCTTTATGGTGCTGCAGATGCTCATCAAATCACTGTTTGCATTTAAGCAAGATCTTTTTTTAAATAATACATAAACTGAATCAATAAAATGCCATCTCTTGCTGCATATTTTATGTAGCTCTCACCTAGCAAATTAAAATATTCAATAGATTTATAATGAACTTCATTGTCCCCAGCTGCACTTGGTTTTTACATCCTTTCACACCTAATCCTCACCATCTGCACATTCAAGATTAGACATGATCCCTAGTGGACCTTGCAGCATACAAACCTCAAGCTCAGTGGTTCTGACAAATTTCTCTCATCAGTCAAACCACATCCCATGCACCTACAATTACTTCATAGCATTAGCACGAGAGAGAGAGAACTCAGTTGAGTCAGAGAAATACGCTAATATTACTTTGCAATTATTCAGTACCTGGGAGAATTATACTTTTAAATTACTTATAAATTGTAAGCATGCAGATGTTACAATTTTTCAGGCATTTTAAATTATATAAATAAAGTTTAGTTTCTGTTTATCACTATATCAACACAGGGTCTGCCTTCTTATTATTATAGATTTAGAATTTAAAATAGAAGTTTGATTGTTCAAAACAACCTGGGTACAAAATGTATAGAAATATCTTTTAAAGGTAAGTTCTAAAATGATCATTATGGTTTTGGCATTTTTGATTTTTTTGCTATTATTTGAAATCTTAGTCCTAGAGCTATTTCCACAGAAAAAACAGGCAACGCAGCTAGACATCTCTAAATACTTTAGACAGTAGGCTCTGTATAATTCACTCTTCAAATTAATCAAAAATACTTCTACAGCTTTCATTAAAATTGCAAAGTTAGCAGCAATATTCTGGGCTACAATGCCTTTGAAGTCATTATTATCTCTGGCTGCAAAATCAAACAGTAAGCTGACACATCGGCTAGCTCATTAAATGCTGTCTTTGTTGTTGTTTTGTTGTTTGTTTGGTTTTTTAATTTTTCTTTCTAAGGAACAGATTCTATAGTCCTTTATCATGTGATAATTAAAACCTGAAGGATGCAGTCTAGCATTACTGCCCATGTGATCTACATGACAGCCCAGTTATGTAGCCACTTTATATATAGCAATTTAAGAAACAGAAACCTACAGTTACCAAATCAGTCTATTTGTTTTTTGCATTGAACATGTAGAATTCAACTGAAGAGCACAGGAATTAATGGTGATACTGCTCCAAACCCAGGGAGTGACATAAATTTAGATTGCCAGCACAGATCCAGTGTAACTGAATATGACAGCATCCTTTTAACTGTACGGCATCACTAGATCCCCTAAGTTCATATCATGCTCCGCATCCCAGGTACTTTGGGCTGGGAGTACAGTTGTGCACGCTGCTCTGCACACAGGACCAAATTCATTCAAGTGGTCACACGAAGCTAGGGAAGAAAGTGCTTGAAGCTAGTCCTGGTACCCAGTTAATGCACAGCTATACAGGCACATAGATCTGAGGGTCAAAAACACTCCTGCATCCTTCTGTTTAGATATATCTTTAAATCTTCTGGGTCTTTTCTATAATTTATCACCACTTCAGTAGAGCACTAGGTACACCTTGAATGGGGAGTTAAAAGTGCAATCTGTAACATAAGAACAAGCTACTATATAACTAAGGAGAAAAGAAAAAAAAAAAACAAAACAAGATAAAAAAGCCTACAAGAGTTGGTCTCTGCCACAAAAAATCTCTTCCTCTCTAATTAATTCTGGCTCTCAGACAGGTTTGAATCTATGTGAAATACCAGTTTTGTCCCACTCTATTTTCCTTGTTACTTTCAAAATAATGAACAGTTTTAAACAAGAGAGAACAGAAAGTTGTAATTTCTGCCCTGGAAAAACACCTCTATTTTCTGAAAAAGCAGTGAGCGTGGTTATCTTCTATTGAAGGACAAGAATGGTAGGTATTAACGATGGCATTTCTGCTAATATCATAACCCTTTCTCCCAGCTGACTGAAACAGGCTTTATACAATGAACCTCAGTGAATCCAATCATTTGAACACCATACGGTGGCATCACTGCAACAGCATCGTACAGCATACGTAAGCAGTGCAAATACATATATTTTAGCTAGACGCAGTAGATAATAGATTAGCTATATTTGCACTCCTGAGTAGCAAATGCTTTTTAAAACAAAATTAGCCTTTATAAAGAATATTTAAAAAGAGTCAGTAATCCCATATATCTTGAGGAAACGTGATGCAAGATCTGCAATAATATACCCTGTAATTCCATTTTATTGACTTCAGTGACTTTTCCATGGATTTCTTCATCCCTAATTTTAGAAAACAATTGTGTCATCACTTTTTTGACTATAAAAGAATCATTCCTAGGAACATGAAATATGGATGTCAAAACCCCTATGTACTAGACAGAGTTAGTCTCTCTCAGAAGTAACCATAAGAAAGAAATGAGCATTGGCACAGAATTCCTGGTTCATAGATCTGAAATTTAATAGGAATTTTTGAAAAAAAATGGGAGTTGTCTTCTTCTTTGACCTATAAAAAATGGGTCAATTCATGATCTTTTCCAAAGTCATTGTGCATCTGTTCAATACCCACAGTACAACTTTCAAGTTAAGATACCAGAAGCTGTACTGCACCAGCCCACATCCTAACTGAACAAAACTTTCTTCTGTTTCATTCCTGGTTTTCTGCAAGTCAAGTAAGAATTTGGTTCTTGAAATGTATCTGTAATCAAGAAGACAGTGTCACTGTGTTCACACAAACATCAGTCTGTTGAACACTGAGGAGCTGTTCTTGAGACAATGTCAAGAAAACTACCTTGGCTATTTCTTCAGAAACTTTCCAAGGATGTTAGGGAGACAGGGAGAGAGAATGGACCTGGAAACAGGATCAGAAGGGAGAAAGAAAGATGACTGGATGGCAAAAAATAGTGGTACTAGAAAGGATTGGCTAAAAGATGTGGAAATTTGCAGCTGATGTTAACGAGACAGGCTTTCTGATGGGATTATAGTATATGATAGTATAACTAAATATTTACCATAATGAGTACTCACAAGGGAATGTCCATATGCAAAACTCATATTTCCTTCTGATGCTTGGCCTTGCAACCCCTAACAGTGCTCTTTTAACAACAGGATGGGTGTGTGTATTAAATGTAATTATACACACGTACACACTTCACACCATGCACCAGTTTTCATATGGGGATATTAACATTCCCTAAAAATTAATTAAGCCTAACAAGACACCCATAATTAGACCGCTAAGGATTATTATTTCTGTTTTATTATTGAGAAAAAGATCCAGTGAGATTAAGTGCCTTATCTAAGTAAATGAATATCTAACTTTGGTGGGAACACAGTCCAAGGGCCCTGATTCCAAATAATATGACTATTTAAACTTTGAAGGCTCTGTGCATGGGGATAAACCAAATTTGTCTCTGTTTAGTTTTGACTGTCTCCTTTTCCAGTTGAAAAAATATTTCTACAGTTGGTTAGTAACAATAATAGTTGTGATTCTTTTCCTTATAAAATTAAATCAGCACAATACCTTTCTGAACTTCCTCTCATACTCTTGATTCTGTGTGCTTGTTTTCAGATGACTTTCAGTCGATTTACATTCACCTCTGTGAGATACAGGAACAGTGCCTTTACTAAGCCACTGGTCTAACTAATTTAAATGTTTTGCAGATTGACAAATACATTAAATAAATTACAGTTTCTTCCATCTAGCACTCTGATCAATTTAGACAGAAGCACATACAGGTATTGAGGTATTATCTGGCTATTTTTTAACCTTCAGTTATACAGGACTTGGTAAAAAGCAATGAGATTTTAGGGAATGTTTCTTCTTTTCGATCACAAATAAACACTAACTAAAGCACTGAAATGTGACCTTGAGGTGACCATCATTTTCACAGGCCATGTCTAACAACCACAGATTAAAATACGGAGAA
Source organism: Calidris pugnax (assembly GCF_001431845.1). Classification (NCBI taxonomy): domain Eukaryota; kingdom Metazoa; phylum Chordata; class Aves; order Charadriiformes; family Scolopacidae; genus Calidris; species Calidris pugnax. The sequence goes on from NW_015090793.1 coordinate 11,381,617, forward strand.
AAACATTTTTTCGTTTAAAAGGTAATGCAAGTTGCAAGAGCACAGAGAACTGAAAGACCGTTAGTCTAATCCAGTGTCAGTTCCTATATTTCTAATGTAAAGAAGCCATATAGCAACCTATAGCCAAATCCATTAGTAAAAGTAATAACCTACTGACCTCAAATCACATTTTCTTACTCTCTTAAATTGCAAGATCACTGAACAACTGTGATTTCAGATTATTTGCATCTACCTCCTTATAAAAATTCTACATATAGGGGATTCCTAACAAGTCCTTGTGATGAAAACTGTCACAGAACATATCAACTTACCTTTATATACAATTCAGGAACCTGAAAGAAAACCAGACAGTTGTCTTTTTAGGCTTGAAATCCCTCATCGATCCATGGAAAATTAATGTATTTCATGATCTGTTTGTTCCACAAAAATAGTAACTATATTGTGTTAAAATGCAGGTTTTTAAAGCAACAACAAAACACAAAACAAAGCCAGACAAGCCTCAGTAGGCAATCATATTCTGCTGATGCTCTTGGAAAAGGTCAAGGCTGTCAACTTCCTCTTTAGAAAAAACAAAGTAAGTTATTCCTCAACAGCCCCACAACAGTGATGTATTTGTGTCTGCTCTTGGCCAGTCCTGCGCAACAAACAGACTCTTCAAAGGGTATTGAAACATCCTCTGCTTGTTGGGAATCTCTTGTGTTACCTTATAGTTGCAATTTGACCAAGCTCTTCTGATTTTCTCTCCCCCCAGTTGCACAATCTTCCCAGTTGCACAAATCTGTCCTGGCCCTTCATGTTGTTCTTCTGCCAGGCAGATGATGATTATTATCATAAATAATAATGACTAATTAGCCTAGGCGCATGAACTCTTATATGTAGCCAATTGTACTGCTCATAACGGCGCATGGACAGGACACCACAACCTATCTGTGTAGACAGCATGGCGTGTGATCAAAAGAGAGAAACTACATATGCTGTAAAAATGAAACGTTAAATATCTTCGCTTCACCACTTGGCGGAGTCTGTGCCCTTTGTTTCCGCAATGGCTCAGTGACTCTTTGGCCTATATCAGTATTTCATGCACAGAGACCCAATATGATAAAATGCAGAATTATTGCCTATATTATTCATTCCAGAAACATCATTCATTCCAGAAACCTGAATTTGTACACTAAGCAGCTAATTCAGCAAACTTTTTTTTTTTTTTTCCATTTGGTATAACTAGTCCTGTTTTTTTCCCGTAGGCACTTCCATAACCACTCTGTTGCTCTCTTCTTGCCAATATATCTTCCTTTGTGACTTACTGCTCTGCTGCAAGTACTCACAAAACAGCCTGGCTGAAGATGCAGACACAGAGAAAACTCAAGAACAGCCTCCACCAGCAGTACCGGGACAGAATAATTTTGACAAAGTGAAAGTACAGCGTCATCTTGTCAAACACAACAGATAACGAGCTTGGAATCAGTCTCCCTGCTGCTTGAACCAAAAAAGATGAAAGCTGGCCAAACACTGGTTAGTTATTACAAAGTGTTCAAAATCTGTCAGTCACATAGGGACCTTTTGACAGATTATACCTTTTCCTGCTCCTAAAAATGACAGATAAAAAGAAAATATCAAGAGAGAAGGATATTGTTTACTCAGCTGTCCAACCTGTGAGTTCAAAAGAAGTGCCTTCAAGTCGTCTGGTTTCTCTCCCGATCTATAGAGCCCCTCAGAAAAGCTCCAAAATCATCTGCAGACATCAAGTGCTATCAAGAACTTCAACTACCTTTTCCCCTACACTTCTGTTCTATTTCTGGCCCCAAAAGAGGGAAGCGGGCTAAATGACAGACAAAAATATAAGAATAAACAATTACTGAATGTCAAAACTATCCAATTCAGACAAGAAAGAAGTATACTTTTTAAACAATGAGAATAATTAATCATTAGAAAAGTCTGCTAATTGTTATGCTAGATTCTTCATAATGGGCCACTTTAAAATTAAGAAAGGATTTATTTCTGGAAAATATGCTCTACTTTGAATAGGAATTTAATGAGGGAAATTCTTTGCTCTGTGTTATGCAGAGGTCAAAACAGATGATCAAAATGATCCTTCCTGGATTCACCATCTGTAAATCTATGTCTGCCTTTCACTAGGAATTGCATTTATGTGCTTCAGAACGAAGATGAGAACGAAATACACTTCACTAAGGTAGAATGAATTAAAATCTTGGGCAATTTTACTTGTACTGCACTGCAGTCTATACTAATGACAGCAAAGCAACATTTTTTTTTGTTGTTAAGGAAACATGTTGTGCAAAGACTATAATGTGATTGCTATTATTCAGTACCAATTAAAGTAAAAATAGTCTGAATTTCAAAAAATCATTTCAAACTATTTTCATAAATCCTTAACTGTCAAAATAGTAAAAAGTAAAGTGATCTTTAACCTACTGTGATATGCGATGGTATACTAAATAACACAGTTATAAGACACATAGAAACATGCAAAAATAGGACAACCTAATTATAGACTTAATATGTGGTGACCTATCTGATAATATCATAATGACATCCATTGAACTTGTGCAGAAGATAATGCAGACTGCTAACTTCTGCTCCCAAAACAGACAAATATGCATTTTTTTAGAAGTTAAATGTTAATATTTCTGCTTAGTAGTATGGTGCTGGTACTGTCTTGAAGCTTTTCTCCCACCTATGGTACATGGTGTACTATTATTTTCAGGGTTTTGATTTGTGCAGTTCTCAGTGCTGCTTTCTGTTACAAAGGGTGATTATATTCTACTTAGCCCTCTGTAATACTTTTCATAGCTTAATGCACTCTTATTGTGGAAAAGCAGGACCCAACTGTATCTTTATTCTCTCCTTGCTAATAAGCTTAGTTCCCAACAATATTCTTTGTATTGATTTCTTCCCCCCATACGCGAAACAAAAAGCTACTAGAGCTTAATACTTACAATGTGCATGACATTCTTTTTGCCTATTCCCCCTCCTTTTATTATCCATCTTCACTTCCCTTTTCTAACTTACTTTATTCAATTGCATCACCTACATTTCTTTTATCTATCCATTCTCCTTTCCTTCTCCCTACCTTGTCTCACTTTCTTTAGCAATCTACTCTCACTTCCTGTATCAATCACTTTTCATCCTGTATGCAGGTGCTTGAACTGTGCAGATGGAGAGGCCAAACTTCTTGGTCATTTCATCAAAAAACGTGGAGAGAATGAGATTTAAAAAAGGTAAGAGAAAGAAAATAGCAACACTTTAGAAAATAAATAGAAATAAAATGTTTTCAGGCTGAATAATGATGCTTACACCAAGAATAAAAGCACTGTGAGTCACAGAACTGAAGATCCTGATTTGGAAGAATTAATGTTGGAAATGAAAACCTTGACGTTCCAAAGCAAATAAACAAACAAAAGACCCCACAAGATGAATTTTTGATTGTGAACTGAAACAGTGCAGAAAAATATAATGCGGAGGGAGGATTTAAATACTGATAGCTTTTCAAATCAATCCTTCATTTCATGATCCAGAGCTTTGACACTCCCTGTCTGAAAATTCAACTTATATTGGCATTTTCTTCTTTCTCTCCAGGTTTAGTTTAGCCATGAATCACCTGTTCTGCTGCTCCTGGGTGCAAGACGCTGTTAACAATTTCACGTTCTTCCCGCTGTGCACTAACCACATTCCAGCTCTTGTTCCTACTGATTGCAAATGGGGCATAGGGATCTCTGAGATAAAGATATTTATCATGGTATCACAATGCATGGTTACACTTATGCCTTGGTGGTTAGCAGTACCTATCTAGCAATAAAATCTTAGGAATAAGCAGCTCTGGTGCAGAGCATGAAAACCTGGGATGGACAATTCATATCTCCTAAAGTACAGAATTTTCATCCAGTGGATTCACATTTATTGTACATTTAATGTCCACGTGTAAGAGGATAGTAACTTAGTTTTATCCTAAAGAGCTTACAGTCTGAAAGTCTTACAAGAGACACAAAAACACAGTGTGATGGAGAATGATGACACCATACATGTGTGATAAAATTATAACTGCAAATACAAATGGTAAATAAAATTATATTGATGTTAGTGTTCATGTCTTGTGTCAAAAACTTTGCATCCTGACACCAGATCCACCAAGCAATTTCAGTATTTCAAATTCTTATTTAGTTATCTACTTCTACCACTGTGAGTTTTTAAATAACTTTGTGTCCAAATTCCTGTTATGTGTTACTTAAATAAAGTAAAATTAAACTTTTGCCTTCATTTCCCTTGTATACGTGACTGCAGCAACAGCTAACAACTCATTTTCACTGCACAACTATGTTCATCCTCCAGTTATCACTAATGACCACCTTGCTTTATAAAAGATCAAGGGTAGTGAAGGTACATGAAATAAATATCCCTGGAGGTGTAAAAAAGCTGGCTGAGAGATACTGAAAATCAAATGGAAAAAGAAAAACTTGACAGTTCATTTTTTTCTGTCTTGTGGGGGGAAAAAAAAAGTGAAGACAATAAAGAGGATGCTAAAATTACCTTGTTTATGAAAAAATCCTGGAAATATGCATGTGAAACTGACTTAACAGTGGCTGGGTTTGCCTTCTTATATTTCTGAATAATTCAACACTTGGGGGACATTTGGGCATGACTTTTTTTTTTTTTTTTCAATTCCCCCACTCTAACCTCTAGTTAAAAGACAGACTGAAAAAACCCTCATTCACCAATACATATATGGAGAGTTTAACAGTTACCAGAATAAGTGTGCTAAATATAGATACTAAATTAAATGTTAAAGCACAAAATAGAGACATTTTTCATCGGGCTTTTACTTTCAAATTTACACATTCCATTTACATGTGTGTATATACACATACTTTTTTGGGAGGGGGGTTATATTTCTGAATTCTAATTCTCATCCCAACAAACAAGTTGGGTTGGTTTTTCAATGTATAGCTCTGTGCTAAAGAGCAGAAACATTACACCCAAATTTAAAATTCCATGAGCTGATTCAGCAAGCATCACGACATTTAAAACAAAAATCGTGACCTAAAAGAGAAGTCAGTCTAAAAAAAAAATTAAAAATCACGGAATAGAGTCTGTCATCCACACCCCTTTATACTAAATAAGACTGTCCATGAGGAGCACCATTTCCCTTTCCTGGATGCAGCTTCCCATGTGCTGAAGGCAGAGCCATTGCATCACAGACACCACACTAATCCTGCAGCTTCAGATTGTGACATTAATAGTTTTTCTTTAACCTATGATGAAGAAAACATCTTGGTTTTCCCCATCTCTCTAAAAGATTTTAAGCTTCTTCAGTCAGTCACAATGATGCCAACACATGACACCATTCTTACAATTTTGAAGAGAACTGGAAAAAATTCCAATATGTAGAGAAACCAACAGCCTATTGTACACAAGGAAAAGAAACCTCGAACTAATATGCAAAATACTGTTATTAATTTTCACGGCTAGGAAACTATAGGTCCGAAATGACTTTAGTAAAATCATGAGAGAACAAAAGCATCATAAGCAGTAAGTTAAATCAACACTGCTTCCAGTCCTACACAACAGTCACCAACTGTCATCTCTCAGTGTTGAAGGGACGTAACAGCTGCTTATTCTACAGAGAGCTGGAAATAACCACCTATAAGAAGACATTATGACACATAACATGTTGGACTTTGTAACCCATCCTATTCCCAACATTACAGACAGCTGACAGCCCCCTAAGGGCTGGAGGAGATACCACGGCTGCTGGACCAGGCGCAGTGGGCTGTGCCAGCAGGTACGTGGTAAAAGCAAATTGAAAGCTGATACCAAAATGAAAACAGAATTCCTGTAGTTACCGATTACAGGAGAGGACCCTGCCTTGGCATGCACTCCTCCTACTCAATCTGTGATGTTCCCTTTGCTATTCATGTGACAAGTCACAGGGTTTAGTGGAAAGACATTCAAATTACAAAGTTTGGGAGAAGAGATTTACCTATCACATAAGGAACATGGTGGTTTCTTTTATTCATTTAAATCCATTAAGATGCAGATATTATTCACCTATGGTCTACTACCTCACAAATAGAAAGAAATGCACTCCAGTGTATAGGTGCTATTATTACAGTCCTTCCTCACATTTTTTGCTGTGGTTTTGTTTAGTTAAGAAATTTGTATGAGAGTTGAAGAAGACACCTGATACATGTGTACAGATATGTCAATTATCTTTTTGAACCCCATTCTCGATGCTATTTAGTGAAATGATGGCATCTATGACAAAGCAGCAACAGAGTAGACTGTTTCTACTACTAAGAGGCAAAACATGAATAAATAATCCTGAACGCATAAAATTGTAGCAGAGATGTTTTGATTGCTGTTTCTACTGTGGCATGCTCTTCAGACTACATCAAAAAGAAAGGGCAGGTCCCTACCTGCAATTCATTAAGCAATTTTTCTTACACACAATAAGCTATTAAGGTAATAATTAATATCCTATAAAAGCAATTTAAGGAAACTGGAGATACACACCACAGCCAAGCCCTTTACTCAATACACGAAACTTGTTCTCTACTTCATTGCACATCAATGGAAGTTTTGCTTCCACAATGCACTATTAAAGGCAAGGCAGAGATTTTATTCTGACTTTACTCTCTCTCCACACTAAGACATACAGAAAACTAAGAGGATGTGCTGTGGCGCATTTTCTTCTTACAAAACAAATTTCTGGCAACTTCAGCAAGAATATAGATTTTTGCAGCATGCAGTTAACCTCTTGGGCAAAACAGTATTTCTAAGTATATCTCCATGAATTTGGAGACAAGAAACAGGCAGTATAATCTTGTGTTGGCTTTGAAATACACAAAAATATTTTATTGGGCTGACATAGCTTTCGGCACTGACTCTCTGAAGTACCCAGTAATGCAGAAAGAAGAAAAGAGACAAGGCTAGAATTAATTTACTCTAGCGCCATAGATGGGCTTCAGCCCTTTACACGCAGTATGGAGTTCAATTTCTTTCAATTCACACATATAATTATGTTTCATTTTTGTTACACAGACTCTGCAGGAAGGGTTTTGTTGGTGGGTGCTTTTGTCCTTTTTTCTTCATATTTCACTTGGTTCACAGGAATACAGAGATCATTATGAGAGACAGCAATAAGGGTATTTTTTTCTCTAAACAAACCTTTATCACATAAAAATATAATGCAGATTTTGTTTATTACTCTTAACATGTGGTGGGATGAGATACAGTTACAAGCTAAACATTCATCTTGTCTTGCAAGATATAAAGTAGCCAAGCTAAAATCTTCTGGGTTTAGGTACTATTTTAGAAATGCACATTTTTGCCTCGGAAAGCTTTACCTCCTGTTGGCATTCATTGAATCATAGAATCATACGATGGTTTTGGTTGAAAAAGACCTTTAAAGGTCATGTAGTCCACTCCTCCCCTGCACGAGCAGGGACATTTTCAAGTAGATCCGGTTGCTCAGAGCCCCATGCAACCTGACCTTGAATGTTTCCGGGGATGGGGCACCTACAGCCTCTCTGGGCAACCTCTTCCAGTGTTTCATCATCCTCATAAAAAATTCCTTCCTTTTATCTAGACTAAACATACCCTCTTTTAGTATAAAGACATTACCACTTGTCTTATTGCTACAGCCCCTACTAAAAAGTCTTTCGCCGTCTTTCTTATAGGCCGCTTTTAAGTACTGAAAGGCCACAACTCCCTCAGCCTGTCCTCATAGGAGAGGCGTTCCATCCCTCTGATCGCTTTTGTGGCCAGGGTGATTTCCCAGAAACACAAACCTCAAGCATTTAGGGATTACAGGTATGATCATGGCTTCATCTCTTGCTCACTGATTCTCACACAGGTTTGGTATTTTTTTTTGGAAGGAAAGACACTGCAAAACCCATCCATCCAGAATAGATAAAGGAGATGCAAAGGCATAGGAGATGTAAAGATCGAGGAGATACGCAAAGACGATCAATTCCTATATCACTGCATTATAGGACTGAAGCCTTTCTTTGACACTGTCTGGATGAATCCATGTCTCTGCAAGGCTCTTTCCTGTATGTCATTTTCTGATGGCAGTAATAATTTAACCTATGCTAATAGCTGACTGTCAATTGATGCTGCAGTTTTCAGTCAGGAATGAAATTATGAATGCTCTAAGTTTGTTTCTCAAAAGTAAAATCCTAAATATAATTCTAGCAATAGAGCATACCAGTTAATGGGATCTACCCTACTTTTAAAGACAGGTAATTCAAAAATATCCTCTCCCTTTCTCTTTTAAAACCAAGTAATTTTTTTAAATTCAAAGTTGGCTAAGAGAGTCAAGGGAGGGGTTAGCCATTTAATGTTAAAGATGACTGAGAGAGACTTTTTGTGTGACCAGACATCAGTAATCAGTAGTTTTCACTGACTTCATCAAATCATGTATTTTCATCATTTACTTAGTTCAAACTCAACATCTGACGCATGGTTGCCATTGATTCAAGACATTCAGAGTGACAAGAAAAAAGTTTACTGTTAAAGATTAATCATGTTCTTCTGTTCCCACTCTCCTTCTGCTCTTAGATTTAGAAGGATGCATTCAACTGTAGCTTTATTTTCACATTATGAAAAAATATGGTTTAGATTCCATGTATTTGTAATTTATTCTTTCACATTTCTTACTCAATAGACACAATCATACATTTTGCCTCTAATAAACATTCATTTCATTCATTATTTTTCTACTTGACTAATAGGTGGTAACTACTTTTGCTAAGTCCTTCTATTTATCCATGAGTCTAAAATGTGTAGTTTCTTTTTTTCTTCTTTGTTTTTCTCACCTTTAAGATGTTCTTATGGTCATTAACTCTCAATTTAGTATCACTCGGCAAAATTCTTACTCCTGCTTCTGGTACAGCAAATATTGCTACTTACTCTTGCAACTGTTTAAGGCACAGCTCTAATCCTCATCATGTTGTAAGAAAATGCACATGCTGTATACATCCTACTTACTATCCACACGTTCTAAACAAGAGATGACATTTTCCTCTTTGGCACACATGATTCTTATCTTTAGATTAGATAGAAGGAAGATATTGTTTACAATGAAGGTGGTGAAACACTGGAACAGGTTGCCCAGAGAGGGGGTAGATGCCCCATCCCTGGAAACATTAAAGGGCAGGTTGGACGGGGCTCTGAGCAACCTGATCCAGTTGAACATGTACCTCATTATTGCAGGAGGTTGGACCAGATGGCCGTTAAAGGTCCCTTCAAACTACTCTATGATGCAATAATTCTGCGATTTTCTCCTTTATGTGAATCTTCGTTCTATATAAAGCCTGCTATATCAGGAACAGAGGTCCTGCCATTCCAAAACTGACCATATGGTTATCAAAGTACATTCATTAATAACAAAAAAAGAAATAAACCCCATTTTTTTCTGTTCAAAATATCTCATGCATTTCTTATCCTAAACTTAACAAAGTAATATTTTCATAGTAAGTAGCAATACTTCCCACATGATTCCCATCAATGTCTACAGAATGTTAGCTTTTATTTTAAATTATATTAAAAAGAGGTTCTGTCATTTATAGTTGCAAAGATAACTGCTGAAACATGAAAGCAAGAGTATCAATGCCATATCTGCCTCCTAAGCCTGACAGCTGCAGAGCCTCTGCTGCTGCTCAGAATGAGATTCCAAGCAAAGTGAATTTTTTTAAAAAGATAATTAAAAACAAAACTCAAAAGCAACATTTTTTAACTTTTTCAGGCTGCCTCCTTCCCACTTACTGTTGTTCCTAACGAACTTGCAAGCAAACTCCTTTCTTTTCTGCCTGTCTAGTATGCCAGTTTCTGATGATAAAAAGAAACAATTAGAACTGGAATTGAAAGGCATTCCTCTGCAAGCACAGTGTTCTGCACAAAGGACAAAAGAGAAAGAGATGGGATCAGAGGGGAGGAAGGGGAAGGACAGTGGATCACCTCGTTCCACCTTAATGTTCCCTCCGCTACATCAATGCTTTTTGTCCTTTCTGGACTTTCATCTACAGGAGTCCATTGCCCCATGCATAGTTTTTCAGCTGCAGGTAGTTAGCTGGTACCCCTGACCTGAAGAAAGCAAATACATTTGCACAACTTCTACATAGAGCACTGCAGACATCTCTTTTACCAGTGAAGGATGTAATGGCTGGGACACCAAATGGTAGATGTCTCTTGATAACACAATCTGCCTCACTGAGAAAATGGCAATTTATCTGAATTTAAGATTTAAAATCCAACTCTAAAAACATTAATTTCAACACACACACACCCTCTGCCCCATTCTCTTTCAGCATGTAGGTAATCAAATACTGCTGCTGATCGGTTTTATTTGATTAAAATACAATTGGGAGGACAGACAAATACATTGGTGAGATGAGAGTGTTGAAACAGTGCAACGTAGTGAAAATACTGTGCATCATGTGTCAGCAAAATCCTGACAGTCAAGGGGTTAACTGCACTACTAGAAAGAAACATATAAAAGTAATCACTTTTTATTGTCAAGTATTTGGAAATGTGTAGATAACTCAAGTAAATGAATGTGGCATTTTCCTTTCAATAAACTAAATACTGGATACCATATGTCACCAGTAATTAGACAATTTAACTGTATATTAAATGAATGAAATAAATATAATAGTATAAAATATAGTACTTTTTAAAGAATGAAGAAACTTGATTTCTTACTAAAGGAATAAGCAACAGTGGAATTAAAAGTGGGTAAACCTCATTTATACAATTACATTAGCAATTACAGCAGCCCTACAGAGTTAGTTATTGCCCTATGATTGACTAAATCTTCTGTGGTAATGGGCATTGCATTCAGAACTGAAGGATGATATTTTATGGACTGCTGGAGGCTTTTAATTCCTTTATGGCACATTAAAATGTAGTCAGTCTTTTAGCCGTTTTAACCTTGTTTAGCACAAATGGTTGAACTTGAAATTCATTGACTTATATGGTCCATGAAAGATATCATTAAGAATTGCTGTACTGGATTTTTATTTTTTTTTTAAACTTGTAATGCATTTAATTATTAATGTCTCTCTATCATTTATGGCCCATTGTTTTTCAGATTTTCCACATCTTTCACCTTACCTATTTGAAGACTTACAGGAGCTATAACATAATATTCCAGATATAGACAAAGACATTCACTGTTATCACTAGACCCTGCATTAGTCAGAAGTGTCTATACTTCGAGTCCTGGTGATTATACAAATATCCAAGGTTAAGCTGAATAATGACCTGAGGGCAAAGATATCATAAGCACAAGACAGTCAATTTTGAGACACTATATGCTTATACTCTGTAGAATATATTTTTCAGGTATATACATATGCATTATTTCAGCTGTTCTTCCTTTAGGAAAAGATGACCTCTGGAAGTAATTTTATTTATGTTCCTGTGATCTAAAATACAAATTCAGGAACACAGGTTACCTATCTGATTTCCAATAACAAGAGGGCCTTGTAACCTTCACAGGTCATTAATTTTCATAAGTTTGCCTTGAACAAGTCCAGTGCTGTTAGATTTAATGTGTGATATGCAAAAGCTGATCCTTCTGCAAAATTCAACAAGCAAGACTTGCCTTTGAAATAGAAAAGGAAAAAAAAAAACCAACCATTAAAACCAGCCCCATTCACCTAGCCAATACTTGGCTTTTACTTTTCTGTATGTTAAAATAATTATTTCTTTCGTTGCTGAAGGAGTCAAGAATGACTCCTTTTTTTTTTTTTCTGTGCAAGAAGAGAACTGTATGAATAAAACACTGAACACAGAGTTATCTATTCGTCTTTCTTTCCTGGAATCATTAGCTAATGTTTTGTTAATAAAGCTGGACCAGGTCTTCCAACAAACATCTTCCCTCTGGTTGGAATTTCCCAGTTGCACACACTTGGTATAATGTACCACAGGCCCACAAGAGCAGCCACAAATAAAAGACAGTGGTCTGAGCCTCAACACCATCATCTGATGACCTCCAAAGAGAATAGTCAGAGCCTGTAAGTGAATCTGAAGAGAGTGAAATAGCCATAGGAGGGAGCAACAAAGCCGCAGGAGCAGCCAGATTTAAAATACGTGTGTTGAAGTTCTCAAGGTCACTGATGACCAGGGAAGTCCAGCCTAAAAGTGCCCACATTTTTTTCAACTTTATGTCAATGCTACATAAATCAATACAACCCCAAACACTGTCCCTTTGGGACAAATTAAACAACAAAGCAAAGCCAGAAAGATTATATTGGAGGAAAAGAATGGTATTGGAGAGAGAGGAATCCAAGGCTCTGCACACTTAGTAAGTAAAAGCATTTATAATAAATACATATTATATATTTTGAGCAGGAAATTTGAAGGGTTCATTTCATGCAATATGGGCCCATTAATACTCACAAGAAAAAATATAATTTGTCTGTGGCTTGAGCACAGTTTTCTTGAAAGAGCTAATTTATATGGATTTATTAGCTTGTGAGATCGTGTTTAACATCACTGATACATCGACTGGGTCCCATCTCACCTGCCTTCTTTTCTGATCTCTGAGGAAAATTATCTGAGAAGGTATCATGAAGCCCTGAAGCCCAGAGCTCCTGGCCTGCAGTAACTGGTAGAATTCATACGCTCCTCCAGTTTTCTTGCAACCCATCTCTGGTAGTCAAGAAGCCAAAGTGATGCAGATGATAAGAACTTTTTTTTTTTTTTTTTTTTTTTTTTTTGTATTTATAACATCACTGATACATCGACTGGGTCCCATCTCACCTGCCTTCTTTTCTGATCTCTGAGGAAAATTATCTGAGAAGGTATCATGAAGCCCTGAAGCCCAGAGCTCCTGGCCTGCAGTAACTGGTAGAATTCATACGCTCCTCCAGTTTTCTTGCAACCCATCTCTGGTAGTCAAGAAGCCAAAGTGATGCAGATGATAAGAACTTTTTTTTTTTTTTTTTTTTTATATGCACTTTTCAAAATAAATCTAGAAAATACAGAACATTTGGCAATGATCATCAAATTGATGGGAAGTCCTGCATTTTCTGCTGTGGACACAATAAAAGCTGGCATAGTAACAAGTCTGTTTCAGTAAAGAATATATGGGTATCTTTCAGCTTCATCAGTAAGTGCAAATAGCTTAAGCTCCAGCAGCTCAAAACTGTTTCTTTTCTTTCCTGGGCATGCTTTCACACAAGCTTAATTACTACAAATGATCAATGTAGAACCTTCCAGTGGAGCATTAAATGCACAGCTTATATCGGCTTTAATACCAAAAAGCAGAAATACAATCAGAAAACAGAGTTCAGTATTGTAAACTTAAAATCTTGAACACACATCTCTGTACATAAAGCAAGACCAGATATATCAAAAAATCTCTTTTTTTCTTTTATTTTTCCTTTTAAATTTTTAAGTTCTTTATACCTTTTTAGTGATGCTGCTTAATAACCCAATGAAAGAAAAGAATGCGTTGACTCTTGCGAAAGAAAAAAAATATTGTGAATATCTTAAAAGCAAGAAAGGAAGTAAAGACATTTCATAACACATCTCATTCTACAGCTCTGTATTTTTATGACCTATGTCTTTCAAAAAAGGCACATTTTCTACTGAAAAAAAAAGCTGAGATAACAGTAAAATTTAAACATCAGGAAAACCAAATCTGAATCTGGTTAAACTTTACAAATATGGCATTAAGTCAGCATGAATATATGTCTCCATTTTGAAAAACACATGTATGCAACCATATTAGAAATAAAGTAATGAAAACATTGGTTTATGCATCCTGATACAAATTTGGATTTACTTATCAAAAAATATAACAAAAAGTAACAGTAGTCAGTTAACCACAACAGCTCAGAACTGTGCACATTATATACACATCTTTAATATCTGCACAAGGAAGTACCTTAAATAAAAAGGGTCCCCTAACTTTTTAACAAATGCATTTCCATTTTCAGTCTCATCTTACTTTACAAGCTGTGATTTAGCCCAGGCTGGGAAAGCATTCTAGTGAACCATCAGTCCATGCTTGTTCAATGGATTTTTATTTTTTTTCCCTAGGCACCTCCTGTTGCTTATGCTGTTCTAAGTTTTCACAAAGTCATAGGAATCTTATTAGAAAATGTTTTCCAAAGAAGCTATGCAATTCGTCGGGCATATTGAATTACAGGGGGAAGTAGAAGGGGAGCAAATGTAAGAGTCTAGTCCTACAGGCTCCTTTCAGAGCTGGGAATAAAGAAGCAACAGCTTCCATGTGCAAAGGCTGCAATATATTTATGTATGTATGTTTGTATATTTAGGTCTGGTAATCCAGTACAAGCAGAACAGAATGTATTTTCTACATAGGATGTCAAAAATCAAAACAAAAGTAAAACCTGCTCAGTATGGTCACAGAATAGCCAAGTATAGTCCTAATTTCTGCATAGTAATGAAGAGAAACCAAGCTTTCAAAGTAAAATAAGAACTTTAAGAAACTATTTTACCTCTTATACGTTCAACATCACATTTTATATCCATACAGTGTTACAATAATAACACTACATCAACAACTAGGTCTGCTAAGACCATCCATTACAATTTTATAAAACAATATAACCCTAATCCTTCGTGTTCTCAGTGAATAATATTTTATTGCTGGGATTTCTTCAATAAACAATCCACACAGAAAAATCAAACCAGAATGACAGCAAGCAATCTAGAGCACGGACAGAGCATTTCCTTCAACTTCTAACTTCCGAAGTTTCATTGGTTTGTGTCATAAATGCTCGGTTACCTCTGTCTTTTCTGCTTGTATCTGGTAATAAAAATGTAATTACCAAGATATCTATATTTAAATTATGATATACATATATATATAAAATGTCTGCTGATTCATCACTTTACCTAAATGAAATATTACATCACAAAAAGACTTATCTATGGCAAATTATTCTCAAGAAATTTAAAATGTTCCTGCACAATACTTATTATAAGTGGAAAATTAATGTGGAAACTTATTTAAAAATTGTCTCCAGTTTGCCAGGTGCTCAAGAATAACACTTTAAAAGTGCAAGGAAGCTAATTTTGATATGTCACAGTCCTTAGCAATAAATACATTGTATTGTTTCTCAAAATTACTCTTCTGGTCACTTTTAATATAACTATAGCTTCTCAACAAACTGTATACAGTCCATAAGAAAATTCAAGTAAATTCTTATTGTACTTGAAATATATAAAAAGCAAGAAAGTCAGTGTATACGACCAATAGCCAGTCCCTTTTCCTGTTGTACCCATTCTCAGATGGAAATTTCCCTATTCCTCTCAATTTCTCACCTAAATTTACTTGTTGCTGCTGAAGTGTGTTGCTGGGATGTGTCAAAATGTGAGATAAAGATTTTCACTACTGTCAGTGAGATTACTTGTGCATAAAGAAATACTGTATTTTTTTGCTTTGACCATCCAAAACACCAACCTATTGACCTAGTGTGAGTCAATGATAACAAAGTTTCATGCTTCTTCCACAAGAAATTATGGCTCAAATTATACAGCACACGAAGCTTCTCAATTTAGTATAACTTATTAGAAAACAGAATTTGGGAAATGCAATTTTTCCTCTTTCATCAATACTAACAGGAGTTCTTTAAAGTAAAGCATTACAGAACTTACACTGAACATTTCCTTTCTCTTGATTCAACTCTTAATCCAAAATGAACTATTAGTTTTTGTACATTATAATCCAATGAAGGTGTTATAATTGAGCTCATTGTGTGTGGGAGGCGGAATGAGGAGAGTGCTTGGGTCTGAGTATATTTAAAGGAGAGCTGAGTTTTCTAGTGAAAGGCTCTGTTGATAAATGGTGGTTAGGAGGAGAAAATTGGTTATTCAATGAACAAAGTGGTATGTAATTTATTTTACTACATTAGATGCGGAATTCTTCAAACACTGCTAGGAATTAGACTGCTTTGAAACTAATTATTGTAAGTATGTTTAATCATAGCTTTGAAGTTACTTTCAACATAGCATGGTCTTTTAGATTAAATTATATCTTTCTGCCATTCCACTGCAACCGCATAGTTCAAGGGCAGAAGAGGAGCAACAAAAAAAATATTGTTAAATGTTATAAGTAAACATAACAATAGTTTTGCCCTGTTTTTTCAGAAATATTTCCATAACCTCCTATTGCTATAAGTGTACCAGTTCCCACAGAAACTTGACTACAATTTTGAATGTATAAACATTATCATAAAATTAAATAATTATGTTATTATATATACCACAAATAATTTCAAGCAGAGTAGTAAAATAGCAGGGAGCACAAAAATGAACAGAAACGCAAGGTGCATGGATTTGCTGGGACAAAGATTAAAGGAGTCTAATATAATCTCTCTCTCATCCTTCCTTCCTTGTACATATAGCACTGGTAATTCAAGCACTCAGTTAGGTGGGACTGCACTTTATCATGACAAA
The DNA here is from genome assembly GCF_001431845.1 of Calidris pugnax. Lineage (NCBI taxonomy): Eukaryota > Metazoa > Chordata > Aves > Charadriiformes > Scolopacidae > Calidris > Calidris pugnax. The sequence goes on from NW_015090793.1 coordinate 11,398,069, forward strand.
TGCTTGCTGAAAGGAGTAATTTTGGTTTGGGCCTGCTTCCTCCTTGAAAGAAAATTTTGGTTCAGTATTTAAGCAAGCCAGAGCAGCATGAATCTCCACCCTAATCATGAGCTTGACTGTGACGTTATCTGCAGATTGAACTAGCTGTTCGTGTGGATATAAGCAACTTGAAATTTTATGTCTGATGAAAGAATGCAAATGTAGTTTCAAGTAGCTTTGCTGATCTCACTGATTTCCAATCACCTTTCCTATTTTTAAATGTGCATGTTGTACTTCAGTGATTTAACTGGATTTTAGTTGGTTCTGCATAAAGCCTTAAGTGAAGAGATAGAGTGGTTTTATACTCTTGTCTCTGACTATTTTTTCTCTCTTTTTCTCTTGTTATGTAAAGCACCAATACAATAGTGCAGTCATACAAATTACAAAAGTCCCATCATCTCACAGACAACTAACATGATGAAAGAGAGAATAGTACTTTACCTTCTATTCTTTCTTAGGTTTATTATGTCTGCATAGTTTCTTAACAATAAATGGTAAAACTAGCTTATGGTAGAAATTCATATATGTCATAGTCTAATTTTAAATTATACATTTTCTAGTATTAACAACTCTGCAACATGGGCAATTAATTGCATTTGCCTGAAGGGTTGGGAAGGTTAACTAGGCAAGATTTATTTTGCATCTCTTTGCAGAGAAATCCATACAGCCTTGAATAACCAAGGTCCAATAGACATAGAAAGTAATAGGTTAGTACCTATTGGCTAAATTTTCTTCATATCTTAGTAGCAAACAGTACAAAAGCTGTTTATGAGGATCCACAGAACTAAAATATTTCCAAACGCAAGAAAATTACAAATGGCAAATAAAAATTTAAAGTGAGGCCCAAAGAAAGGGACTTTTGAGGGCAGTTAGACATGTCCAGAGAAAAAGTGGGTTTAAAGAGGTAAAAAGAAGCTATGGTTTAGTTGATCAAACACAGGGTCTTCTCAACAGGAATCCAGTGGTATACAAATAAGGAGATATAAAAGGGAAACAAAAGAACATGTACTGAACATTATCAGCAGCATATGGAGAAAAAGAGAAAATGAGAGAACTTCTCATCGTCCTTCAAGAGTTGGATGAAAATAAAAGAATCAAATATTTTACCTGCCTGCATCAACAGAGTAATGAAATTGTATTAGATAACATTTGTTTCACCAGCACTTGGTGATGTTCATTAACTTCATGCATTTGTCAACTCTAATTTTTTCTTTTTTACAAGGAATTTCCTTTAGCAAGATCATAGATTCATAGAATCATATATTTTGGGTTGGAAGGGACCTTTGAAAGTCATCTAGTCCAACCACCCTGCAGTGAGCAGGGACATCTTCAATTAGATCAGGTTGCTCAGAGCCCCATCCAACCTGACCTTGCATGTTTCCATGGTCCATTTACCTACCACCTCTCTGAGCAACTCTTCCAGTGTTTCACCACCCTTTTTGTAAAAAATGTCTTCCTTATATGTAGCCTGATCCCACATTCCTACTCATTCTGGCTTCTCCTTGTGACTCTAAATGTGTTATTCTCTACCATCATGTTCAGCCTATCTTTGAACATCCAGATCTCTAGGAACTCTTGATATGTTTTGCACAGGATACTGTGCGTTATGGGCTTCCCAATTAGCAAAGAAATTCTAATTATATAATTAAACTACTGGATAATTTCTAGCTAAACCGAAAGGCTCCCTAATATTTGAGCACCCTGGAGCTAAAGAAGAGGTAATTTTAGACAATATCCTGAACGCACAATACACAAAATGTCTCCTTTCGCAGAGTAAGGAAAAAAATTAGTAAAGTTTCTTTCATAGCCATTTGCAGTTGCATGATTCAAAAAAGAGCAATCTAATATTTTCTTCAAGTTTTATATGAAATTTAGCCTGTGTTGTAATAAATGATTTTAAGTTTGGTATTAAAACCACATCTTTACACTAAAGTCCATCAGTAAATCCTGTATTTTTTTAAGGACATGTTCATATAATTTGGATTATAAAAAGCTTCCTCTATATAACTTTATTGGGAAAAAGAACATGCCTTAGTGTTTTAATTAACTTTTATTACATGCTTTTGGTGCAAGCATCTATTCTGAATATATGTACATTATTTTTGGAATAGAATGTGAAATTGAGAAGCATAAAAGTATCTAAACAAAAATAATATCTTTTAGTTATTTGACTTCTTACAGATTTTCCCTGTATCCTATAGCAAGACATATCAAGCAAAACTTTCCAAAGGAGACAAAAAGAAAAAAGACTTCTACCATTTTCAGCATTTTAAATTTCCTGAAATCAAAGTTTAATAGCCATTACTTTATGAGATGCTACAAACTGATACATTTATTCCCTAATACTTGGTAACCGACAGAATAAAATGCAACAGGAGACACCTCTGCCACAAACACCAAAATCAAATTGCTAAATAAAAGGTAATTTGAAGTCTGTTTGTTGTGGGTCATATAATTAGGAATATGATTTTAATAAGACTAATTTTTAAGCTGGTGATACTGCTAAGTTCTAAAATAGTAATATACTGCTTTTATTGCTTCCATACTCTGTTTTTAAAGTAGGAATAGTCATTTAAAATATTCCAATCTAAACTTATCTGCATTATATGGGTTTCTGATTTATCCTATTTGCTTTTTAGTTAACTACATCTTCTTTATATTTTACAGAGCCAACTTGTCAAATGTATCAGTTTTAGATAGCTAATTGCAGCAACTGAATATTTTTACATCACATCCAGGTTTAACATAAAATATAAATTTAGAAAAATTATGGTTATACCTAGATATTATTTCTTAAAGGCTCAGTAAACGTATTCTCTTCACTTTCCTATGTTTCCTTTGTATTATTGTGCAGGAAAACAGGATGAGATTTCTGACAGACTTACTGGAGTCTTGCTATCAAAGAGCTTGCAAACTTGTAACTTAAAAGTTTCCAAACTAGGTAATGAAAAACTGCATATAGCAGTGTAATTATGTTCCTTATTGCAAATACAAAAACTCATTGACAATGAACTACAAGGGTCCGAAATCAACTCTGGAGACAAATAGGAACAGGAGAGCGGTAAACTGCCGTCCTTTCGCGTTGTCATCTACAGCCAAATAGATGATAATGTATAATCAATGCAAAGAGGGTTTCAACAGCTGGGGCAATTTTCCATGTCCATATATCAATGTGTGTAAAAAAAAAAAATAAAAAAAATCAACCCTGTGATTATTTTAAAGGCATATGTAGCACTCCCTATAATTATGATCAGCATTAATAATAAAAAACATAATAATCCAACCTATTTCTACACATTAAAAAGAGGCTGAATTATTCTGATCTAGATTTCCTTTTTTAATTAATTATTATTAATTGTGAGGCATTCTTCAATATTTTCCAGACTCCAAGTTTTTGTGTTTCATATACCAACCACTACTGTTAATATCTAGAGGTTTAATTTTTCATCATCATTATAATGGACTACCAGGCCACTAAACCAATCTTGCAGAGAATTTTCAGCAGCTAAATAAAAGTAGTTAAAGAGATTTCTAGTTAAAAATAAAACTACAGAGGGGAAAAAGAAGAAAAAGTTTAATACATTTAAATTTTTATTGTAGGAGGAATTAACTTTAAAGTAAAAAAAGAATAAAATTGTTAATCTATCGTGTAGATTGACATTCCAATAGTCTAAGAGCTCTACAAGATGGCATCATGTAAAGCTGCCTAGAAAAAAACTCTCCATGTTAGGAAGCTTGACAGTTCTGTCTTTTGGAAGACCATCTTGAAAATATAAAACAGGTGTGAGTTTTAGTCTCACACTAACTTTAGGATTGTGACCTTCAGACAAAGACTTGCCAATCTCACAGTCTGTACAACTCATCCAAGGATACCAAGGAGACCCATTGATGGTTTGCACTGAATTCCTCTGATTAAATTCAAATTACAAAATCAGATTTTCACTGTGCATTTTCTTGTGTTTTCCAAGGTTCATAATCTAAATTCTCTTTAGTAACTAAAGAATAATAATAATAAAAAAAAACATTTCAAGAGACATATAATCCCCCTGTAACCACTCCAGATAGTTTAAAATCTGGCTTAATTTATAGCAATGATTTTCTGACTGCCACTTTAATGACGAGTAAGAACGGAAAGAACAACCAGCAAAAAATGAATAAACATGACAGTGTTAAAGGAAGACTTAAAAATAACAATATTGTGTGTGGTGAAATGTTAATGTTATAAGTTTAACTATTGTCTTTACAAAACACAGTGCCAAGAAATTTGAAAATATATAGCAGAAAAGTACTATTAAGGACAGTAGAACATTGCAACAATTCTATGATGGCTATGTGGAATAACCACAATTTAAAAACTCCCTCTCTCATGTGGCAGTTTTTAGAGGAAGTCAATAAAACTAAAAAGAATATAGTCTTATCTAAAAATAATAAAACCCTCAGAAATCTACCATTAAAGGCTTTTTAAAGAAAATAGCCATCAAAAAGATCGACTCAGTATCAGATATTCCATTGTACTACTGTGTTAAAAAAAAGAGGGGGATAAAACTATTCATCTGGCTCCTAATTTATCATCTGAGGGATGGCAAATGGGCCATGTGCAGGTGCCTAAAACAAACTGTTTGATGGATATTTTGGTTTTGATTAAAAAATAAAGGGATTTGTGAGAAATCAGAAGCAGCACAAATATTTAGAATTTATATTTCCATTAGGGCTTTACAAAATCTTATCTTACTTCAGCAGTACTGAAAAAGGGGTTGTGGGTATGAAGCAGTGTTCAAGCCTACAAATGTGTCCAGCCTCCATCCCCAGTGCTTTCATGGAAGCTGCACTCACAGCAGTCTAAAGAACCAATATCCTCAATGGGACTAAACCAATGTGTAGCCATGCTACTGTAAATTGGACGAACCATGTGAAAGCCATCATTTAATTCAGCCTCAAGTATCCCATTTATGCTGTCAGTTACTCATACTGACGGCTCTCCCATCGGACACCAAGGACTCAGTATAAACTTTGCTTGGGAACCAGTGGTCTTCTGGTTACATCTGGAAAACCCTAAACCTTGTAACACATAAATAATATTCACTCATTGTACTAAAATTTTATATTATTTTGGTCAAATTTAATAGTATAATTGTGCAACAAGTACCATAATTTATAAAGAGTGCTGAGATGTTTACATTCTTATATCTAATTGTAATTCTGTAATGACAGTATCAGCTATGTAAGGTGAGACTATAAAATAATGTCTCACTATAAGGTGAGACACTCAACCAACAAGAAAAACCCAATTTGTCTGCCACACTCATCAAAAAGAAATCAAAGTGAAAAAGATCAAGATCACCTGGAAATAGCAGATGGTTTATGATAGTTCTTGTCATGGGATTTGCAGTATTTTTCCAAAAATGGGAAAATCAGAAACAAGCCAATTGCTGCTGTTCATTCGCTTTATTTATACTGATCTATACTTTCTCAACTCTCACATGCAGAAAAAAAAATAAAAATACCCTTCTCTGAAGAGAATCAGTACATTGCAGATTTATGAGGGCCTTGTATTTCTACAGAAAACATCAAAAATACTTCACACACCAAAAGTTAAAATGCTGTCTACAATCTACTCACTTTAACAGATGGGCTGTTTGTAGTACAGAATAAGGGAAGGAAGGAAATTAATTACATCAAAGCACAAACCACAGCATTCGTGTGACCGGCTGTTCGGTGATGCACAGAGCGCCAGATAACATACATATCATTCTTGCTCAGGTTCTAGAATATTCAGTATTTTTCAGAAAAAGATTGCCACTATTTCTGGGATATGATTCTATGGGGTAAAGAATCACAAGGAACTTCTGTTCTTCTGTTGTCAACAGCTTTCATGCATGGAGAGGAACATATCGCCCTGCACTTTCAGTCCCTAACTGACCTAGCAGTTAATATTCAATACCTAGTTGTAGCTACCTTTTTAATTTACATCTTCTAAAAATTCATATATTAAAGATCAGTGATTCAAAGCAACTAGTTTACTTACTGCTCACTTTTGGAAATAGTGTAAGTAAAATAATTAAAATGTCAGTATGTAATTTTTTAGACTCGGCAGTTTAGAGGTAAAATACGTCTTAGCTAGTGATGATACTGCTGCTTCCAAGATCCACATCCACAGTGGCATCCAAGCTCCATGCACGTTAAAACCCATTTGTGCATTCTAAAAATCACTTCCATGATTCCAACACGCTCTATCACACAGAGGTACCTTCAGGAATGCCAGCTTTTATACAAGCTTTTGTTGCACCCCTGCAAAGTCCTATCACTCACATTACACCCCACTTCTGTGGTATTCAGATTCCGTATTTGGGAGAGTCTGTCTCAAAGCTCTCCCTACCACCTCTGCCTCAGCCTCCTTACTTATCTCATGGGCTATGCATGCACACACCTCCTGGATTTCCCAAGGTGGAACAGGAGGAGGGACAAGCAGAAGAGGCTCAAAAACACCTAAAAGGACTACAGGTTAAATGTCTTCCACAAGAGGAAATTCAGAGGTGCCTAGTATCCAGAACAAGCATCATTTGTGGAAGAAAAATAAAGTTTTCTGATGTTACAAGTGGGGATAGAGAATGCAGGTGTCAAGGGTATAAGAACTTCATTCTTGGCAAATGCAAACCACCTTGGGAATGCTCCATAAATAATCTCGGGCAAGAGACAGACCAGCACAGTTGTACTAAAAATAACATTTTCAGACCCCTGACATCCTTTTACAATTTAGAAACTATCCAATTTAATTTCTGAGGCTGCCTTAAAGTACTCTAAAAATGACTTGTTAAAGGAAACAACAGCCTGTGAAACACCTCTGCAAATCTCAGTAAGCCACCATCTGATATAACACAACCTGAACTAGGTGTTAGTCTTGATGAGCATTGAGAATTGCTTCAAAAGAAAGTTTCAGAGTTCGCTTGTTGCAATAACATTCGTGTCTCTTGCATGCATCTAACTTCCTTCTCATAAAGCAGATTTATCAACCAAGAACTTCAGAAATATTCTGATATTTCTTGAGCTACTTAACATCTCACCACACAAGCTGATAAATCATTCAAAGCCATAATAACATAAGTAAATATGATTTAAAATTAAATGCCCAAGAACATTAAATCATATCTGCTATAATAACAAAAGCAGATTTGTCCAAAGCTGTTTTTTTCCAAAGCATAGCCTCAAAGTACAAAATAGCATTGGGTCACTCTCCAGGCTTTCAGACCATTCTGCATGCTGCTGTCAAACTATCAACAAACTGTATGGCAGAAAAATTACAATGCTTTAAAAAAGTAGTTTAAGGAAAAGCCTAGGATGCTCTCTGTTCTAGGTAGACCCTGTGCCAGAACAAACAGCCCGTAACAGCTTTTTTCCCAGGTTTTAAGTTACCTTATTAATGAGAAGAGTTTGACTGACTGAAAAGTCAAACTTCCCACTTACCTTGCTTTACCTATTGCCTTTCTAATTAATTTCTAGATTTTTACAACATTTCTATTTGCATTACTTAAAATGGCAAAATGATGTCTGTGATTGTGTAGTTTTTAAAATACCATGTGATGTGATATCTCATAGTTTGACAATGTTTAACAAAAAAGATTGCTCATTTCTGCAAATCCCCTGTTGTCTAAGACCTTGATTAGTTAAAATGTTTCTGTGAAATTCAGCCATCTAATTAGCCGGTTTATTACTTGAAGTAAAGTGAAGTCTCCAAAATTATTAAATCACCATGTACTTTTCCATATATTAATTTGCTGTAAGTAGAGAAAACCTACTGAATACCTAGCTGAAAAGAATGACAAATTTCTGAATAATTTGCTCAAGTTAAAACACCAGTGACAACATGTGATGAGCAGTTCATACCCTATTTAAGGCACCAAGTAAAAGGAGATTCCTGTCACATGAGGATTAGGGGCAGACTGAAGCCTGGGACACCTGTACCCTCAAGCTTTTTACTCTTCCACCTCACAGAGAGGGCCAGCAAAAGCATCCTGGACAAGGAAAGCCTCCAGAAGTACCTGCAATCCTTCCTCTCTACCTCTCATTCCTGCCTGTTTTTCTCATGACAGTGTATCTCTGATGGTGAGGCCGTCATCTTGTTAAGACTCTAATTCACATTTTTAATAAAACATAGCTTGAGTCTTTATCATGTTCAGAAAGAATCATGTGCATGGCGTATCATTAAGTGTTCATTGCCTATGAACTGTCTTCACTGATTTCTTATCTTCAGGATGGGTGGAACTACACCACATAGTCACTCATGGGGAGGTTTTATCCCTTAAGCTCATGTGCTTAGCAACCACATAACACCCTAAGAAAATCCATTCACACAATGGAATATTTCCTTTTTTAAGAGAAGGGGGACAAAAGATGGTATGTTCCACATAATCCCATTTTGCTCTTCCATATTAAAATTCTGTTTGTCTCCTTCCTACTCATGATTAATCTCATTATTCTTCAATTAATTTGGGAAGACCAACAACTCATTTTACACTACCGTAATTATTTCTATAATGCTAGCAAAAGCAAATTACCTTAATACATTACAAATTAACATATGATGGCCCACATTAAAGTTTTTTTCTCTAAAAAAGTATGCATGGATTAAGGAAATCTAAGGATTGTGCCTAACACTGCAAATGAATCTAGGCAAAATGGAGAGAACACATGTCAAATCTGCAAACTTATTTTCCCCATCATCACATCCCATTAAACAGCTATCTGTAACTTTATTACTCTTTCTCATTTTTTCCCAAGCATCCACTTCTTATTTTGATCCTTTGTTTGTTGTTAGAATGGCAGTAATGTTTTACAGAAATAGCCTAAAATTAAGGCATTGTGCTTATTGCTGCAAGTTTTCAATTCCTTCCTCGATATCCTTTTCCAACATTACAATGAAACCTCCTGAAAATCTAATTTCAAGAGTAATTAGCAAACTGTATTAAATACAAATTAAACTGATCCACCCTGATTTGTCAATATTATTCAGCTGTAGCTAACTGTCAGCCAAAGGTCACTCAAAGATAATAATCTGTGTAACATCAGCATAAACTTGTCATGTTGTATTTCAGTGCTGCTGTTAGTGACTGTGAATACCAAAGTAGATACCCTCTACGGATACTCACCACTCCAGTCTAGTACCATTTTCTCCTAACAGCACAGGCAATTCTAAGAAAAAAAAAAAATATTACCAAAACGCTTGGCTGAAAATGAGCTCTGTACAGATTTGGATTTGACCTTATTCTTTTCAGTTCTGTGAAGATGCAAAGCAATTCTCTAACTGTCCACCTAAGGTTAATAAGTTGCACTGCATGACTTATCTCAACATCTTTCTTCAAAGATATTACTCAGCTGAATACGAACACTGCCTCCATATTTTTAAATCAACTCATTAAATAGCACCAAGTTACTAAACATTATATAAAAAACCATAAGTTAAAAAGATAATCATATACACATTGTAAAACTAAAGTATTCTGACTTTAATAATAAAATGACAAAATAAAATATATATTTGAGGGTTTAGCATCTCTTGAGAGATTAGTAGATGCACCAGTTCAGGTTCTAAACAAAGAAAATAGTCATTAAGTCAGCAAAAGAGGGAAAGGGAGATACCATTATTTTGTAACTTGGCTACTAATCAATAAATTAGGAGATCTAAAATGGGATAATCAGGTAGGACATTTAAAATGAACAACAATAATTACTATTTCATACAATACCTAATTAATTTCAGAAACTCATTGTTACAGGGAAGCTCAACATGAGTGGGTTCAATAAGTCTTTAGCAAAATGAGTGGATTATAGGTCCACTGATGGCAATTAAAACAGTGATTCAGATGCTAATTTCAGCTCAGGAAGTTTCTAAATCACAGCTGCGTGGAAGTTTGGAGGATATAGCAGGAAAAAGCTCACCCCACACTTTCCTTGCTCCTTGCACTCTTTGCTAAGCTTCTGCTACCAGCAAATATCAAGTCCAGGACTGCGAGATAAAGGTCTACTCACTGACCCACTATGACAGTTGTATCGTGGCCTTATTTATTTTTTTGCCCCCCACATTGCATTTCTCTGCTTGTAACTTTTTTTTTTGTGTATTTTTTTCCTTTTAAAAATAAAATTATTGAGCCCTTTGTCTTCTAACAGCGGGCTAGAAATGAAAAAAATACTTTGTATGATTATCTCTCTATCTCTCTTAAAAGCTTCTTTGGGTTTTGTTTTTACCTTTAGAGTTAGCTGATGAGCAAATTTTCTCCTTAATTTGACATGTGGATACACTCTGAAATATTTTCCATACATGGTTCTCAATTTTTAAGCACAGGCTTGCTTATTTCTTTGGGATACTCCTGGCTCTCGTGGTGTTGTATGCAAGTAGACAGATTTTATCATTTTCCAAATATAAGTCTTATGATCTTCCTAAGCTGGAACCAAGGTTTCCACAATAAATGTCACAGGCACACAATACAAAGTTATCAACACGAAATTACTAACAGTGAAAGCTAAATCTAAGCTCAAAAATTCCACTGGCATTTCCCACTCCAACTCTCCTTTTCAAAGCTATCTTTTGTCTACATTATTGTACCAACTTTGCCATTAACTTCATAGTGATTCTGCCAATTTATCTCACTTTTACATTCATTGTGCAGTAATATAATGCTGACTGACAAATCATAAATATATATTAAAAAAACCCAAACCAATCACCACCACCGCTTCAGCCTATAAATAAATATTGTTGTATCAAATACAAGTGGTAATAATGACTTTTCAGTCTGTGTGAGAGAATTCTATTATCCCCCATTTATATCCCAACTCATTTTATTTATATATTGAATGTTGGATAGCCTATAGTAATAAGTCAACCCTAGGCTCACTCCAGTTTAATTAAACTCTGCAGTGAACAAGAATGACACACAAGGTCTTGATTATAATATGTGAAATGGCAGTTTCTTTTTGAATGTTCAAATTGATGCAGAAAATATCTGCTGGTGGTGCTGGTGAAAGTTCTTACAAAATCACATTCATTTAATGAATTAAACTACTGTATGACTTAAACACTCTTTAAAGAGAATACAACAATGAAAATGCAAAGTACTACAAGTAAATTTTTATCATCATAAAATTTCAGTACTTTGTTGGTGTGATTAAGTCCACTGGTTAAGATGGAAAAATAATTAACCATCAATCTTGGAAAAGTGGGTTTTTTTCTGCATGCATACTCCCATGACAAAGTAGAGTATTTCATTTAATTTTGGATAAGATTGCCACCTACCAGAAAAAGGATATAAAATGCAGTAAATCAAATTATGAGCAATAACACCGACTTCTTTTTTTTTCCCCAGTATTTTCATTTTTATTTTAGTTTTGTAGTGACAGCTTTTTTAAATGTAATCATGTTATTTGAAGATATAAGAAACAACACTTGGCACTTAGAATTCCATATTATTTGTGAAATCTTTTGAAAATAACAATGATTTGATTCATGGGCATCAAGTGGAAACTACTAGTCATAACATGACAGCAAAAAGAAAAATGTTTAACCAGAGGAACACAGTTATGATATGTGACTCCAAAGCTGGTGTGGTGTGGAGATTCATCCACCCAGATGTCTCTTTATAGATAAAACTCCATAGAGGAGCAATTTAGGAACTAAGTGGGCCTCTACATCTGCATTTTAGGATTGTGCCTCTGTTGTTTCCAGTTTACTGCACTTTAGATAAAACTAAATCAGGTGGTGTGATTCAGGGGATCCAAACACTGCCAGGTGTTCATGCCATGAGCCCAGACTAGGTCTAGCCCATCACAAACCCTTCTGAAATGGGTATGATGTAGATTTCGGTTCTCAGCACCAAATCCTTTTATTACAGGTCCACTCCTGTCAGGCAAATTTCCACCACCTTTTTCTCAGCTCTGACACCAGAGTCTTGCTTTACCCTAATGTAACATGAATTTTATTTTCCAGTTTGTTGCAGTAAAATTGTTGCCAAGGGAAGCCTGTTCTATCACTTTTTTAATGCTGTGACTGTCACTTCAAATGCACAATGAAGTTCTTAGTTTTTGATACAGTCTTATCAGTGATTTATTCAGCCTAAATCTTAAGATTTGCAAGACAGCACTTTGAGACCTCACACTTTTAGTAATGTTGAAGTTGATTTATAGCAGTAAAACTACACAAAGAAGTTAACTCTCATTCTATATATATGAATTTATCTGACAAAAATTCAAAAATATGAGTAACAGATTTACCAAAATGTGCTAAATTATTACTCCAATGATCAACAAATAATTGTATACTACTTAGTAGCAACACAACATACACATTACTTCAAAAATTTATAGTAGTAGAAAATAAAGACAAACAAATAAGGTAATAATACAGTGCGATTATGGAAGTTCTGCACCATTCTACTGTTTGATTGCTGACAGCTCAGTTTGTCATCTATGACCTCATGGCCATTCCATAATGTCTCAATTTTTGATTACCCTTAAGGTTCAATTCAAAATTTCCTTTTCTGTTGATTCTTTCTCAACTTTTGGGGAATTTACACATAATAAAGAAAAACAGACAACCTGATAGCATTGAAGGAAGCAGAGGAAGCAAACTGACTCTTTAGACCTTTAACTTTAACTTAGAAGAAAGGCAGATCTTTTTCCATAGAGCTGCTCTCCAGCAGGTCAGCCCCCAACCTGTACTGGTGCAGGGGGTTATTTCTCCCCAGGTGCAGCACCCTACACTTGCCCTTGTTAAATTTCATTAGGTTTCTCTCGGCCCAACTCTCCAGCCTGTCCAGGTCTTGCTGTATGGCCACACAGCCTTCTGGGGTGTCAGCCACCCCTCCTAGTTTTGTGTCATCAGCAAACTTGCTGAGGGTACATTCCATCCCTTCCTCCAGGTCATTGATGAGTATATCGAAGAGTACTGGACCCAGTACTGACCCCTGGGTAACACCACTTGTTACAGACTTCCAGCTGGATTCTGTGCCCCTAATCACAACCCTCTGGGTTCTGTCTTTTAGCCAGTTTTCAATCCATTTACCTGTCCATTCATCTAACCCCCACTTCCTAAGCTTAACTATGAGGATGCTGTGGAAGACGGTGTCAAAAGCCTTGCTGAAGTGAAAGTAGACAACATCCACTGCCCTCTTTTCATCTGTCCAACAAGTCATGACATCATATAAAGCAATCAGGTTAGTCTGACATGACTTCCTCTTGGTAAATCCATGTTGACTACTTCTGATAGCCTTCTTTTCCTCTATATGCTCTGAGATGACACCCAGAATGAGGTGTTCCACCACCTTTCCGGGGATGGAGGTGGGGCTGACCGGTCTGTAATTTCCCGGCTCCTCCTTCTTGCCCTTTTTGAAGACTGGAATGACATTGGCCTTTCTCCAGTCCTTGGGCACCTTGCCTGTTCTCCAGGACCTCTCAAAGATGATGGAGAGTGGCTGTCCAATGATTTCTGCCAGTTCCCTCAGCACTCTCGGATGTATCCCATCCGGACCCATGGACTTGTGGATATCCAGCCTTCTTAACTGATCTCTAACTTGGTCCTCCTCCACCAAGGGAAGATCTTCCTTACTCCAGACTTTCTCTGATTCATCCAAAGTCCGTGGCTCCCAGGGGTTGGCCCGAGCAGTAAAGACTGAGGCAAAGGTGGCGTTCAGCAACTCAGCCTTCCCTGCATCCTCTGTTACCGTGGCACCCAACTCATTCAACAGCGGGCCCACATTTTCTTTAGTTTTCTTTTTGCCTCCAATATAATTGAAGAACCCCTTCTTGTTGTCTTTGACATCTCTTGCCAATTTTAATTCCAAGGAGGCCTTGGCTTTCCTTGTTTCTTCCCTACATAGTCTAACAGCTTCTCTGTAATCCTCCCAAGTGGAATGTACCTTTAGTGGTATCAGTATGGATGCTTTCTATACTGGGGAGAAGTAAACTGAGGGAAACCAAAGAATGAAAGAGTCCCAGTGGAAGAGATGAAGAATGGGACATTTTAAAGAAAAAAGTTAAGTTAAAAAAAAAAAAAAGAGTAATATACATCAGGTTTTGAAAGCAACAGAAGAAAAAAAGAATGAAACAGGAAGTAAACAAAGCAAACAAAACAAGATGTTTCAGTGAAGAAAAGAACTCAGCTAAGCATGTCGTTTAAAATGTGAAGTATGTACAAGTAATAAAGCATGTATCCTGATCTTTGAACAGTTTCAAAAATAACTATTGAAAGCGACTCAAGCTTCATTTTGAAGACTAAGCAAAGACAAAAGCAAAATTTGTTGAAATGCAGTACTTGTCCACTACTTCTGAAACAGTGTAATTGTGCTTACTCTGTATTCCTACATGCAACATTGAATTCATCAGTCTGCTGCCAGGTTTTTATTCCATATTGTATATTATTGAAGTGTAAAACTGCTGAATGTGTTCCAGTGTGATTTTAATCATATTATAGAAAATGTTCCAAGCTGATGTAATCAAATGCCTTTAATTATGGCAATCAAATGTATTAGCAGTTTACTATTGCCAACCCATAGTCAGTACACAAAATCCAGCCTGAACCACAGCACGGAACAGAGAGGTTCGCTATTTCAACACGGCTTAGTTCAACCTTATGGCAGAATCTTTCTTTCAGTTTAGGTACAAATATTTGCATAGAATTGTAGAATACCAGGTTGGAAGGGACCTCAAGCATCATTTGGTCCAACCTTTCTTGGCAAAGGCACAGTATAGATAAGTTGGCCCAGCACCTTGTCCAGCTGAATCTTAAAATTGTCCAACTATGGGGAATCCACCACATCCCTGGGGAGATTATTCCAATGCTTGATTGTTCTCATTGTGAAAAAATCTCCTCTTGTGTCCAATTGGAATCTCCCCAGGAGTAACTTGTACCCTTTACTCCATGTCTTTTCCATGTGACGCCTTGTAAAAAGGGAGTCTCCATCTTCTTTGTAGCTACCCTTTAAATACTGGAACGTGGTAATAAGGTGCCCCCGAGTCTTCTTTTCCCAAGCCTGAACAAACCCAGCTCTCTCAGCCTTTCATCATAGGGCAGGCTTCCCAGTCCTGTGATCATCTTTGTTGCCCTTCTTTGGACCCTCACCAGCCTGCCCACATCTTTTTTGTAGAGCAAGAACAAAAACTGAATACAGTATTCCAGGTGTGGCCTGAAAGGCGCTGGGTAAAGCCCAACAGTGCTGGTAAAGACAGAGGTGAGGAAAGTGTTGAGAACCTCTGCCTCCTCAGTGTTATTGGCAACTAACTCACCCCTCCTGTTTAACAGTGGGCCAATATTTTCCTTCTGTTTCTGCTTGTTGTTTAGGTACGTGTAGTTTTTGACATCTCTGGCCAATTTCAATTTGAACTGAGCTTTTGCTTTTCTAACTGCATCTCTGCATGCCCTGGCAATGCCCCTTTAGTTCTCAATGAGTATTCGTCCACTTTTCCATCTCTGCTACGCTTCTCTCTTGGTTTTGAGCAGACTCATAAGTTCATAGTTAAGCCAAAAGAGTCTCTTGCTCTGCCTATGTCTCTTACTTTTAAAGGGGATTAACTGTTTTATGCTTCAAGGAGAGTGTTCTTGAAAAAATCCCAGCACTCACTAGCTCCTTTATCTTTCATGGAAGTTTCTCTTGGAATCTCTCCCAGCTGAGCTCTGAGTGAGCTGAAGTTTGCCTTTCTAAAATCTAAAACCTTAGTCTTAGTACTAACTTTCAGCGTGCTCAGCAGGATCCCAAACTCCACAATACTGTGATCACTGCAGCCAAGGCTGTTACTAACCAAGATATTACAAAGCAGGTTTTCTTTGATTGCGAGTATCAAATCCAGCAGTGCCTCATTCCTGGTTGGTACATCTAACATTTGTATGAGGAACAGTCTTCTACAAATTTCAGGAACTTAATGGATGATATGTGAGCTGCTGTATTGTTCTTCCAACAAATTTCTGAGTAGTTAAAGTAACCCATAAGAACCAGGTTCTGTTAACACGGAGCTTGCTTAAGTGACCCAAATATTGCTTCATCAATAAAACTTATCATCTTGGTTTGAAGGTCGGTAGGAGACGCCTACTGTAAGTTTCTCTTTGGAGGCAACTCCTCTGATCTTGACCCAGAGGACTTCCGCTATCATCATAGTTGACTTCTATAAATTCAAGGTTCTCCTTAACATAAAGTGTGACTCCTCTTCCTCTTCTTTCCTGTCTGTCTTTACAAAACAGTCTATAACCATCCATCATGATCCTCCAGTCATGTGAGTTGTTCCACCATGTTTCAGTTATTCCTATGATATCATAACTTTCTGACTGGGCACAGTCTGTCAGTTCCTCCTATCTGTTCCCCAGACTGCATGCATGGATATACATCCACTTGAGGTAGTTGGTCTTCTGTTTCTCATCTTGTTGGAACATTTGTCACTGCTCTCGTTGGTCTGGTTTCTTCCCCAGTTGGTTGCAATGGCATGAGCATTGCCACTTTGGATCCTGCCCCCCAAGTCCTTCAGTTTAAAACCTGCCTCACCAAGTTGCCTACCTTACCAAGTTGGTCTGCTGCCAAAGATTCCCTTGCCTCTTCTAGGCAGGTGTATCCCATCCCTCCAGTCTCTCTTTACTGATTACTTTAGAAAAAAAAGTACTTTCATGGAAATGTGTGCTTTATATAATATTCATCAAAAAAAGACAGATAATTTAATGGAAAATTCACAAGACAAAGTTATTTATCACAGATTCCTGTTTCAGATACGGGGAAAGCACCCCTGCAGAGGACCGTGCCAAAACTTCTGAAGCACATGCAGAGCCAGGCACCTCCTCACATTCTGGGCAAACCTCCAGTAACTAAATTCACCCTGTCAACTCAAACTGAGTTCGACTGATGTCCAGGTAAAGTCTAAGATATTGCTAAACTAAGAGACTGTGGAGTGTCTGCTCTTGGACATAGTGTGAGAGGACAAGATCCTGAGCAACCTAATCTTTCAGCAGATTTGAACCAGATAACATCCACTGGTTCCTTCCATCCATAATTATTCTCTTATTCTGTATTACTGCAGTAATGCTTGTTCTCTGTGCTAATGTTGAGGGAAAAAAAACTAATGTTATTATGCTATTGAGAAGATAATTCACAGTGAGAACTTCTAAGAGAGCATTAAGTTTTCTTATTAAGTACATTGAGTTTAATTATTTAAATAAATCATAATTTCTTACTAATCAGACAATCTTTGCAGCACAATACAACAAGAGGCTGCCATAGTTACACAAGTGAATCAGTTTGAGGGGGCTGTACGAGTTGTCATTATATTAGGAATTCTATTTAGGGAAATAATTATCCACACATGATGAAAATGATCAATCACCTTGAAGTTCGTAACAAATGTGCAGTATTATATGGCTCATTAGTATCCATGATGCAGATAGACAAAACAGAAAGTTTCTTTGTCACTTTTGTAAGCATTGCAATACATTTTTGCTTGACTGAAACAGATAGAAGTTCTGCAGAAGAAGAAAACATCCTCTTCTTTCATCCCAAAATAGTGTCAGGAGTAAGGATTCTTGCACTTTTGCAAGGCTATAAAAGGAAAAGCATCATCACCTGTGATACACTCAGAACATCTGGCAGTATTGTGAAGGTAACTGCTCCCTCAGTTACCGTGAAATAATAGACATGTCTGGCAGGACAACTCAAAATGTATGGGTGACATAAGCACTGGAATGTTCAGAACAGGATAAGATCAGCAAGCTCCTCTGAGGCCCTAGTGCTGGGTAATTTTAGCATTTCAAAGAAAGGAATGGAATTCATTGACAATACTAACTTGAAAGACTGTGTCATTGACAGAGAGTTGCTCACTGACAAGAGTCTGGAAAATCATAGGTCAAGGAGAGGACTGAAGGTTACTGATGGCAGGAATAGCACTTCTCTTCTTAGCACAGCCAAACTTGGGTGCTTAAGAAATTATCTTGTTTGTTATTAAAGTAGTTACCTCATTACAGACAGCTGTATTCTCTGTAATGGCCCTGATTCATGATGTGAATTGACCTAATTTTTTTAAATTACTTTATTATTTTTTTAAGTGTGGCACGCATATGTAAATGTGGCTACTGAACATACAGTACCTCTTCCACAGCCAGTTTTTCCATCAGATATTAGATTCATGTTTTTCTTGAGGGTGATGGTTTTCTGTTAATTTTTGTCCATTGCTGGTTGTGTCTAAATTATAAGTAGTGTAGTGTAATAGCAACAGGAGAAATTGAGACAAATGCAAGAGTTTACAATGCTTGTGAAATCCTGATTTGAGTAGAGGAGAACTGTCAATCTGATGTGTGCTTGTTAGAAAACTACAAAAGCAATCATGAAAGATAATAGCCAAACATATAATTTTATGATCTCAATTGCTTATGAAAGAATGTGTAATTAAATATGTTACCTCAAGGCAGGATTATAATAATTTTCTGCCAAGGGGTCAACTATTTCAATTCAGATATTTGGCATTTCTAAATTTATCATTTGGCATTACTTAATTCCTAGGTGATCCTTGGACCTCAAAATGTTGTCTGCTGAAATATGTTTAATGAAAAGCTTAGCACCAGTATCTGACCATGTAATTGGTAAAGTTAAAAACTGGATTGTCATAATTTTTTAATTTTTTATAAATACTGTGAGAAAAATGAATGAGGAAATGTATTTTAATAAAGGATCACATAAATTGAAGCCTCTAAAACCACAAGACTATCTGCAACTGAGCAGGTGCACTCATGGAAAGGCAACCTGAGAAGAGAGACTGAACCAGAAAGCAGCAGTGGAACAAAAAGAGCATCATCCAGACTTGTTATCTTGAACTGTGTTGACTATAAAGCATGTCTGATCTTAAAACACAGAGTAAGTCAGATAATATCTAAGAACTCATGAAAAACTTAATAGCTTATCACTCAACATATTATTTCTCTTGTGGTAGGAGAAAGCATAAGGCAACTGCTCTTTGAGGCAAACTGCACTGAAATGTAACAAGGAACAATCCAAATAAATATATTTTGGTTGAGAGCATGTATATTTAAGATACATTTTAGGCTTTCAAATATTTTCCTCACAACTATTTCCCCTAATGTTTGTTAACTTGCTATTCATTGAAGAGTCCCAATATTTGCAGACTGACTCAGAAAGCTCATTAATCACCTCCTAAAAACTCTACACCAACTAGTATGTATGGTACCTACCATAAGAGAACTCTGAACTATGGTGGTGTTGACTCCTTCCTTCTGTAATAAACTCTGTTGTCATCACCATTACTTGTAATGATGGCCCAGTGTAGATGTTTTACAACACTTTGGTAAAACACTAGGTTTTAAAACTGTCATCTCTTTAGGAAATGATTTCTTCAAGATCCAATTAGAAGGGAAAAAAAGGTACAGGTTCACTAAGTTAATAAATGAGTTCCACAAATTTAAAATTCAGTGCTGTTTTTCTCTCCTTAATAGAACTAGCTGACACAAAGAGGAAGTCCTTTACATCCAGTGAGATATCTTTTAAAATCTTGCTTTAACAAGCCACATTGACATGCAGGAGATTCATAAGCAGCATATTGAAGTAAGAATTTCTCTGTTTTGCTATTAGTGTGAGTTTGATTTAAAAATTAAGAAGAAAAAAAACCTAATGATTTCAAGAGGATGATTTACTGGAAAGATTATTTAATTTGAAGGAATACCTTTGAAATCAAAGCAAAAATACTAATAGCAAATCTTAGTTCCAAAGACAAATGCAATGCAACACAGAGACAGACTAAAAATCCATAAGTTACTTACTTATATTATTCACTATTAATAGCAGCCTACCATCACAAATTGCAATAAAGCCTTTTTTTACGAGAACATCTTATTTCATTCCCAACTAAGAATGTAAAAATATGCTACCTTAACTAAAATATGAATTGCATCACCTCTAAAAATATATTGATATCTATATGTGTTCCTTCACCAGGCAGTATCCCAACAGCTCTTTAAAGAATTAACAGGAAGAAGAAAGGGGCAAAAATATCTATTTCACTTAGGTCAAGCAGCCTCATGTTGCATCATATGATTTCTACAGGCTGCCAGGCAACAACACACTGTCTGGCAATTCTTATCTCCAATTTCTAAATTTCTCAAATTCAAGGAGCAGACCAGTAGGAAACATGCATTAATGCGCAGAGCATTCCCATTTGTGTACCTTCCTCCTCAGTTGCCCCCACTGGTTCTCTCCTCTATCTCACTCATTTCAATTTTTGCAGTTTTTCTACTTAAAAAGGTTCAATTTTTAGCATTAAAAAAAAAAAGACAACAAAAAAGGGAAAAACAGAGAAAAATGCATTAATACAGTTCAGTTGTAAATCAACTAGTATAGCCCAAAGGACTGTTAACAGGTATTCACTGGTTTCAAAATATCTTTAAATGATTTGAATATTGCTTAGCAACACCAACACTATTTAAAGGGCTTTGACAATAACATATGTATGAGTAGGTCCACAAAATAACAGCTTCATGACATTCATACCAGCACATTATCCAGAAAGGTAGGTTCTTCTGTCTTATGTCCTTGCTCTCTCAACAGAGCAGGTTGTCATTTCAGAACCCAAATTGGATTTATAGAATCAGTATGTAGAAGATTAAAATAACACCTTGCACTTCTGGTTTTAAAATGCTTAAGATCACAGTTCTAATAAATAGGTTATCACTAAATTTATTGTTTCTCCTTTGGTAGAGAAACCCCAGAACATCTTTAAAAATGGATAAAGTGAAGATTTAGTTAATAGATGAAATAGGAAAACAGATGTAGTACAAGTCCTGTTACTATATCAGATTATGAAGAGGGGACTGGAGAGGTTATACAGAGATGTTCATGCCCACCTAACTTCTCACTTCACACATCTTACTTCATTCCCACACAGCACTGGACTATGCAGACAAGATATTAATTCCCCCAGACAAAATGGTGGCAGCAAGTCACGTAACTTTCATTTATTAAAAATAAAACAGAGAATGGGTCTTTTTACACAGTATCGCTTTATCAGTTTAATGCAATGTAATTGCTGCATGTGTTTTAGAGTTAACCCACAATATGGGATCGAAGAACAGATTCCAGAAACAACAACAACAAAAAGAATTGGTATACATGTTATTATGGAATACAATAAAAGACAGCATCATAGGAAAAAATTACATATAGAATGGAGATTTGGGGACATTATTCTCTCGAGGTGGTAAATGATAAGCAGGAGAGGGAACTTCAGAATTACTGCAGAGAGTTTCGCAAAAGAAGCCATTTGCAATGCACAGTAAGTTTTATTCATCCTACAAAATCCACAAACAATGCTGCAGGACTGCCACCTACTGGAACTTGATAATATACAAATATAAAGACAGGACTGATAAACGAGTGAATGTTGGATGGAGAAAAAGAAGAGGGAGTGGCTGGTTACAAGGGAAATTGTGATATTTATAGTAAAGGCATCCAGATAAAATTAGATTAGATTCACACATCTTAGAAAAGAACAATGATACACTATCTAAGTCCTTCAGACCAAATCATATTTAAGGATCCTCCAAGCTTATCAGAAAGGGCTGTTTTCCACAGGGTTTGGGCAATGGTCCAAGACATGTAAAAAAGAAAGGCAACCACAATGCACATCCTAGCCCAGAAGCATTTATCCTAGTGCAATGCAATTCAGCCATAAATCTCTACCATTATCAGAGTTATAATACTATGAAAACATCACCCAAGACACGAACTGAAGAGGGTTTTTTAGTATTTCTACTGAATGGAAAAATTATTCTTTTATTTATACAAATAGATCAAACTAATCTGCATTTCATGTCTGAAAAGTATAGCTCTTCCAAATATGACAGAATTTCTGAACTGAAACAATACCTAAATATTGTACTGCAACTTAATGCACTGCTGCATGCCTTCCTTTTTTCTTTACTGTTCTGTATCTCCTTCTTTGCCTCTACCTTTTCATCTTCTTCCTACAGCTCCTCTTACTTTTAATGTTTCCATGACAATGGCAGCAAAGAAAAGATTAAACATCCTTTGTGTATTTTTTACTTTTTTACTTAACATTTTGAAAGAAGAAATTTTTGAATGAAGACAAAAAATAATACCACATATACCTCAGAAAATGCTGCAAGAGTCAGGACAATAATTAATTATGTGATCATGAAGATTTAATAGCTAACAGCTATTTGTAAGCTCATCTTCATAAAAATTTAAACTGAGAATAACAGTTCTAAGGATACGATGTTGGATAAATACAGGGAGAGGAAGTAAGAAAGTATAATCCAATGGAGAGCAAAAGTTAAACTATTTAACTGGAGCTCTTAAGTGTTAACGCTTACTGTATATTTTCAGGATAACCTCCAGAGTGCCTTCTGCATTTTTTTTTCATTGAAGTCATAATATTATGGAAAAATGTTGCATATTTATGGTTAAGAACAAATGGAGTTTTGCATCTGAAGTTAAAAATCAAGAAATCTACTTGGAGGATATCCAGCATCTGCATTTTTTTTAACCCTTCTCAAAGCAGAGAGTTCTCCTTTAACAGCTCATTAGTTTGAAAAGGAATTCTGAAACCAGGCTGCAATTACCACAGCTCAAGAACCTGGCAGATGCACTAAAAAGGTAACTGAGGCTGTTTATGTTACAAGTAATTTAGAATTTTATAAGAATGAATTAATTGTTAAAAAAGCATTCTCCTGCAGCACCCCTGGATGAATAGCAGACATTCCCACTCTTTCGTGTTAACAAAAACACACTATATGTCTTTAATACAGCTCTTACGTATAGATGTGTACACCAATGTAATTTAAAAAAACTTACCATCTGGGAACTCAAATTATGATACCTTTGTATTTGCAACCCTGAGACCGGAAAATCTGAGTTTTCCTTCCCCCTGCCCCACAGCCCCTCCATTTTGGTGAATATATTTCCTTTGACAATGGAAGCTGAGAGACATCCAAACTATTTGTCAAATTAGGTAAAAGTGAATCAACAGGTATTTTTTGCCCCCCCCCCCTTTTTTTTTTTTTTTTTTTAAAGTAAAAAAAAAAAACAACCAACACATGAAATGGGTATGATGTAGATTTCGGTTCTCAGCACCAAATCCTTTTATTACAGGTCCACTCCTGTCAGGCAAATTTCCACCACCTTTTTCTCAGCTCTGACACCAGAGTCTTGCTTTACCCTAATGTAACATGAATTTTATTTTCCAGTTTGTTGCAGTAAAATTGTTGCCAAGGGAAGCCTGTTCTATCACTTTTTTAATGCTGTGACTGTCACTTCAAATGCACAATGAAGTTCTTAGTTTTTGATACAGTCTTATCAGTGATTTATTCAGCCTAAATCTTAAGATTTGCAAGACAGCAGTTTGAGACCTCACACTTTTAGTAATGTTGAAGTTGATTTATAGCAGTAAAACTACACAAAGAAGTTAACTCTCATTCTATATATATGAATTTATCTGACAAAAATTCAAAAATATGAGTAACAGATTTACCAAAATGTGCTAAATTATTACTCCAATGATCAACAAATAATTGTATACTACTTAGTAGCAACACAACATACACATTACTTCAAAAATTTATAGTAGTAGAAAATAAAGACAAACAAATAAGGTAATAATACAGTGCGATTATGGAAGTTCTGCACCATTCTACTGTTTGATTGCTGACAGCTCAGTTTGTCATCTATGACCTCATGGCCATTCCATAATGTCTCAATTTTTGATTACCCTTAAGGTTCAATTCAAAATTTCCTTTTCTGTTGATTCTTTCTCAACTTTTGGGGAATTTACACATAATAAAGAAAAACAGACAACCTGATAGCATTGAAGGAAGCAGAGGAAGCAAACTGACTCTTTAGACCTTTAACTTTAACTTAGAAGAAAGGCAGATCTTTTTCCATAGAGCTGCTCTCCAGCAGGTCAGCCCCCAACCTGTACTGGTGCAGGGGGTTATTTCTCCCCAGGTGCAGCACCCTACACTTGCCCTTGTTAAATTTCATTAGGTTTCTCTCGGCCCAACTCTCCAGCCTGTCCAGGTCTTGCTGTATGGCCACACAGCCTTCTGGGGTGTCAGCCACCCCTCCTAGTTTTGTGTCATCAGCAAACTTGCTGAGGGTACATTCCATCCCTTCCTCCAGGTCATTGATGAGTATATCGAAGAGTACTGGACCCAGTACTGACCCCTGGGTAACACCACTTGTTACAGACTTCCAGCTGGATTCTGTGCCCCTAATCACAACCCTCTGGGTTCTGTCTTTTAGCCAGTTTTCAATCCATTTAACTGTCCATTCATCTAACCCCCACTTCCTAAGCTTAACTATGAGGATGCTGTGGAAGACGGTGTCAAAAGCCTTGCTGAAGTGAAAGTAGACAACATCCACTGCCCTCTTTTCATCTGTCCAACAAGTCATGACATCATATAAAGCAATCAGGTTAGTCTGACATGACTTCCTCTTGGTAAATCCATGTTGACTACTTCTGATAGCCTTCTTTTCCTCTATATGCTCTGAGATGACACCCAGAATGAGGTGTTCCACCACCTTTCCGGGGATGGAGGTGGGGCTGACCGGTCTGTAATTTCCCGGCTCCTCCTTCTTGCCCTTTTTGAAGACTGGAATGACATTGGCCTTTCTCCAGTCCTTGGGCACCTTGCCTGTTCTCCAGGACCTCTCAAAGATGATGGAGAGTGGCTGTCCAATGATTTCTGCCAGTTCCCTCAGCACTCTCGGATGTATCCCATCCGGACCCATGGACTTGTGGATATCCAGCCTTCTTAACTGATCTCTAACTTGGTCCTCCTCCACCAAGGGAAGATCTTCCTTACTCCAGACTTTCTCTGATTCATCCAAAGTCCGTGGCTCCCAGGGGTTGGCCCGAGCAGTAAAGACTGAGGCAAAGGTGGCGTTCAGCAACTCAGCCTTCCCTGCATCCTCTGTTACCGTGGCACCCAACTCATTCAACAGCGGGCCCACATTTTCTTTAGTTTTCTTTTTGCCTCCAATATAATTGAAGAACCCCTTCTTGTTGTCTTTGACATCTCTTGCCAATTTTAATTCCAAGGAGGCCTTGGCTTTCCTTGTTTCTTCCCTACATAGTCTAACAGCTTCTCTGTAATCCTCCCAAGTGGAATGTACCTTTAGTGGTATCAGTATGGATGCTTTCTATACTGGGGAGAAGTAAACTGAGGGAAACCAAAGAATGAAAGAGTCCCAGTGGAAGAGATGAAGAATGGGACATTTTAAAGAAAAAAGTTAAGTTAAAAAAAAAAAAAAGAGTAATATACATCAGGTTTTGAAAGCAACAGAAGAAAAAAAGAATGAAACAGGAAGTAAACAAAGCAAACAAAACAAGATGTTTCAGTGAAGAAAAGAACTCAGCTAAGCATGTCGTTTAAAATGTGAAGTATGTACAAGTAATAAAGCATGTATCCTGATCTTTGAACAGTTTCAAAAATAACTATTGAAAGCGACTCAAGCTTCATTTTGAAGACTAAGCAAAGACAAAAGCAAAATTTGTTGAAATGCAGTACTTGTCCACTACTTCTGAAACAGTGTAATTGTGCTTACTCTGTATTCCTACATGCAACATTGAATTCATCAGTCTGCTGCCAGGTTTTTATTCCATATTGTATATTATTGAAGTGTAAAACTGCTGAATGTGTTCCAGTGTGATTTTAATCATATTATAGAAAATGTTCCAAGCTGATGTAATCAAATGCCTTTAATTATGGCAATCAAATGTATTAGCAGTTTACTATTGCCAACCCATAGTCAGTACACAAAATCCAGCCTGAACCACAGCACGGAACAGAGAGGTTCGCTATTTCAACACGGCTTATTTCAACCTTATGGCAGAATCTTTCTTTCAGTTTAGGTACAAATATTTGCATAGAATTGTAGAATACCAGGTTGGAAGGGACCTCAAGCATCATTTGGTCCAACCTTTCTTGGCAAAGGCACAGTATAGATAAGTTGGCCCAGCACCTTGTCCAGCTGAATCTTAAAATTGTCCAACTATGGGGAATCCACCACATCCCTGGGGAGATTATTCCAATGCTTGATTGTTCTCATTGTGAAAAAATCTCCTCTTGTGTCCAATTGGAATCTCCCCAGGAGTAACTTGTACCCTTTACTCCATGTCTTTTCCATGTGACGCCTTGTAAAAAGGGAGTCTCCATCTTCTTTGTAGCTACCCTTTAAATACTGGAACGTGGTAATAAGGTGCCCCCGAGTCTTCTTTTCCCAAGCCTGAACAAACCCAGCTCTCTCAGCCTTTCATCATAGGGCAGGCTTCCCAGTCCTGTGATCATCTTTGTTGCCCTTCTTTGGACCCTCACCAGCCTGCCCACATCTTTTTTGTAGAGCAAGAACAAAAACTGAATACAGTATTCCAGGTGTGGCCTGAAAGGCGCTGGGTAAAGCCCAACAGTGCTGGTAAAGACAGAGGTGAGGAAAGTGTTGAGAACCTCTGCCTCCTCAGTGTTATTGGCAACTAACTCACCCCTCCTGTTTAACAGTGGGCCAATATTTTCCTTCTGTTTCTGCTTGTTGTTTAGGTACGTGTAGTTTTTGACATCTCTGGCCAATTTCAATTTGAACTGAGCTTTTGCTTTTCTAACTGCATCTCTGCATGCCCTGGCAATGCCCCTTTAGTTCTCAATGAGTATTCGTCCACTTTTCCATCTCTGCTACGCTTCTCTCTTGGTTTTGAGCAGACTCATAAGTTCATAGTTAAGCCAAAAGAGTCTCTTGCTCTGCCTATGTCTCTTACTTTTAAAGGGGATTAACTGTTTTATGCTTCAAGGAGAGTGTTCTTGAAAAAATCCCAGCACTCACTAGCTCCTTTATCTTTCATGGAAGTTTCTCTTGGAATCTCTCCCAGCTGAGCTCTGAGTGAGCTGAAGTTTGCCTTTCTAAAATCTAAAACCTTAGTCTTAGTACTAACTTTCAGCGTGCTCAGCAGGATCCCAAACTCCACAATACTGTGATCACTGCAGCCAAGGCTGTTACTAACCAAGATATTACAAAGCAGGTTTTCTTTGATTGCGAGTATCAAATCCAGCAGTGCCTCATTCCTGGTTGGTACATCTAACATTTGTATGAGGAACAGTCTTCTACAAATTTCAGGAACTTAATGGATGATATGTGAGCTGCTGTATTGTTCTTCCAACAAATTTCTGAGTAGTTAAAGTAACCCATAAGAACCAGGTTCTGTTAACACGGAGCTTGCTTAAGTGACCCAAATATTGCTTCATCAATAAAACTTATCATCTTGGTTTGAAGGTCGGTAGGAGACGCCTACTGTAAGTTTCTCTTTGGAGGCAACTCCTCTGATCTTGACCCAGAGGACTTCCGCTATCATCATAGTTGACTTCTATAAATTCAAGGTTCTCCTTAACATAAAGTGTGACTCCTCTTCCTCTTCTTTCCTGTCTGTCTTTACAAAACAGTCTATAACCATCCATCATGATCCTCCAGTCATGTGAGTTGTTCCACCATGTTTCAGTTATTCCTATGATATCATAACTTTCTGACTGGGCACAGTCTGTCAGTTCCTCCTATCTGTTCCCCAGACTGCATGCATGGATATACATCCACTTGAGGTAGTTGGTCTTCTGTTTCTCATCTTGTTGGAACATTTGTCACTGCTCTCGTTGGTCTGGTTTCTTCCCCAGTTGGTTGCAATGGCATGAGCATTGCCACTTTGGATCCTGCCCCCCAAGTCCTTCAGTTTAAAACCTGCCTCACCAAGTTGCCTACCTTACCAAGTTGGTCTGCTGCCAAAGATTCCCTTGCCTCTTCTAGGCAGGTGTATCCCATCCCTCCAGTCTCTCTTTACTGATTACTTTAGAAAAAAAAGTACTTTCATGGAAATGTGTGCTTTATATAATATTCATCAAAAAAAGACAGATAATTTAATGGAAAATTCACAAGACAAAGTTATTTATCACAGATTCCTGTTTCAGATACGGGGAAAGCACCCCTGCAGAGGACCGTGCCAAAACTTCTGAAGCACATGCAGAGCCAGGCACCTCCTCACATTCTGGGCAAACCTCCAGTAACTAAATTCACCCTGTCAACTCAAACTGAGTTCGACTGATGTCCAGGTAAAGTCTAAGATATTGCTAAACTAAGAGACTGTGGAGTGTCTGCTCTTGGACATAGTGTGAGAGGACAAGATCCTGAGCAACCTAATCTTTCAGCAGATTTGAACCAGATAACATCCACTGGTTCCTTCCATCCATAATTATTCTCTTATTCTGTATTACTGCAGTAATGCTTGTTCTCTGTGCTAATGTTGAGGGAAAAAAAACTAATGTTATTATGCTATTGAGAAGATAATTCACAGTGAGAACTTCTAAGAGAGCATTAAGTTTTCTTATTAAGTACATTGAGTTTAATTATTTAAATAAATCATAATTTCTTACTAATCAGACAATCTTTGCAGCACAATACAACAAGAGGCTGCCATAGTTACACAAGTGAATCAGTTTGAGGGGGCTGTACGAGTTGTCATTATATTAGGAATTCTATTTAGGGAAATAATTATCCACACATGATGAAAATGATCAATCACCTTGAAGTTCGTAACAAATGTGCAGTATTATATGGCTCATTAGTATCCATGATGCAGATAGACAAAACAGAAAGTTTCTTTGTCACTTTTGTAAGCATTGCAATACATTTTTGCTTGACTGAAACAGATAGAAGTTCTGCAGAAGAAGAAAACATCCTCTTCTTTCATCCCAAAATAGTGTCAGGAGTAAGGATTCTTGCACTTTTGCAAGGCTATAAAAGGAAAAGCATCATCACCTGTGATACACTCAGAACATCTGGCAGTATTGTGAAGGTAACTGCTCCCTCAGTTACCGTGAAATAATAGACATGTCTGGCAGGACAACTCAAAATGTATGGGTGACATAAGCACTGGAATGTTCAGAACAGGATAAGATCAGCAAGCTCCTCTGAGGCCCTAGTGCTGGGTAATTTTAGCATTTCAAAGAAAGGAATGGAATTCATTGACAATACTAACTTGAAAGACTGTGTCATTGACAGAGAGTTGCTCACTGACAAGAGTCTGGAAAATCATAGGTCAAGGAGAGGACTGAAGGTTACTGATGGCAGGAATAGCACTTCTCTTCTTAGCACAGCCAAACTTGGGTGCTTAAGAAATTATCTTGTTTGTTATTAAAGTAGTTACCTCATTACAGACAGCTGTATTCTCTGTAATGGCCCTGATTCATGATGTGAATTGACCTAATTTTTTTAAATTACTTTATTATTTTTTTAAGTGTGGCACGCATATGTAAATGTGGCTACTGAACATACAGTACCTCTTCCACAGCCAGTTTTTCCATCAGATATTAGATTCATGTTTTTCTTGAGGGTGATGGTTTTCTGTTAATTTTTGTCCATTGCTGGTTGTGTCTAAATTATAAGTAGTGTAGTGTAATAGCAACAGGAGAAATTGAGACAAATGCAAGAGTTTACAATGCTTGTGAAATCCTGATTTGAGTAGAGGAGAACTGTCAATCTGATGTGTGCTTGTTAGAAAACTACAAAAGCAATCATGAAAGATAATAGCCAAACATATAATTTTATGATCTCAATTGCTTATGAAAGAATGTGTAATTAAATATGTTACCTCAAGGCAGGATTATAATAATTTTCTGCCAAGGGGTCAACTATTTCAATTCAGATATTTGGCATTTCTAAATTTATCATTTGGCATTACTTAATTCCTAGGTGATCCTTGGACCTCAAAATGTTGTCTGCTGAAATATGTTTAATGAAAAGCTTAGCACCAGTATCTGACCATGTAATTGGTAAAGTTAAAAACTGGATTGTCATAATTTTTTAATTTTTTATAAATACTGTGAGAAAAATGAATGAGGAAATGTATTTTAATAAAGGATCACATAAATTGAAGCCTCTAAAACCACAAGACTATCTGCAACTGAGCAGGTGCACTCATGGAAAGGCAACCTGAGAAGAGAGACTGAACCAGAAAGCAGCAGTGGAACAAAAAGAGCATCATCCAGACTTGTTATCTTGAACTGTGTTGACTATAAAGCATGTCTGATCTTAAAACACAGAGTAAGTCAGATAATATCTAAGAACTCATGAAAAACTTAATAGCTTATCACTCAACATATTATTTCTCTTGTGGTAGGAGAAAGCATAAGGCAACTGCTCTTTGAGGCAAACTGCACTGAAATGTAACAAGGAACAATCCAAATAAATATATTTTGGTTGAGAGCATGTATATTTAAGATACATTTTAGGCTTTCAAATATTTTCCTCACAACTATTTCCCCTAATGTTTGTTAACTTGCTATTCATTGAAGAGTCCCAATATTTGCAGACTGACTCAGAAAGCTCATTAATCACCTCCTAAAAACTCTACACCAACTAGTATGTATGGTACCTACCATAAGAGAACTCTGAACTATGGTGGTGTTGACTCCTTCCTTCTGTAATAAACTCTGTTGTCATCACCATTACTTGTAATGATGGCCCAGTGTAGATGTTTTACAACACTTTGGTAAAACACTAGGTTTTAAAACTGTCATCTCTTTAGGAAATGATTTCTTCAAGATCCAATTAGAAGGGAAAAAAAGGTACAGGTTCACTAAGTTAATAAATGAGTTCCACAAATTTAAAATTCAGTGCTGTTTTTCTCTCCTTAATAGAACTAGCTGACACAAAGAGGAAGTCCTTTACATCCAGTGAGATATCTTTTAAAATCTTGCTTTAACAAGCCACATTGACATGCAGGAGATTCATAAGCAGCATATTGAAGTAAGAATTTCTCTGTTTTGCTATTAGTGTGAGTTTGATTTAAAAATTAAGAAGAAAAAAAACCTAATGATTTCAAGAGGATGATTTACTGGAAAGATTATTTAATTTGAAGGAATACCTTTGAAATCAAAGCAAAAATACTAATAGCAAATCTTAGTTCCAAAGACAAATGCAATGCAACACAGAGACAGACTAAAAATCCATAAGTTACTTACTTATATTATTCACTATTAATAGCAGCCTACCATCACAAATTGCAATAAAGCCTTTTTTTACGAGAACATCTTATTTCATTCCCAACTAAGAATGTAAAAATATGCTACCTTAACTAAAATATGAATTGCATCACCTCTAAAAATATATTGATATCTATATGTGTTCCTTCACCAGGCAGTATCCCAACAGCTCTTTAAAGAATTAACAGGAAGAAGAAAGGGGCAAAAATATCTATTTCACTTAGGTCAAGCAGCCTCATGTTGCATCATATGATTTCTACAGGCTGCCAGGCAACAACACACTGTCTGGCAATTCTTATCTCCAATTTCTAAATTTCTCAAATTCAAGGAGCAGACCAGTAGGAAACATGCATTAATGCGCAGAGCATTCCCATTTGTGTACCTTCCTCCTCAGTTGCCCCCACTGGTTCTCTCCTCTATCTCACTCATTTCAATTTTTGCAGTTTTTCTACTTAAAAAGGTTCAATTTTTAGCATTAAAAAAAAAAAGACAACAAAAAAGGGAAAAACAGAGAAAAATGCATTAATACAGTTCAGTTGTAAATCAACTAGTATAGCCCAAAGGACTGTTAACAGGTATTCACTGGTTTCAAAATATCTTTAAATGATTTGAATATTGCTTAGCAACACCAACACTATTTAAAGGGCTTTGACAATAACATATGTATGAGTAGGTCCACAAAATAACAGCTTCATGACATTCATACCAGCACATTATCCAGAAAGGTAGGTTCTTCTGTCTTATGTCCTTGCTCTCTCAACAGAGCAGGTTGTCATTTCAGAACCCAAATTGGATTTATAGAATCAGTATGTAGAAGATTAAAATAACACCTTGCACTTCTGGTTTTAAAATGCTTAAGATCACAGTTCTAATAAATAGGTTATCACTAAATTTATTGTTTCTCCTTTGGTAGAGAAACCCCAGAACATCTTTAAAAATGGATAAAGTGAAGATTTAGTTAATAGATGAAATAGGAAAACAGATGTAGTACAAGTCCTGTTACTATATCAGATTATGAAGAGGGGACTGGAGAGGTTATACAGAGATGTTCATGCCCACCTAACTTCTCACTTCACACATCTTACTTCATTCCCACACAGCACTGGACTATGCAGACAAGATATTAATTCCCCCAGACAAAATGGTGGCAGCAAGTCACGTAACTTTCATTTATTAAAAATAAAACAGAGAATGGGTCTTTTTACACAGTATCGCTTTATCAGTTTAATGCAATGTAATTGCTGCATGTGTTTTAGAGTTAACCCACAATATGGGATCGAAGAACAGATTCCAGAAACAACAACAACAAAAAGAATTGGTATACATGTTATTATGGAATACAATAAAAGACAGCATCATAGGAAAAAATTACATATAGAATGGAGATTTGGGGACATTATTCTCTCGAGGTGGTAAATGATAAGCAGGAGAGGGAACTTCAGAATTACTGCAGAGAGTTTCGCAAAAGAAGCCATTTGCAATGCACAGTAAGTTTTATTCATCCTACAAAATCCACAAACAATGCTGCAGGACTGCCACCTACTGGAACTTGATAATATACAAATATAAAGACAGGACTGATAAACGAGTGAATGTTGGATGGAGAAAAAGAAGAGGGAGTGGCTGGTTACAAGGGAAATTGTGATATTTATAGTAAAGGCATCCAGATAAAATTAGATTAGATTCACACATCTTAGAAAAGAACAATGATACACTATCTAAGTCCTTCAGACCAAATCATATTTAAGGATCCTCCAAGCTTATCAGAAAGGGCTGTTTTCCACAGGGTTTGGGCAATGGTCCAAGACATGTAAAAAAGAAAGGCAACCACAATGCACATCCTAGCCCAGAAGCATTTATCCTAGTGCAATGCAATTCAGCCATAAATCTCTACCATTATCAGAGTTATAATACTATGAAAACATCACCCAAGACATGAACTGAAGAGGGTTTTTTAGTATTTCTACTGAATGGAAAAATTATTCTTTTATTTATACAAATAGATCAAACTAATCTGCATTTCATGTCTGAAAAGTATAGCTCTTCCAAATATGACAGAATTTCTGAACTGAAACAATACCTAAATATTGTACTGCAACTTAATGCACTGCTGCATGCCTTCCTTTTTTCTTTACTGTTCTGTATCTCCTTCTTTGCCTCTACCTTTTCATCTTCTTCCTACAGCTCCTCTTACTTTTAATGTTTCCATGACAATGGCAGCAAAGAAAAGATTAAACATCCTTTGTGTATTTTTTACTTTTTTACTTAACATTTTGAAAGAAGAAATTTTTGAATGAAGACAAAAAATAATACCACATATACCTCAGAAAATGCTGCAAGAGTCAGGACAATAATTAATTATGTGATCATGAAGATTTAATAGCTAACAGCTATTTGTAAGCTCATCTTCATAAAAATTTAAACTGAGAATAACAGTTCTAAGGATACGATGTTGGATAAATACAGGGAGAGGAAGTAAGAAAGTATAATCCAATGGAGAGCAAAAGTTAAACTATTTAACTGGAGCTCTTAAGTGTTAACGCTTACTGTATATTTTCAGGATAACCTCCAGAGTGCCTTCTGCATTTTTTTTTCATTGAAGTCATAATATTATGGAAAAATGTTGCATATTTATGGTTAAGAACAAATGGAGTTTTGCATCTGAAGTTAAAAATCAAGAAATCTACTTGGAGGATATCCAGCATCTGCATTTTTTTTAACCCTTCTCAAAGCAGAGAGTTCTCCTTTAACAGCTCATTAGTTTGAAAAGGAATTCTGAAACCAGGCTGCAATTACCACAGCTCAAGAACCTGGCAGATGCACTAAAAAGGTAACTGAGGCTGTTTATGTTACAAGTAATTTAGAATTTTATAAGAATGAATTAATTGTTAAAAAAGCATTCTCCTGCAGCACCCCTGGATGAATAGCAGACATTCCCACTCTTTCGTGTTAACAAAAACACACTATATGTCTTTAATACAGCTCTTACGTATAGATGTGTACACCAATGTAATTTAAAAAAACTTACCATCTGGGAACTCAAATTATGATACCTTTGTATTTGCAACCCTGAGACCGGAAAATCTGAGTTTTCCTTCCCCCTGCCCCACAGCCCCTCCATTTTGGTGAATATATTTCCTTTGACAATGGAAGCTGAGAGACATCCAAACTATTTGTCAAATTAGGTAAAAGTGAATCAACAGGTATTTTTTGCCCCCCCCCTTTTTTTTTTTTTTAAGAATAGTGAGACAAAAAATTCCCAACTTAAGATACTGAATGTAAAATGGTTGCAAAGTTTTGTTTCAAGGGTTATGTTTCACCTGAAAAGATTTCAGAGTGGTAGTTGGATTTTCCAAAGGTTTTTAAGAATGTATATGATAATACTTCACCTCTAACATAATCCAGCTCTTAGTGTTACAATGGACAAAACCATGCAAATCACCACACTGCTGCTTCTTTAACTTTATTTAAAAATTATTTAGACCAAAGCTAATTCAACTCTCTGTCAAGTTTTCTTCTAGATATCAACTTTAAAATTCTTTGGTCCCCTTTTTAGACAGAGGAATTTGCTGCGAGCCTTCTCTTTTCATTTCTTGCTTCAGTATTCAAACTCCAGTAAATGCTGATACCCTGATATTTAGAGAACTGGTGTATTTTCAGAGGAAAAAATATCAATATTTCTCAGTGAAATATTAAAACATTAAATATTTCCCTTAAGCATTGTTCAAGTTAAAATAACAGGAAATTCATCCTTAATCTAATCACGTAGATATTGTAAATAAACAATAAATACCATCTTTCAAAAAGTCAGATGGGTTTGAAATTATAAGGAAAATCGGTTGTTTACTACTTATGCAGAGTATGTCTTAATATGAAAGGTTCAGACATCTTCTGGGCTATTTTTTGCTCTCTACCTCTAGTCTATAAAAGACGCAGCACCCCTTAATCAATGTCATATGGTCCAGTGTTTTGCTCTTGCAATTTATATTGACCAAACAGGTTTGGGTGTGAATTTTTTAAAGTTTTTCAAGATTCCTACAAAATTAACACCATTCTTGTATACATTCAGGTCTTCAAATACAATGGAGAACACTGATTAACCCTTAAAACATATTTTAATCTACAGGGAGTTTATACAAATAACCACAAAAAAACAAGTTTTCCAATATTAAAGTTCTGATTACAAGTTTAAAGTTGCCCTTTATAAGAAAACAATAAATGTCAGAAAAGTGGACATTACTTGTGACTGATTTCCATCCCATGTCTACAACTGTTTACACAATTAACCTATTCACACGAAGACTTCTTGCTAATAAGAAATCTGGAATGTGTGTGCCAAGAAGTTTAAAAGCTAATATGATATCTTACCTGATTTTTCTCCAGAAAAATAAGCATACTGGCTTGTTATTGCATATCTAACCACCTATTTAATGTCCATAATAGAGCAGCTATCTTTATAGACTTTTTTGTGATTAATTTCATTGTTTTCCCCCACTAAATACTCAGCCAAGTGCCAATCGGTACTTCTACATGAAAAAAATGAAGATATAGGACATATGGAATTATCTTTCATAACATAATCTATTACATCACATGTTTTTCTCAATCACTAACGTGCATCTGTGTTTCTTTTCAAGTTTGGTGATTTGTTTTGTTTTTTTCTTCACTTTGACTGTCTGTGAAAGTTATTTCAATTTATGGAGCAAGCTTAATTTTGAAACCTTTCAGGCTTCCTTGCCCTCTGATTCAAGTTTTCTGTAGATGGAACTACACAGTTCTATCACTCTTATTTAGAAATCTTCACAGTTACAAGTCACATTAAGGAGCTTGGGTTGAAGCCTGTAAACTCTTTTCCTCTAGAAAACTGTGACAGAATAAATTTCCACTAAACAAAACTTTTTTTCCTTTAAGAAGCTGTTCTTTCAAAAAATAAAACAGAATTTAATTGCACACCATTTCAGAAGACAAATATTTTTTTCTTTCTAACAGGCATACATGTCGTCTCCACTGTTTATTAAATTAAATTCTCTAATTATAATTCAGTTTTTAGTTCCAAAAATCTCCTTTTTGAACCCAAGAGTCTGTATTATGCAGATCTACTCCCTATTTTTGTATTGATTCATGTGTCACTCTGGTCAGGTAGTTGAGAGTCCTATCTCCAAATCCCATCTCTTATTTACAAGATAAATCCTCTAACTGTCCACCAGCTTTCGATTGCTTTCTTTGCTGCTTCTCCACTGCTGTCACCTAAACTACTCAGCATCTTCCTCATAACTGATTATTCTGTCAACCAAGGTTTGTTTCCTTGTCTAGATCACTATTTTGACTTCTACTCAATTTCAATCTGACATAACACAATCTATCATCACAAACAGGCAGCCAGAATGGTCAGAGAGAAAATATTAATGAAATAATGATACAAATATTTTCACACATACATAGAGCTGGTCTCTGATGGTTGGTTTGTCTTTTCCTAGACAAGAAGGCACATAGACCTTCTTACACTGACAGATCTAAAGCTTTATAGATTTAAATAATTGGAACAAATAATTATTCTATAGTCAGAACAATCTCAAGCCCTTTCCCTCATCCTTCTGATTACTCAGTAGTTTTTGATATTCATTTCTCTTTATTCCCTTGGCATTCAATCTTTCACTTATGTATCACTTGTCTGCTTATTTATTTAAACATTAATTTAAAAATATTATTTTCCAGCATAATACATTACTATTCCTCATCTGCCAACGTATCATTGTATGGACTTCTAAGGAGACAAATAGCACACATAGCTTTTAGGGCTGGGAATAGAGACTCCAGCAGCGTGATGTAGCTAACTACTAGGATCATTTCTCAAATAAGTTAGAGGCCAAAGAACTCCACACTACTATGGGAAAAGATGTAAACAGCCAGGAGTGAGAGAAGGCCAAATACCCATTCACAGAAAGAGCAGTATGGCTCAACCCTAGACATCCAGCAGCTAAGTACAAGCAGCTTTATGGGATATGATTCCTACCTGACACCTTATAAAGCCATCACGATGGTATAAGTGATGAGGATGGACGTGTTCACTATGAAAGTTTTTTATTTTTTTTTCTTTTAATCCAGAAAGGCTGACAAACCCGTAAGAGGAAACTCTGTGAGAGTAGAAAGTATCAATTCGGTCCATCATGTTCTTAGGGTACTATATGAGTCGGAATGATTTCCCATAGAATTTTTTGAACAAGGAAAAAACCTTTTGCAATAAAAATGTGTTTAATATCAGAGCACTTGCAAATATACTGTCCAGAACTGTACATTCTCATACTCTTCCATATAATTGAGGTTAAAAAGAGAAAACTAAAAATCAGAGCTTGGAATATCTAACAATAAACTAAATACAATGAAAAGCAGGGGAAACTAACATTTAGAGAAGCCCATATCATTCCAAAAGAAATTTATAAAGGGAAACTACACACAGAGAGGCTTAAACTGCTAATTTTGATAACTGTGTGAAGGTTGTCTATTAGAAATTATTCTTAATGGTATTTGTGACAGCTTAATTTGCCTATTTAAAATAAATACACTCCAATTCCTTTTTCAAATGTTCTTCTCCCACTTTTAAATGATACAAGCTCATTTAACAACTGGTAGTCAAACATGTTCCAACAATAGCAAAGCAAACTGCTGAGGATTATTACAGGCAAAAATAATTCTGCCATTCTAAAAAAAGTGGCTGGCAATTAGTGATTTCAGTTGGCCTTTTCCCCACAGTGTTTATCAGAATGTTATATTTAAGCCTTATTAAAATGTACAGAGATTCTAAAATCTTAAATATAGATTTCCTTGCTAATTCTCTTTCAAAGTCAAATAGATAAAACATAAGTGTGGAAACAATCTTAGACAAAAGAAGGAAAGGCCCCATTGGGTCATAAAAGAAATCCTTCTAATAATATGCCTACATTGTCTGTGTACCTTTGGTATTCCAGAGGAGTGCTTTCTTGAATAGTGAGGTTAAACCCTATTTCTACATAAGAGTATCTTGAAACCTAACAGGGCCAAGAGAAAATTAAAATAACCAAGTTAAGCTGCTGGCATTTTCCCCCTCTGAGTTTAAACTCACAACTCCTCGTGCATCTTTTTGTACACACTAGAAAATTCCCTGCTTCCTTTGTCAGAAATAGTCTACTCATAACTGAGGGCCTGGAGAAAACATGGATGAAGACTACCTCATATTCTTTAAATTATATTATCAATTTTTTTCTACATTAATGTCAGCATCTATTTTTATAAAACCATGTTATTAAAAATAAAGTTTACATGCTTTGCTTTTTCAGCAAAATGAAATGTAGCATATTGTTATGATTTTTTTACTCAGTCATAACATCATGCAAGTGCACCACAGAATACAATTTTTTTTCCTTTGGTTTTGACAAAAAAAAAAAGAAAAGGGTAGTGAGCTAGGCTAAAGTCCGAGAAGTTACTAGCACAGACTGTCTTCAAAGGTTCTGTAGTGGTTTAGGTCGAATCGGCCAACGACCAGCGACAGATGCTCTCCCGCAACCTCCAACTCCAAGGAGAGAAGGAGAGATTTATGAGTTTAGAACAAACTAATCTACCTTAATGAAATCTTAATAATAAAATAAAAAGGAAATAATGAAATAGATAATGTTGAAAACATTTACAGAATAAGAATTACAGAATAAGAATAATATTATTTATTGCCTTTCCAAATTTTTATTCAATGCATAAAATTTTCCTAGTATTATAAAGAGTATTTCAGAGACAGGTGACAGAACAAAGTTACTAGAATGTCTATGTTTCCATTTTGAGAATGTATACATATTGTACATATTATAGAATCATAGAATCATATGGGGTTGGAAGGGACCTCTGGAGATCAAGTATAACCCCCCCACCAGAGTGGGTCTACCCAGAGTAGGTTGCAATATTAATAAATATCAGTGAGATTAAGTCAAAATAATGTATGTGGGCAATTGAGAAAGAAGTCTCTGAATCACTGGGGAGTCTAAACATACTTATTTATAGGAGCAATAAACAAATCTGTAATTATATTAAAATACAGTACAGATGAAGCCTATGTTAAAGCAGAAGAGGTAAAATGAAGATTAAAGAGACAATACAACTATTTTTACAATGAGTGGACAAAGAAAAAAACCTATCATTTCTCATTAAACAGGAAAAAACCCCTCTGCTTCTCAGCGCATTAAAAAGAATGAAGTGAAAAACAAGTTTTGCACATAAGAGACATTCTTCACATGTTTAAAGATGTTAACA
The DNA here is from genome assembly GCF_001431845.1 of Calidris pugnax. NCBI lineage: Eukaryota > Metazoa > Chordata > Aves > Charadriiformes > Scolopacidae > Calidris > Calidris pugnax. The sequence goes on from NW_015090793.1 coordinate 11,437,439, forward strand.
GTAGAAGATGCAATTCTGATCACATTTTTTGGTCATCAATCCTAAAATAATAGGTACATAATTCCACTCAGTGTTCTGAAACAAGATTGTAATCTCTGACAGAGAAAAAGAGGAGAAATAAAACTATTTATATGTCTGTTTCTATTTATTTATGCATTATTTCAGAGAGTCAAGTTTACTTCAGGAACAAGTGACATATATTTCTAAGTAAAACAATCCAATAGATTTTAGTGCTGCATAAGTGTTAAAGCAGGTTTCCCATTGCATAATTTCCCCTGAGACCTCAACGATGGTTCATCAGGTGGCTTGCTTATGGTTGAGTTTTGGATAAGTGTCTTCATGTGTGTGAGACGCTTCACCACAAGCATTGGGACATCTACTTATGTGCTTTCTGAATGAAAGGCCACAGGATGTGGGCTGATGAAATATATACCCCAGCTCAACATATTCTAATTAAGGAATATAGAAGCCTTTCTCTAAATTCTAAATTCAGTGCAGTTTCTGGGATCTTGATGGAAGATGGATATGCACAGAATCTTTTCTACATAGAATTGCCACCAACAAAACAACTGCTTCAATCTTTCATCCTTCCCCTTCCTTCTACTTAATTGATCCTTGAATTTTCTAGACACATTAAGCCTGTATGGATCTTATTTTCCACACAGCATATATTTTGGCCATCCCATCCTGCTGAAAATGGAAAAACATAACTTTTTTTCAGCTTTCCTGATGCTATGGCTACATTCATTTTCTCTATAGCAACCTCATTTTCCCAACTCTCAACACTTGAAGGACCATTTCCTTTTTTTCTTGCAGTCCAGAGAACTCATTGCCCAGACTGCTAGGCTACAAAGCATTACATTTTAGCTTCTAAGATATGTATTTTGAAGGCAACAACTGCATGTTTTTGCATGCGGTGAAACATTACACTTTCTGCCCCTTTCTCTCCCTCAGATTTAAATCAAACAGATTTAAACACAATACGAAACCTCTTCATTTTTAAAAGCACAGACTTTCATTACCATTAGGGCACCTGTCCTCAAAAGAAGTCTAGGTTGACACTACACGAAGTGGGTAAGAAACCTTGCATTTCTTCCTGTTCCCCATACTCTCTGTGGAAGATGGGGGATCTAACATACAGTTTGGTATGTTTTGAGAACTGAGCTTTCTCTAATAACACAGAACCGCAGTTGCTGTTTTAAAGCAATCTTCTCCATCTGGATCCAGGTGAAGAAAATTTCAGTGAGACATTACCTGCAAGAAGGATCTAATTAAACAGAATTTATTTCCTCCAAAATGTTTGTTCTTACTTATAGTTTAGGAAGTTCAGTAAACTTCACTGCACAGGAGACTAGTAAAGCAAGAAGGAAAACCCCAAAAATGATATATTTGAATGGCAATTATTTTCTATCCCCCAGCTGGTTCCAGAAGTTATTTCAAAATGTCAGAGAATTCATTGCATTTTGATGAAGGCACTTGCCATTTCTTAGTTGTGAACAAGGCAGTTCAGGGCATAAAGTTCAAAATATAGCATTCACAGAATTCAATAATTAGAACTACTCAACTACACTAAGACGCTTTTGCAATTGAACAGTTTTGTCTGCTAGCAGTAGGGTCACAAATTTAATGTTGCACCATTTACTGTAATGGCTATGATAACTGCTCGCTTATTTTCACAACTATAGTGGAAGGTAATTAAAGTATCCTTTTATTTGTAATTAGGTGTCATTTCAATTGAATACAAAAAATGGGAAAAGTAATGGATCAGAAAAATGAAGAAAGTATCAGATTTTATAATTAGCAGGTCAAAACCTTCCATAGCCTGAATATATGTAAGAAAAAGAAATTAATTTAGCAAAAGCTTGAGAATTAAATGTGTCTGGACTTTTTTCTTCAAAATATCAAAAAGATTAGAGCAGGAATGGAATGTGTTTTATATATTTTTAAAGAGAACTTTTATACTTTACTCTTAGGAAGCAATTCCATTCATTTTATGAATGTTGAAAAAAAAAAAGATTTATTATTTGATACCATTTAATATCTTGATTCCACCTCTCACGCCCTCCAGATAGTAGGCAAATCTTTCAGCATACATAGAAGGAAAACAGGCTCTGAACCACAGACTCTCTTCTATATTTGCAAGAAGTTTCCTTTAACTGTTCAAATTCATTTCATAACCTTCCTGGACCTCTGATGAGGTGAAAGCTTGCTCTGAGATTAGAAAGGGAATCAGCATGATTTGACAAGCCATTTGATGTATTTGCCTGTAATAACTTTGGCATCGCAAACTTCAAGGGGACAGAAAGCTGACAGCCAAAGAGAGGAGACAAAGAATGCAGCTCTGTGACTAAAAACCAGTCTTCTAATAAAAGGCTCTGGATTTTTTTATGAGGGGGGAAAAAAATAGATAGATTTGTTAAGCATTTTTTTAAACTCCTCTCATCCTGAAAACAAAGAATATCTGATTGCTAGATATACTTGTACCTAGTAATCAAGATCAAAACTTATAATAGTTTAAGCATAGAATAGTCAAAATGTTCTGCACATGAAGATAATTAGAGTATCTGAATGCACAAATCAATAGCACATATCTGTTGGAGGTGTTTTGACTTTAAAACCATAAAAAACTGGAGAGTCTTAAAGAACTATAATTTTTTCATTGCTAATGGGGCAATGCCAGGTCACCAGAGAAACATCAAAGACTGTTTCATATTTTTCTTTTTTTCCCTGAATTTAAATTGTGGGGTTTACTGTTTCTTTAAGATTCTTATCTTGACTGTCTCAAGTCAAGTACTTTCAGCTCATTGCCCTCAGAAGTCCTCTCAGAAAGGACTTCTGCCTGGCTTATCCTGCAAACATGGAAGATGATAGTGCAGAAATGTGGAAATCCTCACAGAAGTCCACATATCTCATTGTCTAACACCTTTGTTCAGTTTTTGAAGTATTTTATTCTGCATGTGATGTTGTAACAATTGGCAAAACTATTTAATAAAGCATATAAAGGAAAGCGAGCAACACAGCCCAATACAATCATTACAAGAATCAGAATAATTCTGGATAGAATGTATTTATGCATTCTCCACTCCATTAATTTGAAATGTAACGGATCAAATCACTGAAAATCTTTCTTCTTAAATAGTAGATGTACCTTCCTGGATTTCCCAGTCTTAAGTCTTTCAAGCTGTACATAAACATTAAAATATTGAAATAGTGTAAACTTGTTGAAGGGCAAGCTTTTCCTCAATGAAGTCCAGAAATGGATGTACATCAACTAAATTTCCTCCATTATTTTCTATATAGTGGGACTTAAAATTCTCTATATAAGCTTGGGAAGAAATTCCCAAGTAGAGTTAACTAGTGGAAACATTAAGTATTCTGTTATCAAGCAACATGAATTTTGTGCGCTACAAAAACCTAACTATGAAATCAAAGTAAAACTTCCATAACCAAAAAGCTTATAACTGCATATTTAAGGAATGTTCATTTATTTAATTTAAATGATTTTAACAATGCTGTAATTTTAGCAGCATCTTCACATACCAGGGCTAAAAAAGGCTACTAAGATTATTTGCCAATTCAACTGAAAATTAACAAAATTATTCAATGTTCACACCACGTAAATTTATACAAAATTGCAGTGTTATTGGTTTTAAATGATAAGTAGCAACAATTTTACCTCTGACAATATCCAAGCTGTATGAGACAAGTTTTTTGTATAACAAGCCTGATTTCCTTTCTTGAAACATTTCCCAACAAAACTCATAGGCTTCCCTAAACCTGCTTACATGGGCAAAAGTCTGGTTACAGACAGGAGTAAAAACATTATACAACACAATAGAAATAGTTTCAGAAAACATTAAACAAGTTCCTATTTTTTCTCTTAAGTTTTTAAAACTGCAATCCTCTCCCTGAGACAGAGGTATGGTTGTGTTACTGGGAAGTAATGAAGAAACTACTCCATAAAATATTACTAAATAACACTGTTACAAAAATTCGTTTCAGTAATAGTAAATATCAAGCTCAGGAATAGTGAATGTTAAAGCTCATTCAGTCTTACAGCTGGCAGTAGCTTCTGCAAACAGGATTTATTCCTTCTACTTAGCATGCCCTCATTTATTACCTGATTTTGCCTAAGGAAAGAGATTCACAAACTCCAGTATCAACTGAAATTACTGTCAAAGCACAGGAAAATTATTGCAAAAGTAGGGCACTGAAATGATGATGGAGTAAAAAGGTAGGACAGAACAACTTTATGAAAGATCAAGAGTCAAGCAGAATGGGAATAAAAGAGTTACATAAACTACCAGTGTTAATCTACCTCGCAAAGAAATAACATATTTGTATGTAATTAGAAGGAAACAATTTGGGACATATTGGAGACATTCGAAACTCTATCAGCCATGGACCTGGGAAATCTGCACTAGTTGATCATGCTCTGAGCAGGTGGATTGGACTAGAGGTTCTCCAAAGGCACCTTCCAACCTCAACAATTTTGTGGTATTAGTGGTACATATTAAATGATGAATGAAACAAACTTATCTGTCAAAGCCAACTTTGATGGTTTGGAAGGTTTTTGAGTTGATGTGGGATACACTGAGGTCTAAAACGAGTTCTTTGGAACTTAGAATGATGATTATAATATATAGAATTTAAAAATGTTAAATACTATATTACAGTGTCCTCCATCTTAATGCTGTTGAGATGACACTGTTGAGATCTAATTGGGCATTCATGGTGTATTTCTTCCCTACACATGAAAAGAAGCTACTAGCACTAAATATTCTGAAGAGTCCTTCATTTGCAAAGCTCACCTCTGACTGTGTTGCATAGCTCTGTGTTCTCCCTCTTCTCTAAGGTTTCCCTCAAGATACTTTGTTTAGAATAGGGTGATATAAGTATATTTAGAAGAAAACTTTTGTTCTCTTATGACATTTCTGTCATGGAAGTGCTCACATAGGTGTTTATGCTTGCATTGTCAAAATTTTGAAGGAAATTAAAGTAAAATATTAGATTATTTTTAGCTTTGTATATATTTTTTTCCTAAGACATTTAATGAATTAATAATAAAAAAAAACCCCAAACCCACGAACTAAACCCCAATATAAAACACCAGGAATATATTTCAGTAGACCATAGAAGAAGAAGAAGAAAAACACTCTTTGTAACTATTATTCCTCCTTACTCAATAAACAGTCTCAGTAACATTCATCATTCATTAAAAATGATTCATCTCCCTTGGCCTTTATTCACTGCTTAATGTTTCTAATGAATTTAATGTAGCAAGTGATGTAATCAGAAAAAAGCATGGTAAGAGCTCTTTCTGCCACTATAGACACAATCACAGTTAATTAAGAATTTAGTGTTAACTGAAAGTGTGAGTTAACTATTACAGACCCAACATATTGTCTACCTTAGAGAAGCAGTTCCCTCATTAACAAACAAGAGCTAGGATCTAATTGTTGCTTCTTTAATCTGCTAGGTGCATTAGTATCTCATTAAATGTGCCTCACAGAACAAAGTGATCTGTTTGATATTATTGGAAAGGATTAACAAAAACATAGTAAGTTCTGGGAGGCTTTATCCTGTATCCATTTATGAATAAATAGTTAGAGCATACCTGAAAACAATAAGTAAAATTACATTCCAAGAAGTGAAGCATGGGTAAAAGTTTCAATCCGGAACCACTATTCACTACTGAATTGTACATTTTCATCTGCAGACAATTGTTATGCTCAGTGATTGAAGGATAACAATGAGCATCTACTAATTTTGTTTTCTATTTCCACATACATTTTAGAACAATATTTCACTATAACTTCAATGCATTAAGGAGCATTGAAGTAAACAGCATAGACAAAAATTAGAACCTTAATGAGGAAATGGTTTTCTTTCCGAAAAAGAGCCAAGACATAAGTATTTACAGCACTGTAATCAAAATATGGGTGAAAATTAGAGGACTTGCTATCTGTGTGCAGAAAATAAATAATTTCCTGCTCTGAACAGATAACATTTCATACCATGGATATTCTTTGCTATGAACTCCAACATTTAATGTAACATTATAACTGATTTAATAAACGGATAGAACTATTAGCTCAGTATAGCAAAGGCCTATGTCAGCGCCTTGCCAATATCCTGCCTGTCCATATTAATTAGTTAACAGTCTTTTGTTCAGGGTAGCTCTTGTGTCACGTTTAGGGTACTCATGGAAAGAAGCAGATGACAGGAGGAAAAATTAAATATCAATAATGCTTGAGTACAGCTGTAGATAAGACACTTAAGGGGTTAGATTCAAGTTTCACACTTCTGAAATCATCTGAGAGACTTCTTTTTAGAACAAGAGGACTGAAATAACAGATAAAAGTAGTCCCATTGCAGTGTCAGAGACCTGAGTTTCAGTATTATGGCAGGTTATTCTACTTTGCACTATCCCAATAAAGCTAAAAAAGATTTTATATACAGTGCAAGCAAAGGAAAAAAAGAAATAAATATTAAGACAAAATAGGAAAAAACTGCATATTACAAATTAACTTTCAAATCCACACAAGTGAACATTCTTTCAACAAACTCGTAATTTAAAGACCATTATTGCATCACTGATCAAAATAAGTCTGTCAAATGCATATCAAAATACTCAAAACATGCTCAGCTGAATAGAATCAATAGGAAAAGAACACATGTGCATATCTAATGATTCTCACTTGTAAATTCCCTCGAAAAGAAATAGCTCCACCCCTTCAGAAATACCTTACATAGATTCCCACTGATAGAAACCATTCTGATTTACATTCACAATTAACTCTAACTAGCTGTGTGGCTGTTGCAGTCTATACAACATTTCTTATTATGTCAAGTGAGTTATAATATGAAGGCTTGTTTTGCATAGTAATAGCACTTCCTATCACCATGAAATACAATGTAGATCAGTTGTAAGGAATTACATCAGTTAGCTGATAGATGCGGTACTGCAGTTGTTTAGTCAGATGGGGTTTTTGGTGTTTTGTTTTTTTTTTTTTCAGAATCAGACAGGAATTGAAATATGACAAAAAATGTAAAACAATATTTGGGGCATTTTAGCTGGATTCAATAAACTTTCTGAATAAAATAAACCAAATTCTCATAGTGCTACATGCCAAGCATTTGAAAAGTTAACCAAACTTCCACTGAAGGACAAGTTCTCTTGCATGACAGAATATCTCCTATATATTAGCTCTACATGCCTAAATATCTTCCCTTCCTCTCTACTTAAATCACCAGTAATCATATAACATTCCTCTCTCACATTCTTAATCACCAAGTTCTGTTCCCCTTGTTGCTAACTTTAGGGATTTGAAACTTGTTCTCTAGGTCAGATTTTTTGTTGGGACTTGAGAAGAAAAACTTCTTTAATCTTGAATTTAACAGTTTTCACGAAGTTATTTTGTGCAACTTTCCATATATTTAAAAGATAAAGAATACAAGTATTTATAATGAAAGATATAAAAATAAACCACAGATGTTCTTCTTTAACAATGTTGTAGTTTGTGCCTCTTATTAAAAAAAAACTTTCAAGTAAGTGCTGAACTGTTGTTTTTACTGTGTAATAAGAGATATATGCCTTCTTCCATGTTCCATAAACCTTTGAATTTCCCTTCCTTTTCATCTGCCACATTGTCTTCCTCTCTTTTTTTCAATATCCTCTCTAATCTAAACTCTTTTTCTCTTTAGCTGGGCTTTACCAGATGTGATTTTTTTTTTTTTTTATTTAATAACTATGGAACCTTAAACTTGTGTATATCTTAATAACAATGACTTCTGCCTGTCTGATTGTTGTCATTTAAAGCCACTGTTATTTATTGACTTCCAGGATTCAGTGAATATTGTCACTAAATACAATTTACACGCACTAGCAGACTTTTAAAAATAAGTACAGTAAAACCAGCATTTTACCTTGTGCTCTAAAAACATGTTTTGCTATGCTTCCATGTTTACTTCACTTTATAATATTTTTTGCAAAGTGTTTCCCATGAAAAATATATGCAAACCAGCATAAAATATATCATTTTGACACTAGTGACAAAACCCCCTATATCTCAGAATCTTTCAGTTGTTGTCTCCTAACCAAGACCCATCAGCTATAACTCCTTTACCTGATTCGACTCAAATGTTTCATTCTAAGGCAAAGCATGGCAAAACTAAGCCTGTTATTCCAATGTAATTTCCACCTTGGCATTACAGAGTTCATTATAAACTGTAAGCCCTATTGACAATACCAGAAATTGTTTTCTGGGTGAGGAAACAGGCTAATACTCAGACAAGTAAATACATACTGTTTTGTTATTGATCCATAGATCAATAGAAAGCAAAGCCAAAGAGGACCATTAGATCATCTAGTGTGATACCTAGTATAACTCACATGATTACATTTCATCCAAATATGCTATGTGAAGAAGAATTTACTTAGGTTAAATATTTCAAATCGTCCCTGCCTTATCCTCACAAACAAACAAAGCACACCACAGCAAGAAAATAGAGGCATAGACAAGCACAATGGCAGAGAATTAATTAGTAGAGAGATGTGAAAGTGATGCTAGTAAAACGGTGCCTGAGAAAAGCAGAAGCAAACAAATAAAGCAAGCACACAAAGTTTCCCTGCCCACGTAAGCTGGAAGAATATTCAATTACATTTTCATCTCTAGAAGTTGTCCCTGTAAATTATTTGGGAGATTCATCACAGGAGTCGGGTCCAAAAGGTACATTATTACTAGAAGACTCAATCAAAATGCTTTAAGCCTTTAGGAAAAAAAAAGCAGGTTTCTGGCAGTAAATTTAAAAGTAAACAAAAAAATTTTGATGATTAAGCTACTGTACGTGACACCATCCTACAAGTGGATAGCCCAGCTTCCAATCCCCAGCGATCAGGCCTGACTCACCAGTCCTCTTGTAGCCACGACCTGTGGCTCATTCGTTTCCCAGAATCCCACTGAAGACATGGGTTTCAGTCTAATCCTCCAGGACAAACACAACAGAACAAGTAAGCACACGGGGGTTTACAGAAAGGTTTTACATCATTCTGAACACATCACTGCTTTTTTTTTTCATTGAATAAAAGCCAAGCTGTTATAGATGAGTAGAAAAAGCTGAATACATCCTATCCCTCTTGGGGGTTCACTAATTCCCTTTGGTGCTCTGAGAGTTTGTATGCACTGAGGAAAGGCTGGAGCCTCCTCCAGCTTCTGATAGAAGCATCTTACCATCACCATGTACAGCAGAAGAGGACCAAAAAGAGAGGAAATGGCTCAGAGATCCCTTTTATCATTCTCTTGCTCTGCTAAATCACTGATTAGCTTCTTTCACACAATAATAGAAGATTTTGTTGCCAAGGTGACCTCATTTCTGAGAACTAGATCTCTTCCAAGGTGATTACATTTCCATGCTATAGCCCTGAAGGAATAAAATCTTCAATGCTTGTATTTGTTGTAATCTCTGTACTAATCTATCATTTTTAAAAGAGAAATTAGTTACATATTAAAAAATTGAGTTAGTGGCTCATTAAAGACACAGAATCTTTATGTCCTTCTACATTTATAATGGACAGGCAGGCTTTTCCAAACTTGTATAACACAAAGACAAGACTGTGAGCAACAGATCAGTCACGTGCTGCTGAATGTCACTTACTTTCAGCTTGGTGAAGGCAGAGAACAAAGGAACAATTCCTCTACCTTCCTCATAATTCAATTTACCCACTGAATAACATAATCATTACGCCTTAAACACTCACCTGAAGTGCCTGCCTTAGAAGACTGGATAACAATTATTGTCTTAGAGTGAAAAGAATTGTAAGCATCTTGAGATCCATACAAGAGAACTTGTTTTTCCACAAAGCCCAGGGAAAAAAGAAGTGAACAGAGAATTTGTAATTTTTCTTACCACAATGGATTTAAAAGATTCCTCCAGAAGCTAAAGCATAATATTCATTTTATTATTCTGAGTATTTAAAAGTCTGTAAAAACACCACTGCTTTGTTTTTTCTTTTTCTTAAAGAAAAATTAAGAACAAACACATAAAAAAAAATATAAGAACAAAATACATAGATAAACCAGCACATTGTGCTGGAAACAATCCCCTGGCCAAACACAAACACAGACTTTCTACTGAATTAAAATAGTTTGAATATATAAATGAAAGGCAATTTCAATCACGCCAAAACAGCCAGTATCCAAGGCAGTTCTGTGAGTAGGGAGGCTTGGATTCAGATCCAAGTGGAGGATGTAACTAGATTTTCCCCCCTCCTGGACACATGTTCAAGTGGTGAGAAAGCAGAAAGGAATAATTAAATGACACTACTAATCATCAGTCACATCATCACCCTCACAAAAAAAAAGAAAAATGAACGGAATAGTGAAGCATAGGAGCTTCTGCTTAGAGCCTGGCCTGGCAAGAAAATGCCTTTTGGAATTAAAACAGGATTTATGAACACAGAATTAGAAAGTTCTTATTCCTGTCCGTTATTTGAAAATCAAATGTTCTATTCAACATCATGGCTTCAGTCAAATCTTATCAGTGTGGCTTGTTACACAGGACAAAAGCAGGCACAACTGTATTATTTCTATTGTACATCTTTGAATGTATTTTAAAGTGTGTTAATTCTTGTCATCCTTGTATGGAACTTACAGACCTCTCCATCTTCAATACATGATCAACATCTAAAGAACGTTTCAGGATTTTTTTTTCTTTTTCCTGTACAGCATTAACATTTAAATGACTAATTACTTTACTAATTAAATACATACTCTTAGTAAAGAAGTTATATATGTAAATACTAATACCATGATTTAAAGTTATGCTACTGTGGCTTTTCTAGTAAGTTAAAATTGGTAACAATGTAACAACATACTGATTCCATACTAAACTATCATTATATTAGCTTCAGTAAAATCTTTAAAATAATGAATGTGAACTGGTTTCTTAACCAAAATTACACTCTTTTCGAATGCCACTTAAGTCCACTTTTATTTCAAATACCCAAGTCCTTTAAAAAGGACTTCCCTTTTAACTTGGGAAAAACAAGTAGGATATTATTGGATAGAGCTCTTCAGAAGTCCACTAATTTTAAATTGGAGGTCGTTTTTGCATGGCATCAGAACACTCCTTTCATTTATTTCACTTTATATGTAAACTTTGGGGATTTATTAATCTTCTAAATCTTTTTTTAAATATTTTCAATACCTTATAAAGGCTTAGATCACAAAGATAAAGGATAGATCACAAAGGTAAAGAAAAGTCTATATTCTCATAAAAACATTTTAAAAGCCTGCATCCTATACCAGAAAGTTTTACATTCATAGTTTGAATATAGTTTATATGACAGTCTATATGACTGTGTTTTAACTAGATTAACTGAAAACACAACTCACAAGGTAGTCCCACAGAATTCAAAGAACGTTAGTGAAAAACTAGCAATATAAAGTTATTATAAAGGTGAGTTTCTGACTTAAAAATTAGCACTATCTAATGCAAATCACAGTTTCAACAGATTGGCTGTACAAATACAGACACACTGAGAAAACTGAAATATTCACAATGAATCTAAATTTAACCTCTAAAACAAAGATGGCCCTCACTAGACTTCTTTTACTTCATGAAAGATGGGGTTTGCAGAGCATTGTTTTCCCTAGAATATGCATAAATCAATCTCTCTGTTGGAAATAATAACTAGCACTGAACTTATCTGGCAAGTTTCCTTATGTTGTAATGACATAGGTAACACAAGTTAGTAACATGCTATTTTCTTGGCTGGTAGCCTTCAAGCTTCAAATTTAGCTAATTTGCTTGCAATCTGCAATCATATATTTGGACGGGGGAGGGCAGTGTTCAACTTCCTTGGCAGGAATATAAATCTGTTGATAACTTTTAAAAGTAACTACAAATTGCCATAGTGAAAGTTTGCAAGTGTGCTTTGGCCTCATTTACACATATTATTATGTCTCATAACATGCAAAAGCAAGATTATATTGAAAAGCAATGACAGAATCAATCTAACTCTCAGATAAAAGAAAAAAAATGCCCTCTAAAAGTCTAATAAACATTAAAACAAAAAAGTATTTCATATTGCCACAATTTTTGTTCTTTTTTTTTCTAAATGATTTAGAATAGAAAAAGAAATTCCCAGGTAGCTAGTGAATGCAAGTGCATGTGAATGTAAGACTATTAAGTCTCAATGTAAATTCCATTTACGTCAACTTTGAATTTATTTCATAAACATCCATTCCCAATTTCTTAATAGTAGATTTTAGTTATTTTTCTCTTACAAAAAGATTCAAAAAAATCTTTGAGGAGCAGAGAGTACAACGACAAGAACTAGCATATCTAGTTCCACTAGTAAATTCTGGTTAACTAAAGCAACTTAAGTCTCTCTCTGATAAAACATATGCAGTCATAAAAGAAAATAAAAATAAAATAAAATAAATAGACTCATTCAATTTGGTGAATTCCTGATTTTCAAGAAAAAAAAAATCAAAAGAGGACTTTTTTGTTGATATTTTTTAATCATATGTATATTATTCTGAAATATACTTCCCTTGTAGAGCTGAGATGGGCAGAGAGGAACCTGATGAAATTCAACAAGGGCAAGTGTAGGGTGCTGCACCTGGGGAGAAATAACCCCCTGCACCAGTACAGGTTGGGGGCTGACCTGCTGGAGAGCCGCTCTATGGAAAAATACCTGGGAGTCCTGGTGGACAACAGGATGACCATGAGCCAGCAATGTGCCCTTGTGGCCAAAAAGCCAAACGGCATCCTGGGGTGCATCAAGAAGAGTGTGTCCAGCAGGTCGAGGGAGGGCATACTCCTCCTCTACTCTGCCCTGGTGAGGCCCCATCTGGAGTACTGTGTCCAGTTCCGGACTCCCCAGTCAAAGAAGGACAGGGACCTGCCAGAGAGGGTGCAGCGGAGGGCTACAAAGATGATTAGAGGAATTTCCTCTTATGATCTGATCATCTTATTAAATGCCAAGTCCCTTCAGTTCAGAGAAGTTTGCCATATTTCCTTAGATTTCCCTGCTAGGAGTTACAGGTGCTTTCTAGCAACTCAGTAAGGAAACCACTAATTGGAAGATCAGTCCTCCTTGTAGATACAGATTTCCTTGGGGACTGTCCTGTTTCCCCTCTTCAGTTTCATTAGTTAAGTCCAAGAAACTTTTAGCTACAAAATTTCCTTTTATCAGGACAAGATAACATGCAATGTTTATGGGCAAGTAAATTCACACATATGTCCCCTAGCCACCCTGGTACAATAACGATAGTGATGAAAACCAGATACTGATTTCCACCCCCTCACCTTCCAATGCTCTCTATCCATGGAACAGTTTTTTAAAAGAACTCATTGAAAATATTCCCTAGGTTTTAAAAAGGACAGGAATAGAGCAGGTTTTCCCAACAGCTATGACCCACTTCTGCCCCTTTACTTATTTAAGAAAGTAAATATACCGGGATAGGAAAAAATATTATTTCTAAAACCTGGAGGAAAATTGGAAATATTTATAGGTCCATAAAACCATAAAATTTCAGATATGAGGGAAATAAAAAAAAATAAATAAGACTGTTACAAAGCAAAACCAGATGAGTTTATAACTTATCTCGACTACACTTTTTACCATCCCCCTCAGAGAAATGTGATCACTGGTGCCAGACACACTTTAATATCATAAAGTGACAGGCTAAGGTTGCATTTCATATCCCAGTGTCAGGCTCCTTCAACTCCCTTTCAGCTGGGGTCTTCACGCATTATGTTCCAGGTAGATCTTGTCAGTTATATGTCAGGAAATTTGGAAAGGAGACAGGGAAATGAAAATGACTCTACTAAGAGTAATACAGACATCAAGTTCAAGATGAAAATCGTAAGAATTCTTCTGAATTCTTAATAACTTGTTCAAAAGGTCATTTAGTAACTCTGAGTTTAGGTCGTTCTTCCACAAAGGAGAACTGAATGAACTAAACAAGACAAATTTTAGTACCCCAGAACATACTAAATTAGCTAAAATATACCCTTTTGCATTATGTGCTACATATAGCACAACGTGAATATAGTATATAATTTCTTTTGCAATAATGTATCACAAACCAAAAATTCCACCATCTTCCCTCCCTCTTAATAAAGGTTTGCAGTTCACAGAAAGTTATGCAAAACAATGTTGAAAACATAAAGAATTGGGTACTATAACCAGCCATATGTTTGTAATGAAGTCCAATTCTTTAGTAGTCCATTACACTATGATGACCCCACAAAGGATGCAAGTTTCCCCCTTCTCTGGATTTACAACATCCAGTTATAGCAACCCTTAGCAGAATGCCATGAAGCACCTGAGCCATAATAAATACCTTTGCAAAAGGCCTTTGTATCCAGCAAGACATTGAAAGCAAAATTTGCATATCAAGTGATGATTGGGATGTCCAGAATCAAATAATAAACTATCTGATATTCAGATAAAAGGTCTATAAGGAAGCCAAGGGGTTCTCCTCCCCAAATTCATGACCGGGAAAATCAGGCTGTATTTCAAGGGTAAATACTGTGTTTAAAGAAGGGTGATAAGGAATCCAAGCAAAGACAGTAGTTTTTATTTTCTTTAAGGAAACAATTAAACCAAACAAGAAATATCTCTAGGTCAAGGATCTTGTTGCCATTACTAGGATATTTACTTTGAATTGCCAACGTATAACACAAGAGCTTATTTCAGCCTTTTACCACAGAGCCTGTCAAAAGCCTGTACAAGTACTAAGACCCAGGTACTTAAGTCTAATGTTTTCAGAAGCTTCATCTTGTACCTCTTTTTCTGCCCACTCCTTATCTGTTGAGGCTCTGAATCAAATAAAACACATGCACAAATATGTATCTGTGTATATATATATATATATATATATATATCAGGTTGCATGTTAATGTCAAGCTGCTGCCTTAAGTTTGAGCTTTAAAAGTCCTCATAGTTCTTTCACAATCCCCTATTATCTGCATTTTCCACAGCCACGAACGTTACAGTGGGGAAACTGCACTCCCTGAAAACAACACAAGCTCTTTGGTTTAGGAAGAGGGCTATAAACTCAATGCAGGTGGGGTTTTTTAGTTGTAATTTTTTTTGTTTATGGGGTTGCTTGGGTTTTTTTTTTTTTTCTGCTTGTTTTTAAGTTCATTATTTAAAAAATAATATCCTCAAGACAATGAGGCAAAAATGTCATTCCTCTTAAAAGGTCTCATTGCTAACCAGCTCCACAAGTGATGTAAATCTTTCCTGTTATTTAAAAACATATTTCTTGGGCCAAATTTCCAGCCCTCACTAATGTTAACTATCTTTTCTCTCCAATTAAAATGTATTTGTAATTTTCCTTTATATTTCCCTATTTTCATAGCTTCAAACCCCTTTTGAGTTATGCTCCCATTCTCATTATTGGGCCTCTTATGCAAGCCAAACTGTGCATGGGGATCTGAGAGTATGATCCTACTACTTGTTCATATCTTAACAGGTTATTAAAGACACTTCCAAATACTAAAATAGAACCTGAAAAAAAGCCAGATAATATATGCAAGGATAACATATAAATTATGAATGCTTTAAGAGCCAAATTGCTCTCAGTATCTTGATATTTGTGCAGGCAATAATATTTCAACCCTATGACTGTAAATATGTAGACTGTGTATTTCTGTTTAGGTCAGGGTATTGTTTATTTATTTTAAAAAACTTACTATCACTCAGTGACTGAAATGAACGGAATGCAGTTCCTAGCTAAAGCAGTTCTTGACGTTTCTTAAATGTTTGGTACTTCAAGATCTTGAAAATTCCAGATATACTGTATTTGTGTAAGCATCAAAGCGGAGCCAGACTTACAGTTTCCCAACAAAGGGTTGGGTTTTTTTTTTGTGTGTGTGTGTGTCACCACAAATGTGAAGATATTTAAGAAAATTTGTTAAATGTTTTGTAGAATACAAGATATACAAGAAGCACTGCTGCAACAAATACCTACTTTTTATTTATAGCTTGTTGTAATTGAACATATAAAACTAGAAAACTGGTTTGTATTCTATTCTTTGTGGACTTCACTTCTTTATTACTGAAGATAGATTTAATTTCATTTCCATCAACTGGTGTTGTACTTTAGTTATTATAGTTCCAGTGGGTCTAATGAAATGTCACTGCACTGCAATACTAGAGTCAGGAACAACATTATAAAATCAATATGATGGTTAGACTATTCTTGGCATTCATAGTACTTATGGTTTATTTTATAAAAATAGTGAGTGCTAACTACATTAAGGTTTCTTTCCCTTATATCCTCTTGCTTTCAGTTTCCTATGATATTGAAAAACTTCGACTGTTCAACAGAAATTCTCCCTATTTGGTTCTACCTACTGTTAGTTTCTTTCAGAAAACCTGGTAGCTATTGCTTTTTTGAATAGAGAAGACAAAATATGCAGAAAAGCAGCAAGTTTAACTCAATTTAACCCCTATACTATGCATTGTTGAAAGCTTCCTCCTTTTCTTTCATCAGATTCTTATTTGGGTTCAATAATGACAATCAGCCAGGGACTCAACAAGTACTTGAGTGGTCATGAAAAAGATCCAGCCTACGCAAGGCTCCATCTGAAATCAGACCTTAATATCTCAAATATTCAAACTGGCAGGTTCTTTCTTGCCAAGGAAAAAAAAAATATTCAGGATTTTCCTGAAAAAATATCAAGCTTAGATTTGATAAATATGATGTAGATGATTTAAGTTACATACTCATTATCCAATGAAATTCTTGAAGTATACATATTTATTACCTTCTTTAATATGGATTTTAGAGAAATATATTTAATGGAATAGTTAAGGAGAATTGGTTACTCTCTTCCAGACGTACCAGTTAACAAAAATAATAATGATGGCAAATTGACTTCAGGCTGAAATAAAACAAAAACAGGGTATGTGACTCTGAGTGTGTTTGCATGTGTGTCAGGAACAGCTGCAAAAACATGACACAACGTGTTATGGGAGTGCATACACGGGCAAGCAAATGCAACTCGAACAGCTCCTGCCAGCTGATCTGGACACTAGTTGCAGCCTCTTAGTCTCACTGTTTCTTTCTAATTCTTAACTACCAAGATTAATCATGAATTTGAATGGAAAAGGTGGTGGTCATGTTTTGACATAATTGACGTGAACAGAAGAAAACCCTCTTATTCTAACTGCTGTGTTTTCTTAGATCCATCCTGTAATGAATATACAATTAGAATCAAAGCATTAAATGTATATTCCTCTTTTTATCCCATGATCAAATTTAAAAAATGACACCACACAGTGAAAAAATTTAAAGACTGCAGTACTGAGTGTCTTTTAAATCTATTTTAGCACGTTCTCAACAGATCCTTCTTTTTTAAGCACAGTCAGTGAGATTATAATGCTGCACTTCGCACAGTCACTCTGGTCTCCCTTAGATCAGACCGTGCAGATCACTACCCAAACACCTGTATGCATTGGCTAAATGTTAATGTATTCTGTCAAAATCAGATTACCTTCCACACTAAATTATTCAATGTCATTATCCATATCAGCCATCTGCAAGCCTAATGTCCTTGTGTTCTAAAATTCTGAGCACCTTCTGTATTATTTTTGTTTTACTTTCCTGCATAAATCCATTAAACTCAATATGTTACAGCAAATTCACAAAATCAAATGCAATCTGCTGGCCTATAAAACACCAGTTACTGAAAATCGAAGGATTTAATATAGTAACAATTCAAGAAGTCAGTAAACAGCCTTTGTGGGCTGAAGGTCGAACCACATGCTAAGTAACAAGTTAGATAATCCACGCTGTAAAACAAGGTATGTATTTTCTATACATAGTGTGGCCTTGAACCCATTCGTGTATTTCGTATCTTGCAAAAATCTGAACAGTTGGTCTGATTGGATTTTAAGTGATGCAAATTTGGAAATCAAATAGGCTGACTCCCTTTAGACTTGATCTATTTAAACTATAATTGTAGAGAACTGCAGATTACATTTCCAGTGCTACTGAATTCTCAAGAGATTCAGTAAGAATTTTACAGAATGAAAAGTATTTATGATTTTAAATTTGTTATTAACAAATAAAAGTGTATATAGCATATGACGCACTATCATTTTTACTTTTACAATTTCGCTCACATGCAGTAAAAATGTAGCCACTCTTCAGTGAATGGAATGCTCTTTAGTTTTCATAGTCATTTAATTACATAACTTGACAAAAAGAAGTTATATTATGTCTGGCAACACTAAGTAAAGAGGAAAAAAAATACCATTTACATTTCCCAGACTAAAAATTAAGGTATGATTTGGAGACCAGATTCACATTCTCAATTAGAAAGCAAAAGTTTTCTCTTCACAAATAAATTTTAAAGCAACAATGAACTCAAATATAACTTTCTTCCGAACACTTAATATTCAGTGAGAGACTTAATTTGTCTTTGAAATACATGTACCAGTGAGAGACAGAATTTAAAAATGTGAGATACAGGCACCACCCCCACCCCACCCCCCTAATACATTGTGAAAGGTAAGCTCATAAAAATAGAACCTCAAATCAGGATAAATGAGAAAAACATCTCCTCTTTTTTCACTACGATTTGTATCTCCATCAGAACATGACCCATGTCCAAGTTCTTGTAGACAGGAGATGTATGAGCATTGGCAAATCCCAGCAGCGTTGATTTTCTTGCACTTTCACATCTAAAATTCATTTATTTTTCTCCCCTTTTGACACTGGTTTTATTCCTCCTCTCTGAAGAAAGCTGTCTTGTACAGTTTTGGCCCTGATTCTGACTGACTGCTTATAGGAAAACCCTTTTAAAGAAGCAAAGTTTTACTAAACACTATATAATATCATCTGACAAAGAAAATGCATTGGCCATCTGCATTTTGGTCACACAATGCAGCTCCCCTGAAAATGCTGTATTTACTATCAGGACTTCTCCTAATATGGCTTGGTTAGGAAGCACAGAGTAAGACCACAGGTTTCCAGGCCACCTACCATATCTTCACAGTAAATTCTAGGTAAATTTCCCACAGTAGGAAATCACATTGCTTTGGAAGTTACCGGTGCTAGTGAGAAGCAGGAATAGTAGGAAAACACTAGTGGAGGGAAATTAAGCAATGAAATCTCACTGTATGAGGCTTGGTACATGTAAAAGACATGATGCAGCATATTTAGTTTTGTTTCAGTATTTGAAATGTAAATGACTGCAGGTTAAAGGTGGTCATGTCTACAAAGAATTGCTCAAAAATATTTTACAAAAGTGTAATAGTTTTCACATGTCTCCTTTACTTACTGTCTCCATTTCTCCCCTTTCTCACTCATCCTGGACTAAACATCTTGCAAAATTCAAAAGGGAAGAAAAGGGTCAAAACAATGCAAAACAGCTATTCTAGGGACCTGTGTAAATCCCTGAAAATCTTAATGCTCTACAGGCTGTGTAGGTAAGGATCCTAGATTGTTCATTTTAAAACAGTAAATATCACCTTTGGTACAGGAACTCCCTGAATAAATTGCTGGAGGCTAAGATAATAAATTTTGGAAAGAAGAATCACAATCACAGTATGTTTGTCAGGTTCTTATACTCTTCTTTAGTCATTCCCCGTGACTATTACCAGAGATAAGATACTAGGCCAGATAAAGCTTTATTCTGAGCCATTTTATGTTCTTATTCCCCTACTGTAGTCACCTTCTTTGAAGATAAGATCAATTTTCAGTGCTAAGAACTTATATACAATTATCTAACATCATTGCAACAAACTCCCATAAGATACGAAGAAAACATCAAATGAAGTTATTCACAGTAACAGATGCTAAAAATTTGCTATATCAAAATTTCATTCAAATGTGGGATAGCTGAAAGGACCATGGGTATTCATTTGCACAATAAGCTTGAAACACACTTTCAAGACCATTTTGCTGATGTTGTTCTTCATAAACTCCCTTCCTTTAAGTATTCTTTAGGCCTGTTCACTACATAGATTTTTATGTCATTTCCAAAGTTGCCTTCTGTATGATTTAGTCAATGGTGAGAAAAAATCATCCCCAGCAAATAATCCAGCTCACTTGAAATAAAATGTGCTTTGAAGGTACCACCCTCTTGCAATTGAGCTGGGGGAATCCACCATAACCTGGTTCCTCACTTAAATGCCTAAAATATGTTTCTAGAGTAACATGAATTGAGGCCAAAATAAGCAAGTGTTTCTCATCCTAATCACTTGAAACATTCTAAACTCATAAAGACAAGTAAAAATTGTATAAGAAAACATAAATTAAAAAAAAATAAATTCTTGCACTGTCACCTGTGCAGAATCATTCTTCTTTTGCATTTTATGTACAAGTATTTTCATACACACTCAGATACAAGGCAATAAGAATAGGTTTGATCAATTATCTATTGAAACAAAATCCAATATAAAGACAGTCAAAATAACTTTCTACCCAAAGCAGTTTCCAGGGAGGATAGCATCTAACAGACTCTCATCACTGCTAACCAGAAAAAATATTAGAAATTGATATAAACCCCCAATAAGTAGATAGTCACCTTAGCCATTTGTCTTTTAAGGTAAAATACTTTGTTTTACACAGTTCTAGAGAAAGCTGTCCCCCTAGCTCTTGTTTGTAGGGAAAAAAAAAAAAAGAAAAGCAATTTGCCTAAAAATCTAAATCACTCTAATGCAGTTAGACTACTGTGGGGTTAGCCATCTGGCTTAGTGGCTCATTAGTAAAGAAATGACCCCTATGCATAAAACACAGTTGGGTCATTCCAAGTTAATGAGCTTTCAAGTTTTATTGTTTGGTACATACAAATGGATGGACACAGATCTACTTTGTAAGCCTAGCCTTGCAAACTCACTTTCATTTATTAATTCATGTATTTATTTACATTACACATTTACATTGAACAGAGATTAAAAAAATGCTTGAAGAGAGAAATAAAACTTATGTTTATCAAATGTATGGGCAGATTTCTTCAAACGAAGTTCCTTTGTAGCTTCTGACCAAAAAAAAAAAAAAGCTAAAAAAGCATGCATTTCTGCTTCAAAATGTATTTCAGTAGTTGAACAATGATACGAAAATGTAAAACATTAACTTCTTTATGCTTTATTATTTAAACATCTGATTTCATAACTTTAATTTAAATTCACATTGGCAAAATGCTTACAATTGAACATTTGGATTAATCATGTGATGGCTATCCATGCAGAACACATCAGGACAAACCAGCTCCCATAAAACCCAAGACCCAAATCTAACAATGTATATAATTAAGTTTTAAATCCTGAAAGTTAGCCTTACTGCCTTTCCTGGGGATAGCTATATACTGGAATTTAGGCATTTTATATTCCTGACTGAATCCCTTATGCATCTGTGTAACGATGAATGACTCTTCACTGACAACCATGGGATTTGGCTCCATGGTCCTCTACCTGTATGCAGAATTCAGAAGTACTGCATGAGGCATAAGGGTTTGTGTTCACCTACCCATTCAGAAGAATAAGATATAATTCTGGAATGAACTAATGCATTTATGACTGACATCAACAACAAAAAATTCCTCCTCTCACTTTCTTGTTCTTTTTTTCTTTTGCTTTCCTTTTTTGCTATCTCACTTTTCTCAGAAAATAAATTGAAATTAAAACTTACTCTTACTGGGTACTTACTGCAATTATGGAGACTTATGCATGACACAGACCTGTGCTTTCATTTATGTAATAAATTATTCACATTAAAGTTTGCATTACAAGGCCTTTAGTCATTAAACATATTGTTCCTCTTTAAATGATTAAAAATATGCTTAAAGATAAAATAATGGAATAAAAAATGAGTTCAAGTGCTTGCATTTTATAACTTCTTAAATTTTTTTGTCATTTTAATGTGCCTCTATGGAAAACAAAAGGAAGTTACTAGAAAAAAAGTCATGCATCCAATAAAAATTCCACTGAGCAAAACCATCATAAGGTAGTTCATAGAGAAAAGAAATACACCAGCAAGTGTTTTGGCCGTTTCACATTTCAGCAGCTTCTGTTCTGCTCTATAACAAACAAAAAACCCCACCATTCAACAGCCTCAATAAATTCCCTGGGTGAATGGTCCCACCAGCTTGAGAAAATTCACTTTTGGACTTTTTGTTTATTTATTTCCCTTCAAAATGTTATCATAAAATATGTTCCTGAGTAACATGCTCTGACATGCTCTAGGCAATCCTGCTTCAGCAGGGGAGCTGGACTAGGTGATCTCTATGGTCCCTTCCAACTCTAAAAATTCAGTGGAAATTCAGTGAAAAATGCAACTAATGCAATTTTCTCCAGTTTCTTCGGCTTACAGTGCTTCAGATAGTGTGGTTATGTCATTAAGTATTTATGTAATTATGTTAGATACCACCATTCACCTTAGCTATAACTGTCAATCTCCACCTTGCCATGACGTTTCTTTTCAACAAGAGATTGTACTGTGTTTAATACAATAGCTTTAAGAGAAGCAAAGGTTTCATCATGTTAATATGTCTCTGGTTAATGCTACCTCCTCTACTTGTTCAGCTTACTCTTAAAACCCAATGAAAATCTAATTTATCTGATCCCAGGATTCAAATGCTATCTGGCAATGCATGTGACAGCCTTATAGTAACTACATTACTACACATCACGCCCCAAGGTATTTTAGATCATGTCAGAAAGAACTCAGTCATTGTCCACTTAAAGCTACAGAATTTTGAAGATCTCCGATTTTACACAGAAATGTATACATTTCATTGCAATGTTAATGCATAATTAAAATTATAATGCATCCATCTGGGTTGTCACTCTCCTAGTAAGTGGGTCTTGTTTTTAAATAATTGCTTAACAAATGAAAAAATTAGTCAAGGTAGTAGCTAATTGATCTGACAAACATATAAAAACCTACATAACATGTATTGTGAAAATGTGTGGTTAATACATTAACCTAAACTTTGTAGTAACTTATTTTATAAAGCAGATCAGCTTAAAGCTTTATTATAGGTAAATGATTTTCACAAAATGTTTAATTTCCTTCTGTTGAAAATATTTAAAACAGTTGCAATATCTGTGAAAAGGAAGGATTCTGAGAAAGTTTCCAAATGTTATTAAATGTTTTGAAAACTGGATAAAAACTTAAAATTCCAATAAGAATGTAAACCGAAATGAAAATTACTTATTCCTTCAGCTCAGTCATCTTAGAAGAAATGAAACAATCCTCTTTCTCTCCTACTGTTTCACTAAGGAAGTTTCAGGGGATCGATTACACTAGAGATGCTTTTTCTGTCTTTCATTTCTCAGTAAAAATATAAAAATAAACCACATTTGCTCCCAGTGTCTTGCTAATACACAATTCTGCAAAAAGTGACAAGTTACTGTGTCACAAGACATACTTGTCCTTGCAATTCTATTGCATTTAGGAAGTTATAAGATAATCTAGCAGGTCTAATATCAAATCCCACTGAACACCAATATATCTCATTCCTATTATTATATATTTAACTATTAATTAGCTGGTATGACCATGCATATGTTCTTGAGCTCTGCATCATACATTTACATCTGAAATAATTTCAAAAAGGGCAGTGGAGGCTTTTAACCCTTGCCTGCCAAATTCCTTATTGAAATCAAAACATCAATGCCTCTCAACAATGCAAGTAGATCTTAATATCTGATTTCTATTTGACAGTTCATGCACTTAACATTAATTTGGCTTTCTTTTTCCCCAAATCAACGTTGGGATATATTTTTTTTTCTAAAGGTCCCATAACTACTAACAAGGTAACCTCTCAATTTTTTTCATTTTTACATTTTCTATACCACGTAACCTCTCAATTTTTTCCATTCTTACATTTTCTATAGCACGTAACCTCTCAATTTTTTGCATTCTTACATTTTCTATGCAATCATCATGCAGATCTTTAGTAAGCTAGAAAACATTTCTGGTGTGCAAGTGTGCCCTCTTCTGGACATCTAACACCATCACTTCAGATGACAGTTCTCTAAATGATACTGAATTTTTCCATCACTACCTCACAGACCCTTGTTCTCATTTGTAAAACCACTCCTTGTGTAAACCAAAAAAACCCCAAACAAATAATGCAAACCAATGCAGTGTACATAAATCTGAGGTTTACACACACTAATGTAATTTTCTAGTTTTGTAGATCTGATTGCTAAACGAAATGTAAATACTGTAATGACATTACTAATATGAAAAGACCTTTGCCTGTGGGAAAATGTATCCTTGACTACCAGAATGATGATTTAATGTACTAAATAGGACAAATTTCACTTCACATCCTCTATCCTTCCCCTATTTTGATGTGACTTCCTACCAGTTTTTAATGAGAAGGAAGAAAGACTACTACAAACTTCTCAAAGCTGATTTAATGTATATCATGATGTTAATACAGTTGGCTACATCAGATTTTGACAATCCTCACAAGGAGTTATAAAGACTTATTTCCTAAAGAAAGGCAATCATGCACTTAACATTACATAGCTGATAAGCACTCGCACACAGAGAATCCAAGCCTGTTTACATCTACTCCCTTCTCTGCTCACCTGCAGAATAATAATATCTCATGGAAACAAATGTGCATAGCTTTATGTTTCCATTGCTGCCTTCAGGTTTGCCACATGATTACCAGAATTTGGACACACTATGCATACCAAAAAAACCCCAAACCCCTCTATGTTAAGTGAACAGAAAACGTTACGTAGCTTCCAGGAGACACAGATTTTTGACGTGGCTTTCTGAAAGCTCAGTAGTTTCAGTATGTCTATGCTTATTTTATTTTGATGCATTCCAAATAACTCTATAAGCTTTGGGAATATTTTTCTTTGCTTCCAAAAGAATATACAATGCACAGTAATGTTAACCTGGACTGTGCAAATATTGAAAGTAAGATCCATACACCAAACGCAGGTATATATAGAGCTAATCATCATATTGCTATTGGTATAGTATAATATGCATGAAGAAAATCTCTCATACTGATATTGACTTGCAGACATAGAAAAACAACAAATTAATGACCCATAAATGCTAACTTCATTACAAAGAAAATTTATAGAACCTATGAGTCACACTACGTACAAAAGATTGATAAAGGACTTTTACACAGGTGAACAAATAGCTTTAACAACATTATTTTCAGACAGCCTAAGTCTTGCAAACATTAAGGCAGTGCTTTCCCGCATATTAAAAGCACTGATGCAGAATTCATTACTTCTCTAAGAACACACTTTAGGAAAAACAAAACTAATTAATGCAAAATAAAATGAGATACAATGTGAAAAATCACTGGAAGACAACACTAGTTTTGGTGGGGTTTTTTTTTCCCCCTCAAGTAAATGTTTTTTTTTCTGAATACACTGAGTTTAGAAGGAGCACATACTCTGATAAGGTATAAGAAGTATAACCAGATATGAAGTAGAACAAAGAGGAATAACAAATACATTTGTCAAAAAAGGCAAGTTTTCTGGAGGCAAAGTATTGATGCACTTGCGGTCCACTTAATAAATCATTTATTCCAAACTATGGCATGTAGGAAATTAATATCACATTTTATAAGAAAGCATCTTGGTTTGTTGGTCAGAAACAAACAAAAAACCCCATCAAAATGAAATTTCATGTAATCTTCCCCATGACTGTTGCACCCACTTCATTCTGTCCCATGTCATTCTTTTCCCAGTTTTCAGTTCAACAGGCAAACTAAAGAAATTTATTATTTGCCCAGTTATAGCAAAAATTTGGTACATGTGCTACGGAGGTTCAGGTAGTCTTTAAAGAGAAAGACATTCAATTGAGAGAAATCCTATGTCTTTGAAGAGACAGACATTACACATGCCCACCAACAGTCAAACACTACAATTATATAAATACTGCAACATTATTACAGAAAAAAAAAATATGTGGAAATGTCAAGGGACTTAAACTTTAATGAATTAAGACTGGCGTGAACTCAATTTTAATGTTACAGTAACATAGGCCCAGAAAAACTAAGCATTATATGAACATACAAAATCAGGGATAAAAGGCAAATAACTTTATTCCCATACCTGTAGCTTAACCACTACCTATTCCTTCCTACAAAGATAAATAGCAAAGAAAGGAGCAACTATAATATACAGAATTCTCCTGTATATTTTAATTCTTTGTGAGACTGAAACATTTGAATTGACATATGGAGAAACAGTATTTCCTGATTAGGCACCCTGTACTTTTAAAGGTAAAGACAAAAGTAAAAAATCCAGAGAAAAAAAAATCTGATAGAAACTTAGAATATATATTAGAAATATTAATCATTAAAAGAGATTATATCAGATACCAAGAAAATAATTATTATTTAATGTATTCCTCAGAAGTTGAGTGAGATAGTGCTGGATTAACTTTTATATTCTTATGTGAACCGACAAGGATGTCAAGAAGGATGTGAAAGAAACAATACCTCTGGCTGAACTGGTGGTTTTGAAGTTGTTGCCATCATGACCCCAAGGAAATGGGACTGTTGGTATAATTATCTTGGGTAAAACATTTAAACTTGTGACTAAATTCCACTACAACTTAATAGATTCTTAATTTTAAACAGGTATGCAACGTACCGGGGCCTGAGAAGCAAAAAGTGATGAGGAACATTAGAAACTACCACCACCAGTTGTGAAGACAATTGTTTCTGTTTTTATTGTAAATCTGGTCTTTCTGTACTTTAAAAGGTAGGTCACATGACAACTTACTATCATTATAAACACAGTTATATTTATTACTATATACAGGTATCATTATTTTCTGAAAATATATTGTTTTCAATCTTATAAACTGCTTCAGAGCAGCTGGAAATAAATGCATAAGAATTATCTTTAACACTTTTTGAAAAGCCAGATATTATATAAAATGTAAAATGGCAATTTGAATACACTGCAGTGGAACCTAGACAAGATGACAGAAAGAACTTTGATATTGCATGTGTGTGATGAAAACTGTGTCAATTCTATTGACATCTTTCATTAATCTTATTCCACCTCCATTTTCCTTGTACTTAATTTCTCACAGGTCTCCTGAGTAATTTATGAGCCTATCCATATTGTCATATACCTACATACACTTTAAAAAAAGCCTTTTATATTTGTCTGTTTCAGATGGGAATTGGAATACTTTTTCTCTTTTTCTTTTCAATTAACAGGATTTTGAGAAGGGAAGTGGCAGTTGTCTTTCCCACTTTTATGTTAGTGACCAAAGTGCAACACCCAAAAAAACCATATTGCTCTTGGAGAAGTGTTTCAGGGAAAAACCAAAAGAGTGAGAATGCGTTTAAAAAGTTAAACCATTTTGTCTCTTGAAACAGCTCTGCATGAGTGCAACTTGGATTTAAATTTTTTTTTTATAAATATATATATAGTAACTTGAACCATCTTCTCCAAAACTGGATCACATGGACTTCTATCATTCCTCTTATCTACTCTTTAAAAACATTTAGTGACAGAAGTAACATGATTTTTTGGGCAATACATTCATGTAATATTACCAGAAGTAGAAGAGGTATTTTAGAATGCCACATAATATAGAATCATGGAATCATTTAGACTAGAAAGACCTTTTATTTAAGATATAGTACTTTTTGAAGCTCAATTCCTGTTGACAGAGTGTACACCTGCTGAAAAATCATATTGATCCCTGGCTTGCTTTCTGGTAGGCTTTTCTATTAATTTCTAATAAGGAAAGAGGTTGTGGGATATAACATACAGAAAAATCTGAAAAAATGAGGTTTTTTCAGCTGAGACCCAAATGGTTCAGAAAACAGTTTCAACCACAGTATCCAAAGTAACACCAACGGGAGTATGAAGAGGAACAGACAGGGTAAACATGGAAGAAGTAAGAAGGAGCTTCTTTTTATCTTTTCAGATCTACATGAGGTGATTTGCTCTACAAAATATTACTCGGAAACTATTCTGGGACATTAAGGTTTATAGAATTTTTTACCCACATAAATGGAATAAACCACCTGTCGCTCCTGCATTCTTCTTCTAATGTGGTTTGTAAAGTTAAGTTGCAAAGCCTGTTAACTTCATGACCCGCCATTTACCAACATGTGCGAACAGGAAAAGTACTGCACAAGTCTACATACATGAGCCTGCTGCAATGTTTGCAACTCCAGCAAAGTTCACCTTCAGTCCTCAGTTATGGAAATGCCAAATACATGGTTTCAAATAATGAGCATGTCTACATTTAAACAGATCCTTAAAAGTGCAGTTTACTTAATAATGAAATAAAAAAGTGACAAGAAATAGAATTCATTGAGACACCGGAATATAACATGACTTCGACCTTTTCTTCCCTACCCTTCAGGTCAATTACTGAGCTACATTAATTACACAGAGATATAAAAGAAAGTGAGAAAATAAGCCCTCACATGCAAGCACTTGGTTGGATTTACTGGCAGTCTAGAGAATTTTCATGCTAATTTGGAGGGAAATATCTTGTTAGAAACACCATTCAACCTAATATAGCAATTCACCCTTAGATTTCAAAAACCTCACTCGCTTGACTTTTTATTTTAAAAAGAGAGACAAAATTTTTCTCATGACATGTCATGGTCTGGCTTGGAAGACAAAGAGCGTATAGGAGGCACCTATCTCAAGGTATCAGCACTGTGGTTCAGAAACAGCATTTCCTCCCACAGATATTAATTCAGTAAATTTAAAACTACTGGTCCAAACAGATGAAACACCACAGTGCTGTGTAAATTTACAACCAACAAAATCTGAAGTCAAGACAAATTTTTAGCATATTTGTCATTTTCAAGCCATAAAGTCCTACTTTCTCACAGGGCTTTTCTATTTGTTTCGATGGGAAACATCAGCATGGTTCTCCGGATCTGCTAGGAAAAACAAAACAAACACTGAACATGGACTTAGAAAGCCAGATAATACAAGAATGAACTAATAAATCAACACTCCCTTGTGCAATTTTAAGTGGTGCAACATTTCTGTAAAACTATCAAAAAATACTGGGCATCCCCTATGAGGCCCTGATGATATAATCAAAAAGAAGAGTCAGAAGGTTCCTTGAAAGGTGGCTCAAGTTACATTATAGGTAGTGTATTTAAAGAATGATTTATGTACAGTCACGAGAAGTCAACGCCCTCGGGAAGGATGCATAAATGCAAAGAAACGGAAATTGACTGAGAAGCTCCGCTGTGACAACATAAAGTATTTGTCCATGTGGGAATACACACTATTCCTCCAGTCGTAACTACTGTGTTTCCACTTGTTTCTTCTAAGCTAGGAAAGACAAAACTGTTCATATAGCCCGTGAAAGAGTAAAGTGAATACTAAAATACCTGAACTCTAGCCTGAAATACAGTAGGAAGCTTTAAAAAAAGCCATTGTCCTCTAAAAATCATTCAGAAAGCCAGGAACTCAACAATGGTATCAATGGAAAAATTGTCCTGCTGAACCCATCATACCTAAATCAGTTCATCCTGACGACCCAGCATTCAAATCTCTTGTCACTCATTCCTGATTACTCATCTCAGGACAGCTACGGACATTTCTCTGTCTCATAACTGTAATTTACTGCTCACTGTCACCCAGATTAACCTTATGTAAGTCAGCACCAGAACTGAAACGTACACAAGAACTATTACTTTTCTCTTAGATATGAATTCAGATGGAGCTGTTAAATATGGAAACTGACAGTATCTTGAGAGTTTATAGATTTTCATTTGCTGTCATATTTTTCGTTCTCCAATCAAGCACAATAACTTCAGCTGTCCATTAAGGACATTTCGTTTTCATATACAGCAGCACTATAATTTTACTTTGAGAGATTCAAATTTTTCACTGATACATTTGTGAAGAAAAACTTCTTGTAGACTGATGTTTTCTCTTTCATTCTTCTTATATTTTGCATTTTCAAGATATGACATTCTCTTCTCTGCAGGAAACAGGGATTAGAGTTTATAGCATCTCAGTTACAGTGAACAGACACCAGGAATGGGTAGCAACTTTAGAGAACAGGATTACAAAGAGCAAACACTAAGCAAGGTTATTCTTCTGATAATATCAGTAAAATATCACCAAAAAAGTGCCTTTCCTGCAGTGTCTTCATGTCTATACATTAAATCATCAGCAGTAATACACGGACTTCATAAAGGACTGTTCATTCCACTTGGATACATGGAAATATTCCCTGTCCCAAAACCCAACTACAATAAAAGCAAACCTCAAGCTCTTCTGAAGTGTTGCTTGGGAGCAGGAGCACTGGGTGAGAGGAAAAGGAAGTGTGAGAATAAAACTTGGTTTAATGATGAGGCCAAAGGTTAAAGAAGATAACCTTGTATTTGAACCAGATAGGAACTGTCTCTTCAAATGCGGACTTGAAATAACACCAAGCCAGTATTCAACTGATTGCAGGGGTCTTTAATGGTCACGGCTTACTCACTTGTCAACTGCTTTACGAATTTCTCCGAGACTGAATTTCAGGTTGCTGAGGTGTATCATTCTCTGCTTGGCATAGAAAACTGATGATGCCAGAGGGAATTCAAAGCATCCTTTTTAAAGCATATTTTTCTAAAGATATTATTTTCTTCTTTTATTATCCTTATCAGACATCAACACAGCAGCACCCTGACACTTGCTAGAAAGGTTACCCAGTGTTGGGTTATGTGAGCTTGGCAGTGCACTTATAGTGCTGGAGTCTGAGTTTAAAAGCTGGAGCTCCCAGGATTTTTGCTCCCTGACAGCCAGCAATACAAATCACAAAGGATCCAGAGGAGTAAACCAGCAGGAAACTAGACCACAATCAGAACTAACCATCCATTAAATAATTTGTTCATTTAGACAAATGGAAAACAATTATATTAAAAGCTTCCGTGGAGCTGTATTTAGTTCTTCTCTGTGGGATATAAATCTAGAAATGTAATTTTATTTTGAATTAAATGATGGGATTTAATATACATACATAAAAATCTGAAAAAGCAATCTACCAGTTTTCTGTGAGAGATGAAAAAAAGTCATATGACCCTGCAGACTAAGATACCTCTTTCCACTGCTTCCCAGAAATAAAACATCTTAAAGTTCAGGTGAGTTCGGAATAGAAATAATAGATACCATGCTGGGAAAATACTTTGACAGAGATACCGGTAAGACAAATGAAACTAATACATATTACCAGATCCACTAATAATAATGAAACACTTTATATCTCATCTCCATAGAAGTTATTGCAAGATGGCTTATGTACCATGAGACTTCTGTCAATACAATGTATTATACAAATGAATAATTATTCATACAACTGGTAAAGATCCTAGGGACTAATTTTCCTGCAGCAATAATAATTCAAAAACCTTCCAAAATAATAATTGCTTAAATAATCTTTGAAATGGGATCAGAGCAGATGAATATTTGCTTGAAAAACACAGCGTGAAAAAAAAAAAATTAAAAATTTTATTTGACACGTAGCAATTGGAACAAACCAACATTTATCTGAGGCAAAGGAAGGAGGAACTGAAAAGCACTTCTCCAACCATGTCTTTTCATAATCCTCTACATACATTTCTGTCACCTTTCCATTATAATAGAAAATAATTTAACTACAAAACCAGCCTTACAATGCTCATCTGCATTGAAGTCTGCCCTGTCCTCTTTACATAATTTCTTTTCATATTTTTCTTTGGTTGCCAACATTTTGAATGTATCTACAATTTTTTTTAAACTCATATCCCTGTGCCTCACCTCTTGGAAGTTTTTTTCACCAATCTTGTCTCCTCCTCACCAAATGATCAGACAACCTGTGGCATCTGTCCATCTAGTTTTCAGAAGTGCAAACCAGCTTTAACTTATTTCAGTAAAACTCTGAATAATACACAGAGAGATCTTACCCTCGGCGTACAACTAACTGTAAGAAGATCACTACATACTTAGTGTGAGATGGATCCATAGAAACTGGGTAGATGAATGAGGAAAACAACATTGTTACGTGTGTTAAATTTTCCCTTCCTACGGAGCAGAGCATATTGATCCACTAAAGTCTGGTAAAGCACCTAGCAACAAAAAAGATCTCAAGCGCACAGAATATAAAAGCAGCTCCACAGCTGCAGGAGCACAGAAGATAAGACACATCCCTCCCTGCAGGGAACTTTCTAAGAAAGAGGTGGGCACAGGGAGGGGTTCTGCAGGTGGAGGAGGTTTTTTTATATATCTTATACTACTTAAAAGGCAGAAGTTCTTGCATTGTTCAGTTGGAAGCTATTTCCTTTCTTGCACACAAAACCTCAGAAACCCCTTTTTTCTCCTTGCCTTGCCTTCAGCATTCATCATTTGAGATGCTAGAAAGCACGATGCAGCACCACATAGTCAACCTTGCATTTAATACAGCTGCCTATAAACCACCCAGCCTCCAATTCATTTCTGCAATACCATCCACTGGTGCAAAAGCAAAAGATCAGTGAAGCTTCAAGAACAACATCTCCATTCTGAGCATGTTCTTTGCACTCGATATTTTACTTAGCTTCTATGAAAATTTAATTTAAGATAGAACACAAACAACAACCAATTTATATGGGACTTCGCAGTGCAAACATCCAACAGGTAAAAGGGAATATAGAATCTACTTAAAAATCAAAGACTAGAAATGCTCTTGTATACAAAAGAAACATTCCTCTGAACCCAAATCATAGAAGTAGATCACTTGAAAGGAACAAGCTGGAGAAGGACTTAACTAACACTGACTGTACAGCACATTGTACAGCACAATACCCTGGACTTCATTGTATCCTCTAAATATGACCACAAAATATTTAATTTCTCCTATTTTCTCTGTATCTCATGGCAAGTATCAAAAGCAGTATGCACATTTGATCAACAATTACCAGCCAAAAATGATCTGTCATTTTCCAGGTATCAAACAGCAAAAACCACAAAGCATGAGTATCTGATTCAATTTTACAGGCTTTAAAGTGGGAGCAGAATTGCAGTGGTTTAAAGCTGTACAGGCAGAAGATGTTAAAGACGTCAGTCTTTGCCAAACCATCTCAAAGATAACATGCTCTGACATTCTAGCCACTTCTTGGTCAAACTTATAATCGAGTAATGTTTGGAGTATGCCTTTCAGTTTTACCCTTTTGAAACTCACCCAAGCTTTTAAAAAACTTTACAAATGAAACCCTTTGTCACAATGAACATGCTTAGCGTTACTGTGAACCCAAGAAAATCCATCCCTAGGTTTAAAGCAAATAGTTAAATACTAAAGGAAATTCCGCCAGAGCAAACAAATGGGTGAAACTCAGTCTCTAGATAGATGCCTAAACAGAAGCTGCCTATAAACTAGGTATCTAATCTTCTATCCTAGTTAATAGGGATTTAGTTAACACAGTCAGAGGAGTCTAGAGTTATTTAACTTATCCCATATTAGATTATAACAGTCATATGAATGGCTCTTCAGGTTCCTTTGACACTGTTGATCTGATCTCCATCAATTTTAACAGGAGCTTAAGTAACTGAGGCTCAAATGATTTGATAAAGGTAGGAGGCTGCCCATTTGTTCTTCCCTAGAGCATACATGACATGGAAGTGGGGCTGGCAGTACAACACAAGACCCATGGTAGATCCAAATACTTTTGAGTGAGAGATTAAGGAGCCTCTGTACAAATGACCATCAGACTATTTAAACTAGCAGTTAAAAACCACACTGGGCATCTATCTTTAAACAACTGATTCGAGCGTCTTGTTTGCCTTTTTGTAGCTGTGTATAGAAACCTAAATTTACGTGTATTAATCTGTAAACTGAATCCCATTTGTTGAATCTGCTAAGATCAGCTTGGAAAACCAAGTTTAAAGCAGTATCACTCTCAAATTCTACCATCAAAGAACTGTTAAAATTAGAAGTATTCCACTTTTAATACTTAGGTACCTTCAGTTCTTTCAATGGTAGCTGTAAATGACCCAATAGCTATAAAAAAATAGCTTATTATATTCCTATATAAAGCAGGGAAAACAAAACAAAACAAAATTGTGAAGCTAAGACTAAGTAGTACAGGAAAAGATCCCAATACAAAAAAGGAGGAAGACAAATTCAAAAATGTATTGTGGTAACAATAAAAACAGATGCTCGTATACCATTATGTTTTTAAGTAAAATCCATTAAACTATATTAGCCATCCTTGGTGTGTTCATAATTCCTACAATCATTCAAAACTCTCCTTCCTCTGTAAACGTGGTCAGAAATACAGTAAGAATGTTTCTGGTCAAGGGAAAATTGCACTTTTACCAAAACCCTGTTTACTTAAAAAGTGGCACCACAGTAAAATAGGAAGTCCCACAATCCATCAGTTCTCAAAGTTTTTTGAAAGACCTTTAAAGATTACACCTAACTAACAATTCTACAAAGCAAGAATTTGCAGGAAGCAATCCAGCAAGTCATCTTTCACTACAGTCTCACCACTCATCATTTAATGCTGTGTCAATAATTTCTAACCCATAACACAACAGCATAGACTTTGCTCTCATTCACAAGACCCTTTAAAATATTACTTGTTAAAAAACAAAAAGATTATTATATATGCTTTTAAATTCTGCAACAACACAAACAGCTATTACTTAAGGTAACTCTATTATACGAAATAATAGCTAATAAAAGACACAGTTAATTTTGAGCTGTACCATAGAATGACTAAGGACTGAATTTTGCACTATTGATGCTGCATTTTAACAGTCTGCCAACTAACTCTAACAGTACCAAAGCAAATAACAGCACTTAGGGTTTATACCTGAACAATCTTTTCAACATTATGTTGATGATTCTAGAAAAATGAGATCAAAACATGCCATCCAATAGTTTGGTAGCAATGACAGAAAAGAGCAGCAAAGTATAGGATGCTCAGTCTGATACCCATTTGCAAACATTTCAGGTCATATAAAGCAGGTTCATAAACTCAGTGTAAAATATTTTGGTAGTCTTAAAACCCAGTGTCCACTGTGCCCAGAGTGTCACAGAATAGCATTCATAGGTATAATGACTGCTTGTTTCAAATGGCAGTCACCATACTTTTAGAAAAGAAAAAAAATAATTATTATCTCAACACCAAAACCAAATAAATAAATAAAATATTCTTATGCAAATAGAAAAAAAATCAAATACAAATAAATTCATATTAACAAAGTTCTCAACAATAAATTGGCATTTTAAAATAGGTTGTTGACATTGTTTAGGATTTTTCCACTTATCCTCCTAAGCACACAGTGGTAGTACTTCTGAGTTTTAATTCGCAATGTTAGGTGGAAATAATTTTCTGCACCACAGCTTAATACCATGTTGAATGATTTAACACCTCCTCAAACCCTACACAGACAACTGTATCTAAATACTGCAGATACGTTTCTTTGCGTGAACAGGACTAGTACTAAACTCACTACTTTCATGGCAAGTGAGTATTTAACAGCTCCAACAGCTCTGAAGACACAGCAGACAACCTCACATGACTATCTATAGGTAACATCCTATTAAACAAGCACTGTGACCACCGTTGCACAGTAGAAATAACGCCACAAATGAACTGTATTCACTTTCATTAAGACAATAATTCTAAGAAAATTTCCCACTTACATTGCCTGGCCTTAGTCTTCATTAAAAAAAGAACTTTACCTCAAAAGGAATACTTGTTGGCTATTTATTACATAAGAAGAAATTTCAATGCTAAAATTATGGGAAGCATGGAGTTCCTTTGCAGGTAAAAAAGTATTCTTGTGAACTGCTAATTGTACCAAACTTCTGTCAAATGTTTGCAACACATTATAAAGTTATATAATTCAAATAGCATACCATTAAAAAGTTAAATAATTCAAATAGCATTATCTTTACTCCTGGTATAAAGACGCATTATTGTTTTTGTCAATTATTAAAGTCATAGCATTAGCCTCAGAAAGGTTTAATCATCTACCGAAAAAGAAGTCAATGGTAAGAGCATAGAACTTACATTATTCATATACTCGCTGAGCAGATCCTGCAGGGCCTGCCGCACAGCGTTGCACTCCGCTACGATTCGTTCTCGGCGGTCGTCCCGCGTGCATGAGGAGTCTGCCATCAGCGCTGCTCCACTGATGATACTCTCCAGCCTTTCTTCAAGAGATGGTCTGAAGCGGGCCTCACTGAAAGTCATTGGGTCTAAAATAATTTTGTTCTGAAAAACAAAATACAAGTGGAAAAATCAGGTGTGTACAAGGGTCTTTGGCATTTTTTAAGTGTCTCTTACGTCAGCAAAGTTTTTTGTCTTTCATATGAATAAATTATCTATCAAATTCCTGAAAATTCAATATTACAGAAATATCTGGGAGCTCTAAAATCCCAATATATATATATAAAAAAATTAAATATACAAATAATTCAGAACCTATCATTATAAGACTATTTGAACATAACCTGTTCAAATATGTATGTGGGAAGGCCATAGTATGAAATAAATCTGTACAAACTATTGTAGTATGCATTCAATATGTGTATCTTTACCTCTGTAAATATTCATATAATTAATACTGAAGT
Organism: Calidris pugnax; assembly: GCF_001431845.1. Lineage (NCBI taxonomy): Eukaryota > Metazoa > Chordata > Aves > Charadriiformes > Scolopacidae > Calidris > Calidris pugnax. Next base: position 11,473,993 of record NW_015090793.1, read on the forward strand.
AAAGTAGTATTATTCTTTCCTGAATCTTCTGACAATTTCATGGATATTCAGGAAATAAGAATGGTGCAAGTTATCCATGACTGAAGAGAAAGTGGAATATTCTCTGTTAATACTTCATTCATTGGGACTATTTTTACTAGTATACTACACTGCTGAAATGCTACTAGATTACCTCTTAATTAAATGAAAAAAATGAGGAAATTAACACTGTGAGAAAACGGACAGTTTTACAGTTCTTACAGTAAGAAAAATTATTAGATAATTGCACTTAGACAAAAATGTTAAACACCTCTCATTCCCATTCTGTAGTGCATATTTTAAAATCCTTTTTCTAAAGCCTTTTGCAAGCTTTCATTTGTTTTTAAATCAGGAAAAAGGCTGGATTATTTAACTAAAAAGAGGGCACTATGTGAAGACAGTCTAAAAATGTCTAATTTGTCAAATAGCCTCTGGTTAGAAAAATATCTTTATTTCACCAGAAAAAAAATGATTTTTCAAAGACAGTTTTTTATTAAAGACATTTTAATTCTTAAATTATTAACAATGTTATATAAAATGCACAACCTTTTAGCAAAGTTATTACCAAATATCAAATAGAATCATAGAATACCAGGTTGGAAGGGATCTCAAGCGTGATCTGGACCAACCTTTCTTGGCAAAGGCACAGTATAGATAAGTTGGCCCAGCACCCTGTCCAGCTGAACCTTAAAAGTGTCTGATTATGGGGAATCCACAACTTCCCCAGAGAGATTATTCCAATGTTTGTTCTCATTGTGCAAATTCTTCCTCTTGTGTCCAATCGGAATCTCCCCAAAAGTATCTTGTACCCATTACCCCATGCCTTTTCCATGTGACTCTTTGTAAAAAGGGAGTCTTTGTAGCCTCCCTTTAAATACTGGGACATGGTGATAAGGTCTTCCCTAAGCCTTTTTTTCCCTCTCAGCTGAACAAACCCAGTTCTCTCAGCCTTTCCTCCTAGGGACTTCACTTCTGACCGGTTGCCTGTTTGAAAAGGAGCTATTTACCACCACCCTCTGGTTGAGACCTATCAGCCAGTTTCCCACCCACCGCACAGACCATTTGTCTAGACCATAACGTGTCAGTTTTTCTAGGAGGAGGCTGGGGGGAACTATATCAAAAGCCTTGGAGAAATCCAGGTAGACAATGCCCCACATAGACCAAACAGGTTACTTTGTCATAGAAGGCAATCGGGGTTGTCAAGCATGATTTGCCCTTGGTGAATCCATGCTGTCTTTTCACCATCACCTGCTTCATTTGACTTGTGATAGCCCCCAGGAAGATTTGTCTCATAGCTTTCCTAGAGACTGAAGAAAGACTGATGGACCTATAATTTCCTGGATCCTCCTTTAAGCCCTTCTTGTAGACAGGGGTGACATTAGCCTTCTTCCAGTCTTCTGGGACGGCACCCGATCTTCATGACTTCTCAAAGATTATGGCGAGAACAGCTATCTTAACACACTCAGGTGGACACTGTTAGGGCCCATCTATTTCTAGGTGTCAAGATCCTGTAATACTTCTTATACCAACTCTTCCTTCATGGTGGTGGGTCCATGTTTACATCAACCTGGATTGTTGTTCCCAAGGCTTGGGGTCTAACAGTGCTGGTAAAGACAAAGGTGAAGAAAGTATTGACAATCTCTGCCTCTTCAGTGTTGTTGGTGATTAATGCATCTCTCCTGTTTAACAGCAGGGCAATATTTTCCTTCTGTTTCTGCTGGTTGATTATGTTCATGAAGAACCTTTTCTCATAGTTTTTAACATCTCTGGTTAATTTCAACTCAAACTGAACTTTTCCTTTTCTAACTGCATCTCTGCACATTCTGGCAATGCCTTCATAGTTCTCAGCTTGTATTTGTCTGCTTTTCCATCTCTGGTAAGCTTCTCTTTTGGTTTTGAGCAGACTCAGAAGCTCCCGGTTAAGCCAAGAAGTCTCTTGCTCCTTCTACTTCCCTTACCTTTAAAGGGGATTAACTGTTTTTGTGCTTCCAGGAGAGCATTCTTGAAAAACTCGTAACACTCACTCCTTTATCCTCCATGGAAGCTTCCCACGGAATCCCTCCCAACTGACCTCTGAGTGAGATGAAGTTAGCAAACATCCAAAAACAATCCATAACTTTGTCTTTGTACTAACCTTCAGCATATAGGGCTAAATATACCAGTTTCTACCCCTATCAGTGCACAACCTTAAGTAATATGCGTTTTGAGTCATCGCTAGATTATATACTGACCTGCTTTTCTCCTTTTGGTTCAACATAACAAATAAAAAAGCAATAATTGCCTGCTTCCATTTACACGTGCATTAACAACACCGTGTAATTCAGTAACCTTCTGCTCCAGTCATGCAAAGAGTTTTCAGAATTGCATATTTTCTAAAAAGGCTCTGTAAGCTGTGCACTTCTTATTTGAGGTTTAAAAGAAAATAAATCATGAAATAAGAATGAAAAACTTAATCTAATAATGACACCTATTTTAAAGCACATAGGATTTTTGTTAATGAGGCAACTTAATTTTCACAACATTTTGATAACTTTATGATTAGTCTATTTCCTTTAATATCCAAGAGTAATCAACAAACACAAGCCAAATGATTCAGTTAATTTGAAAAAACACAACACACCATTAAAATGTAAATCAGGATTTAGGGACATGATACATAACCAACATCTGCCTTTAGTGCTGAAAACCGTATCTGTTTACTTTAAAACAGAACATGTTCAAATGAACTTATTGTAGGCTAAATTCTGATTCCAAGTGAATATGCGTTCATTAATTCAATGGGACAGGGCTTTTACAAAAGATCTGCTTATTTCTCAATAAAACTTCCAATTAACTCTACACACAAAAACCATAACTCTCATTACTATACAGAGAAAGAGGATTAAATTCTGACAAACGTAAAACTTAAATGAATGCATAGCAGTTAAATAATAATAAACATAAAGATGTCAGGAAATTTCTGAAGATTGTTTAATAAAAAGGACACACAGAAGAATTTTAACCAGAGAGCATATTGTTCCAGCTCCAGGAACTGCTAACTTAGCAGAAATAAATGCAGTATTACCCAGAATGTGAAATAATGTCTCATATGTATCTTTTAGGGCCTATGCTTCACAGTAGTAAGAAGAGCATTTTTACAAGCATTTAAATCAGAAATTACTTCTCTAAGAGTTGATGTTATGCATATTTATGTAGCTGTGCTTTTCAGTCAAGTTATAATACTGAAAGAACAGAGTTAACCACCACAATATTCTTCCTAACAACTGGGATTTTCAGAGACCAACAATATAAATTCATCTTCCAACAATACATTTAATCCAGTAATAGGAAGGCTGAAGCTACATCAAATGAACTATCATAGCATTTTATCCCATAAGTAAGAAAAAGTTACTAAAAAAATAATTTGCTGCATGTTTCCAGTTATTTTGAGTGTTTTCTAATTCAAATCTAGTTGTATTTTTTTTAAGCGAATAAAAAATGGTCACGTTAATTGTCATACGTTCTTTAAAAAAACAAAAAAAAACCCACAAAATGGTCATTAACAAGCACTTCTTACTAGAGACTAGTGGATTTCCAATAGCAAACCTCCTCCTCAATCCATAGACTTGATCAAAGCAACATCCAGACAACACTATCGTATTTATATGTTTCAGTTACAGCAATATAACCAGTCCTTCCAGAAATGCCTCGCTTTTCCTCCTTTCCTTATAGCCACAGGTGTAAGGTTCTTTACTTACACAGCAGATTTCAAACAGTAGATGTTACACTTCTCAGCAAGTCATGGATCTCATTTTTCTTCTTAGAGGTTTTTGAAGACCCTGCACTCTATGAGAAGCAAGGACCAACCAAGTATGTATTCCTGGATTTTTTCCACCCTTTTTGAGCCTTGAGGACAAACAATCCGCTGATCAAATATGTCCAATATCTCTGACCACTGAAAGCCAACTGACTAGTTTCACAAGCAGTTCTCTCATACTCTATGAATAAATTTAGGAATTTCTGTGCATGTTACATGCAAACACTATTTATATTTTAAATAATAAAGTGTGTGTCTATGAGGGTGTATAATTAATACAATCCAGCTTTCTTCACTGTAAAATATAGAAAATGAATATATTTGTGTATTTTTTCCCTAAGTAAGAAGATATCTTTATGACCATCAAACCTTAGCTCATGAAGAATAAAAGCTACTGAGCTGCACTCAATTTTTCATCCATATAATATAAAACTTTTTGTTTATAATTAATTTCTAGGCTTAAGAAGTCAGTTAAATATTTATTTGGGATATTCTGATAATGAAAATTCAGAATCACAAAATAACTTAGGTTGGAATGGACTTCTCATGGTTATCTTCTTTAAAAGAAGGGGGTTCTTTAACCCCCTTAAATTAGAGTCAACTCTGACATTAGGTCAGGTTGCTCAAGGCTTCATCCAGTCAAGATGCAATCTCCATCCTTGGAGATTTTCCAAATGTCTCTGCCCAGTCTTTCAGTGTTGGATCGCATTCATGGTGTGGGTTTTGGTTGGGGTTTTTTGTTTATTTTTTTCTCTCTCTAATATCCAAACAGAATTTTCCTTCAATCAGCTTGTGCCAGTGGCCTCTGATCTAAATACCACAAACCTCAAAGTAGACTCTAGCTCCATTTTCTCTACACTGTCCTACTAGGCAGTTGAAGACACCAACAACATCCCTCCTCAAAGCCTCTTACTCTGCAGTCCAAAAAATTCTCATTTCTGTGATCCCCTCCCAGTTTATGTCCTGCAGCCCCCTCATTGCCTTGCAGTCTCAGCGATATCTATTAAAGTCTGTCAGTCTTCCCCACACTGGCAAGCCCCAAAACAGACCTAGAGGTCTGATGCACATTTGCATCAGTTTGCCAGGACTGCTGGTAATGATGGAGAGTGGCTCTGCAAGCACTTCCGCCAGTTCCCTCAGTGCCCTTGGGTGAATCCCATTTGGGCCCATAGACTTGTTTATGTCTAGCTGCTGGAGTAGGTCCCTCACCGCTTCCCTTTGGATTACGGGAGCTTCGTTCTGCTCCCTGCCCTTATCTGCTCGCTCAGGGGTCTGGGTACTCGGGTGACACCCTACTCCATTACTAAAGACTGAGGCAAAAAAGGCATTCAGCACCTCAGCCTTCTCCTCATGCTTTGTCACTATGTTACCTCCCATATCCAATATTGGATGGAGGCTGCCCGAGTCTTCCTCTTGCTACTAATACATTTATAGAAATTCTTTTTGTTGTTTTTAGCATCCAAGGCCAGGTTAAATTCTAGCTGGGCTTTGGCCTTTCTAATCTTTTCCCTACATAACTTTGCTACACCTTTATAATCTTCCTGCGTGGCCTGCCCCTTTTTCCAAAGGCCATAAACTCTCCTTTTTTCCCTGAGCTGTGACCCTACGTCTTTGTTCAGCCAGGCCAGTCTTTTTCCTCGATGGCTCGATTTACTGCGCAGAGGGACGGCCTGCACTTTTAAGACTTCCTCCCTGAAAAACATCCAGCCTTGCCGGACTCCTTTTCCCTTTAGGGCTGCCTCCCAAGGGACTCTGTCCAGCAGACTCTTGAAAAGACCAAAGTCTGCTCTCCGGAAGTCCATGAGCATTCATGGTGTGGGTTTTGGTTGGGGTTTTTTGTTTATTTTTTTCTCTCTCTAATATCCAAACAGAATTTTCCTTCAATCAGCTTGTGCCAGTGGCCTCTGATCTAAATACCACAAACCTCAAAGTAGACTCTAGCTCCATTTTCTCTACACTGTCCTACTAGGCAGTTGAAGACACCAACAACATCCCTCCTCAAAGCCTCTTACTCTGCAGTCCAAAAAATTCTCATTTCTGTGATCCCCTCCCAGTTTATGTCCTGCAGCCCCCTCATTGCCTTGCAGTCTCAGCGATATCTATTAAAGTCTGTCAGTCTTCCCCACACTGGCAAGCCCCAAAACAGACCTAGAGGTCTGATGCACATTTGCATCAGTTTGCCAGGACTGCTGGTAATGATGGAGAGTGGCTCTGCAAGCACTTCCGCCAGTTCCCTCAGTGCCCTTGGGTGAATCCCATTTGGGCCCATAGACTTGTTTATGTCTAGCTGCTGGAGTAGGTCCCTCACCGCTTCCCTTTGGATTACGGGAGCTTCGTTCTGCTCCCTGCCCTTATCTGCTCGCTCAGGGGTCTGGGTACTCGGGTGACACCCTACTCCATTACTAAAGACTGAGGCAAAAAAGGCATTCAGCACCTCAGCCTTCTCCTCATGCTTTGTCACTATGTTACCTCCCATATCCAATATTGGATGGAGGCTGCCCGAGTCTTCCTCTTGCTACTAATACATTTATAGAAATTCTTTTTGTTGTTTTTAGCATCCAAGGCCAGGTTAAATTCTAGCTGGGCTTTGGCCTTTCTAATCTTTTCCCTACATAACTTTGCTACACCTTTATAATCTTCCTGCGTGGCCTGCCCCTTTTTCCAAAGGCCATAAACTCTCCTTTTTTCCCTGAGCTGTGACCCTACGTCTTTGTTCAGCCAGGCCAGTCTTTTCCCTCAATGGCTCGATTTACTGCGCAGAGGGACGGCCTGCACTTTTAAGACTTCCTCCCTGAAAAACATCCAGCCTTGCCGGACTCCTTTTCCCTTTAGGGCTGCCTCCCAAGGGACTCTGTCCAGCAGACTCTTGAAAAGACCAAAGTCTGCTCTCCGGAAGTCCATGATGGCAGTTCTGCTGGTTCCCCTTCTCGCCTCTCTGAGAATCAAAAACTTTATCATTTTGTGGTCACTTTGCCCCAGACGGCCTCCAACCGTCACATCCCCCACAAGTCCTTCTCTACTTACAAACACCAGATCCAGCAATGCTCCTTCCCTAGTCGGCTCCCTCACCAGCTGTGTCAGGAATTTATCCCCGACATACTCCAGGAACCTTCTAGACTGTTCTCTCTCAGCTGCACTGTGTGCCCAGCTCATATCCGGTAGGTTGAAGTCTCCCCCCCAGGACAAGGGCAAGCGATCTCAAGACCTCTGCTAGCTGCTTATAGAACATTCCATCTACCTCTACAATTTATCTAAAATATAATAAATAATGATGTAGCTACCTACTGATAGATGGTTATGAAGAAATATTATTATAGGTGTTTATTTTAAATTCTAAACTTTTCTTAAAATATCTTAAAAGGAAAACAGGTTTCTGAACTTTGGGAAAAAGAGAATTGGAATGAGAACCTGCTACTTGACAGTTATTGACATTCATGTCCCAAAGAGACACTATTTTTGCTTCTGAAAGGTTTTACTCCTTTTCAAAGAAAGCTTGGTATCAAATGCAACTTCAGACCGTGTTGTAGACACATACAAAGTGCTTACACGGATATTAACATTATGCTAACAAGGAAATAATGTTTTCTTGGATGGAAGAATAAAATAGTTGCCAGGAAATTTGGCTAAATAAATTCCTTCAAAAGTCTCAAGTCACTTCTTGATAGCCAGTTAATGACTGATAAATGTAAATTAATTGGAATGTTTTACATTTTTAATTAGTTAATTAACATTAGAGCCATAAATCAAGGACTGACACCATGATTCAGGACTTATGTTTCAAGCCTCTTTACGACTGTAGACAGATTAGTGTAAATGTACGTAATTTTCACCTTCAGTTGCTGAAACAAAGTCCAAGAAAATTAATTGAAATATAATTGGAGACTTATTTGAAAACTGTTAAACTTGTGATAACATCTTTTTAAAGTCTATTACAGTTAAATTATTTCTCTTGTTCTCTTACTTGTTTTAAAGTTACATAAAAGTGTGTTTATACAGTGGTTGCAGTGTTTATAAATATAATAAAAAAGCTTTTAGAAAATAGACTTCTTCATACTAATTATTACCATAAGCTATCTTTATCTAGGTCAAACCAGGACAAGCTATAGGGCACCACTTCTGAAATTGAAAATATCAGCCAAATTATTCGCACTTCAGCTAAAAATCATTAAGATAACCACATATCCCACATTCTACTATCAGAGAGCACATAATTATTGAAATTGGTAAAATTTATCTGGATTAGAATACCCTTTTTAACAATATATAAAAAACAGCAGTTTTAATTCGAAATATAAAGTAAATTAAAATAAAAATGTTATATTGAATTAACCTTGGAAAACAATTTAGAGCTGGTAACAAAGAGATTCTAAAATTATAGCTCAACTACAACTCACAATGAAAATTGTGACAAATAATATTTTTGGAGGAAAAAACCAAACCCAAGAAAAACCAGCACACCAACCAACTGGCCTGCAGAGTTTCCCTGTACTGTTGTATGTTTGTAAAAGGGAAGGTCAGATTCTTACCTTCACGCAGAAACTCCTTTTCTAGAAATCCCCAATTAATTACTTTTCATCCAACTGATGGAGAGAGAACAAGGACAGACTGACAGAACAAGAAGGAATTTGATATTTCCTTGTGCTTCTTTTTTCTACTGTGTAAAAGGATGATGAAAGTAATGATGGCCTTTATTGTGCCCTTTAATCTACTGTGCTCTCTTCTTTAAAACACACAAATCCCCAATTAAAGAAAAGTTATTTCCTCCAGTAATTGAGTAAAAGTTTATTTTAAAATAAACTGTCAAATCATATAAAAGAAGAACAATATTAGTTTCTTCTGTTCTAATGGGAAACAACCCATTCCTATTTAAGGAAAGGTATATTTTAAAAGCATTGATTAGGACAACAAACACAAAGCCAAACCAAAACTAAAAAAAAGAATAAACCATCTGTGCTGTAGAAAAAAAGGATAGCTGAACTGCTTTTTCAGACTCAGATTTTCAAAGACAGGAAAGGCACCTTTAAGGGCATAACACCACAGTTGTAAATCTAATAATGAAACTCTAGAAGGAAAAAAAAAATAAAGTAGTTTTTGAAAAGTATTTGTATAAGACAATTTAGTAGCATACAACTGATAAAGCAGCAACTGCAATCATACCACTGGCTAGCTGGAGCTCTGCAGGTAGAGGAATTATCCTAGATAGAACAGAAATATCTTTCAAGTAAGAAACTTCTGTATAACACAGTTTTACAAAAATTTACATCTAAGGTAATTCCATAAAACTCAAGTACTGTATTTTGTACTACGGTAAGCAGCACAGTACAGCAGAAGAGACAGGACTTTGTGGTTCTTTTATTGATGCTTGTATTTATCTATTGTGTGACTGGACAAATGAGACTTTTTTTCCTCTGTTTCTCTTTTTACACTTTATTAATTCATCTATTTAGCATGTAAAAACCTTCAGGGCAGAGACCATTTCCTAACACATTTCTCAGTGATTTAGCAAAATTAAAATGCAATTTTTAAGGCAATGCCACTGCAAAGTGAAAAATATGTCAGAAAGGAATCAAAAACTCAGTGAAAAATGCCAATAAAAACTCAAATTGATATATGTCTTGGGTAAACCACAAGGCAGTATGAAAAACTGTTTTTGTGTGAAAAGGAGCATGTAGTATACCAAAGAGACCCAGTTTTTCAGAACAATCTGTGAGACAAGAGTGTATATAAGAGAGTATTCCATGTACTTCTTTGTCAGAAATGCCTGCACTGCCGTGAAAACAAATGCAGTGTGCTCACAGGTGTGGCTTGTGTACATACATCAGTGTCCTTCAAAGTGCTAATAAGGCTATTATTAGCTATAAATCAAGTGTTTCTACCTGCCACTATGCTGCATTTCACAGACATACCATACAGGTGTAGTTTGGAGAACTACGAACAGTGTGACAGTGTAATGCCTCAGGGAGGAGGAACATCCCCCTTCCTCTGCCTTTTCCATCTCCTCAAAACGCACTCCTGCTCGCTCCACTCCAGGCACTGCAGCTTTTTGATGAGCTGATATAATGTGTTAAACTAATTCAGAGAAATAAGTAAACATCTTTCATTCTGGGACAGTGCAAGGAATAAATTTATAGTATTTTGATGAATATCACACTCAGGTAGAAGTGCATATCCACATAGCAACAACCCCCACCTCCACAGCCTCCAGTAGTCCTTTTTTGAATCTGTTCTCTAAATGTAAATGAAGATATTGTTCCCTGAAATACTGGCTCTGTTCAGTGATCACATACTTCAGTTACATATGCATCTCAGATGTGCTAAATAAAGATAAGCAAAATAGTACCAAGTGTAATCTAATGAGAAAATTTCACTTGTGTTAATTTTGAGCTGAAAAAAATTCAATACCTTTTTTACTTAACAGTTCAGATATTCATCATTAACAATGAAATAAGCAACCTGTAATAAATTGAATAATAATAGAATAATTGTATTGTTACAGAAAAAGTATTTCCCTATAGAAATGTCATTCAGCTTTTTTCAAAGTGTGTTTCCTTTGTGTGTTTCTACTATCTCTAATAAATTTGTTTGGATGAGTGTTCACTACAAAAACTCCTTTGCAAATAAATTGGTTCTTTTTCTATAACAAACAGGTTAAACGTATTTGACAGGAAAAGACACAAAACACCTCATGTGTTGGCATAACTACTATTTCTGCCATCAAAACAATGCGACAGCAATGTGGTATGGTTAAATTTACAAATAGTATTTCTGATTGGTAAATCTTTTTACAATACTAATTTACGACAAAAGAACATTGCATATGAAAAAAAACCCATTAAAATACCAAGAAGCCCACTAGATGGTGCTCTTACACAAAAAATACAGGTCAGCAGCACTATTCTCACTGCTAAAGGTGAAGGACGATAACACTCTCCTTAGTGCTAGTAAGAAAGAGTACTTCCCTTTACAGGGGTCACACCTCTGCTATGCATTTAGTACCAAAATCCTGCCATTTCCACTGCTCCCCTTGTACCCTGGAGCTGACATTTCCACAGTAGTATATTTACATTTCCATACATAAATAAGCACAGATAAAACATTAAGCATAATATATCATGAAGGCAACTACTGACATTAAAAGTAGAATGAACTTCTGAAACAGGTGGCAATACAATTTAGAATCATAGAATAGTTTGGGTTGGAAGAGACCTTCCAATGTCATCTAGTCCAACCCCCCTGCTATGAGAGGGGACATCTTCCATTCGATCAGGTTGCTCTGAGCCCCATCCAACCTGACCTTGAATATTTCCAGGGATGGGGCATCTACCACCTCTCTGGGCAACCTCTTCCAGTGTTTCACCACCCTCTGTCAGAAATGTCTTCCTTATATCTAGTCTGAATCTACCGCCAATATAAATTCAATTTGAGTTTCTGGTCACTAAACTACTCCCATTTTGCATGAAAAATTTTGAGACAAAAAAACCCCAAAAGTAGCACACAAAAGAGGTTGCAGTGGGCAGGAAAATGCAGCAACAACATAGAAGAAAATGCTTGTTCGGCCCTTAGCATCATCAGCACCCTGAAAATTTACTCTGTGTTTCTCTCTCTTGAAAGGTCAGCTCAGCATCCTCAAATATAATTTTTTTGCAAACAGGCAAAGTTTTTAGGTATACTGTGAAATACAACATTGTGCTGTTGTTCACTATTTTCTTAGAGATGACCAGTCTATGATTTTTTCCCTACTCAGGGCAGATCCAAGGAGTACAGAAACTGCCAAAGGATCTCACTATTGGGTAAGAGCTTTTGAAGCACTGGGATCCAGCCCTGCTGCCTTCACAGGTGAAAGTTCCAGTTTAAAAGTACTTCAGCTCCATAAGGGGAAAAAAAAAATAATCTGTATTTCATTCAAAGTCATATATGAGGTTATCTGAATTTGCATCACACTTTCTCCAGTGCACACTAACACGAGTGTCCCTATTTAAATTCAATATATAACTGCTACTATACAGAAATAGCCATTGGGCTGTGCTTCCTTAGACACTAGAGCTCAACAAAATTGCTATGTGGGATGTGCAGTAATGTTTTTGCAGTTATTTCTTGTGATTTCAATAGTGAAACAAACACTTTTCAATTCTGATTCCAAAGCTCACATTTTGTCCTTTTATTCCCAGCATCATAAGTCACTTCTCTGAAGAACATATTTAAAAGTAAATTGAGATTCCATAAGTATTCTGAGAAGTCCACTCTTAAGTGCACAAGGTGTTCAGCCTGTTTGTCCAAAAAGCAATAGCATTTAAAAAGTAGTCACTTAGTGATACAGCATCTCTTCTGTCCACTACCTTTACGTCACATTTTGACTGCTCTTAATTTTATTAACAAAAACCCCATCCCTTCTATTGCTGTAGCCAAGTATTTTGTCTTTTCAGTTTCCGTGTTTTGGGCTTGGGGTTTGTTTTTTTTTTTTCATTACACACCTATTAGATCTTTCACTCAGTATAAGTAGTACTGCATTCACTAGCCCTAAAAAATATTCCCAAGGGATTATTAATATCTTTGAGAAATATATTATGACAGTCTATTTATTAAATATGAACCCTATTTTAAAGCCTGGAGGGCAATGACAAGGGTCATCAGACACTTTCTTTCCCATAAAACACAGTAATCTCCCAAACAGTAGACTTGCACTATTCAAAATTTTCTTTAAGATTGAGTTACCCTGCCCGGGGTTTTTCTGCTCAAAACCTTCTCATAGCAAAAAGTAAAACAGTTTCAGTCACTCAGGACTTATCTGAAACATAGAAATAAATACCTCATATACCCAAAGTAATCTTAAACACCTCTTAGCCAGATCAATTCCTTTATAAAACAAATTGTTTTCATATTCATTCAAGAGTTAACATGATTTTTGAAGTCAGAGAATAAAAGGGTGACACACAAGCAGAGCAACTCAAGATGTAACATGGATCAATATTGCTTGTAAGCAACTTTAAAGACAAATGGTTTGTGTACACACAGAGAAACAATAAATCATTGGAGTATTAAAATAACACCATGTATAGAGTGTGTCTGGATTAATTTATTAAAAAGCAAGCATTGTATATACATTTTAACAAATGCAATGTCATTTTATTCCATTGATGGATATAGAACTTGCCAATTTATTATATATACACAGCTACATTTCTGGAAACTAAGAAATCACAGTCTCAATCCATATTCTCAAAGGAGACACCCTCCTACTCACCAGAGATCCCCAGTGCCCAGTAAATACTATTTCTGCCTCTTAGTGCCCCCTCTGCATTCTGTCATGCAGAACATGCCCCTCACCTATCTGTATGCAGCCCTTGCTGTGGCAGATAGCTACCCTACATCTATTCATCCCATCACTTTATACCCACACATAAATATATTTTTATATCCATATCCCGCATATCCTTTTACCATTTTCCAGTTGCCAGCCCCACACCGGAGTGTAGATGCCATCTATCTGCACCTCACTTTTCATCTAGCACAGATTTCCTGGTCTTTCTCACTTCATTTCTTTGCACTCAGTAACTTTACTATCCTTTTATCTACCTCCCCACCGCACTCCAGTTTGATGGGCAGGTCCTGTCTCTGGTAGACATCATGATGGCTATGGAGAGAGCATGAAGGGTACTGGGTGAATCAATCCCTCAACACTCAACTCAGGACTCAGTCTTTTGATAATCAGAAAGGCTGAGACATATGTAGACTTACCAGACAAAAACTACCACCTCACAGTGCAAACAGAACACTTTCAGAATTCACAACAAGTTCTTAACATGTAACTTCCATACATTTGTGCAAGTTTCATGAGAGGAGTAAAAGGTGTGTCCTTAGCTGCTGTAAGAACTCAGAAATATACCTTATTTTACTAATAAATCCAGGAATATCTGGGTTTAAATGATCTAAAATTAAAGCAGGAACATTTTAGTTTAAGGACCAAAAAAATGAGGCATTAAACATGTACTTCTGTAATTAATCAACTTCAAACAGTACTTTAAAGTAGAAAATCTGATAAACAGATTTGTGAAATCTCTTCATTTCTACATAAATTATCCAATTATCTTCAAGAAGCAATAAATAATAACTCTTTCCAAAACTTTGCTGCTAACAATTCACAGGTGACTTTATACCACAAGTCCCCATTGTGTAGAGTATGACAATTAACATGACAGCTATTTAAACACAATACCTGAAGTACTTAAAATCATTAGAATAATTATTTACACACACGAGATGATATTTTCATTAATAAAGTATTGAGACGACTTATACTGGATTTATTCAAAGCATTAAGGCACAGAACACTGATTCTGAAATTTGAAATAATGAAGCCTGAGAAGTGTTAAATATTATGAAGATATTATGGGTAAACTTATTTTTAATAGAGAAAAATTACCTTATCATGTAATACAAGGTTTAGTATGCACTTCATACCAAATAAAAATTGATCAATCAATATGAATGATATTATAAAAATAAATATACTTTAAAATTATTTTCACCAGTAGACATAAACTTTCTTTCCATTGCTGAAATAATATATTGCCAGCATAAAAATAATTTTTTTTTCTCCACCCTCTTTATAGCCATGAAATACTCTCTCTTGTCTAGTAATTTTTCTTGCTTTCTTGCTCATAAAACATAAGGGCAAATTCACGATCAACCCACCATCACAGCTACAAACTTCAGCTTTCCCTAGAGTTTAGAGAATGCCAGCTCTGTTGGAAAATTAAATGTGAATATATCTCATTCAACAGCTAAGCAGCAAGGCAAAATAGAAAACACGGTTAGAAAGCAAATAAAATAATAGTTTCAACTTTTTTATCCTCAGTAAGTCAGAGAATAAAATTTTCATTTCATTTATTAAAATTAGAGATTTTTTTTTTAAAAAAAAGGCTGGTTTTCCACACAAAATTGTGAACAGAACACAATATTATGGCTAGAGGTCTCACATATGCATTTATGATGCCTGCAACATCATGTAAAATGGAAACAACTTTACCTGAAGAGAAAAATTACAAACAAATATTCTCACAGAGGCAGGGACAATATCAGATGTCTCGCACAGTCTTCACTAAACGTACGTTCACTAAGCACAACAATTCTCTTTGCATTGAACAGCAGCCTTTTCCAGAGAGCAGCATCATCATCAGTTTGTCACATGTTTCCTTTTACTGTTTGTCAAACCTCTGCTGTCCATAACACACAAAGTCCCACATAAAAGCCAGAGGACAAACAGACCATAGAGGAATATTCTCAGAATCTTACCAGTAAGGGATCTGTGAGCTGAAAAGGCCCTGAAAACCATGCAGTTTTACTTAAAAATTTACAGGGAAAACTATAGATACAGAAATGTAGATATTAAGAAAAAAAAAGATGAGTATAGTCAATGTAGGCAGTACTGTTTCACTTACTTGAAAAGCGTGACGGAACTGGAATCAACTTCTGGATCCTGCAGTAGTTCTGAATGGTTTTACCCTCTTTGTTTTTCTCTTCCTACATTTATCCTCACATTTTCTGCTGTCATGTTTCCATCTCTATCCCTATTTCCCTTTTGCTATTTTTCATATGCTCATTCTCTGCCTTTTCTCAAAATCTTATTCAATGCTCCTTTGAGTCTATGCTTACTCTTTCTACTACCATCTCCAAAATATGCCCAATGACAATAAGCCACAGGTGCAGAAGATAAGCCCAGTCAATCATGATGTAAGCTGAAACACCTGTACTCCATCTGCACTAAATACAGCAGGATTGACTAGCTTCTGCAGGTGTTTGACAGATGCTTGCATTGTAACAATAAGTATTGATCAAAGTGAAAAAAACACCATTCCCTAATTATAATTTTAACAAACCCTTACCTAAGTCAGAATGAAAGAGAAAAAAACATACTTTCAGATACTGTCTGCAATTATTCTTTTTTTTCACTTTCTAAAGAACAGTCCTCAACTTTAAGATATGGAAAAATCATAACACAAGACTGGCAATAAAATTAACAGTGAAACAATTAGCTGTTAGGAAAGTTGCTTAAGCAAAACTGTAGCTATTTCGGCAACAGAGGCTCCAGCACTTTACCTGCAGCTGAAGTGACTGCTAACAACCATTTGAAATACGATTTTTCCGTATCTTTGGTTAACATAATTCACAATTCAAGTTGAATGTTAATGTTTCCAGGATGCTCAGCTCCACCACCATCTTTATTTTATTGTTCCTGACTTGCCAGACAAATAGGATTTTACCATTCAACAAATCACAGAACTTGGTCACAGAACTAAAATGCCAGATTAATCAAACTTGTCATCATTTAAAGCTACGTAGCTCGATTTTTCAAGGACACTAGGGCAAAAGAGGACTTTATCGTAGCACCTGCATATGAGCACAAATAACTCCTTATAATTCAAGTCCATTAGCAGCAAACAACTATTCCTCATTACAAATAACACAAATCAATCTCTGCACTTTACCTCTGCAGTCTGAGAAAACAGACCTGAATGAAAAGGGAAATTTGACTCCTGTTCAAGACCCACTTAGTTAAAATCACTCCAGATTTCGTGGAGAAGCACTTCATTTTCAATAAACTTCTGATACTCACATCAAATTCATTTAGTGCAGCAGCAAGCTCTCCTATGCCAGTGTGCCCCTTGTTCTCATCAGTAGGTGAGGTGGCCTGGGCAGCATTCGAGATACCAGCAATTGCTTCTTGAACTTGCTTGAAGACATAGTCTCTGTTGGCCCTAGTGGCTGCAACGTCAGGGTGACGGAGAAACGCTTGGGATGCAGTGTACAACATAGTGGCATTCTTCTTCAGGGCACCTCGAGCTGCAGCCATTTCGTCCCTGCAGTGAGGATCTTTCAGTTCCTATACAAAACCACACAATTTTTATAGTTGTAAATGAAAGTTTTTGTGTTGGAATGTATTGTCTATACAGCTTAAGTGTCTCAAATACCATCTGGTGATTTAGCAGAGATGGAGTCAATGACAAAACTCTAAGGGAGCCTACAGGAAAGATGGGGAAGGACTCTATCAGGAGTGTAGCAATAGGACAAGGGGTAATGGTTTTAAACTGAAAGAGGGGAGATTTAGATTAGATATTAAGAGGAAATTCTTTATGATTCTATGATCTACCATAAATCACAGAAAGAAATCTCCCTCCTGCCCAAGAAAGTCCATTCCTTCTGTGTACCTACAGCTGTGATATTCTGCTCACAATATCTTCTAATCAGAAGATATTCAAAGACCTGCAGAAAATTTATCTAAAACATTCAAAATGACTCTTCCCAACTGACTGGATTCAGTCTGCTGATTCCATAAAGGTAACCTAAGTGCAACAATCCTGCTGAGCAAGGGCTACATTTTTGTAAGTACTTTGCCCTAAGCCCTAAGGTGGAACCTTTAAAAAAAAAATATTAAGTTGATTAATATATTTTTAGTTCTTAAAGACCTAATAAATATGTCCTTCATTATTTTTAGCCTTTCCTTCATATTTATTCTATTCCTCATATCATTTAGCATTAGTTTTAATGACATATACTTTCATTTCCCCTGACAACAAGCATCAGATACTGTACAATGTTACCAGAATAAGATGACACTGTATTATTGTTATTTAATCAATTGATTAATTTATTTAGCATATATCACACTTTCCATGAAAGCCTTTCCAACATTGGTTAAGGTAGTCCTAACAATATTTGTAAAGAGTAATAAAACATTGTTGCTTCTATTTAAAAACTATGAACAAGGACGTCTGGAGAGCTAAATAGATTACACATAGAATCTATGTTCACACATAGAATCTATGGCAAAAATTAAAAAAGAACCCAGATATTCTGTATTTAAAGGTTCTACCCATTGACTTCAACCACACATGACCGACAGGTAACAGTTTTGAGATAGAATTAAGTTCCTAAAAACTCTATCAGGCTACAAAACAGAAGAGATGAATGGAAAATGTACAAACATCTAAATTGTAAGTTCTAATGCTATCGAGATTTCCCACAGTTATATGAAAACCTTACTGGAATTATAAAAATGCACCTTAAGAAGAAGATTTCAAAAGGCTTGTAACTAAGATTTTCTGTAATCTTTTCATACCTCCAGTAAGAACCTAAGAGACTTACATCTTCATTAGCTTTTACCTTTTAATTTTTCCCAGATTTGGAGCTATACTTCCACAAGAGAATTGTCTGAACGTACAGAACAGTACTGTTCATATAGTGACTAGATTTTATATTTTTAATGTATTTAATTTCAGTATAACTCTGAAAATGTTATATTTTATAAAAAGATACGATACTGATACAAAAGTAAATTGTCATGAATACTGAAAGGCAGCTTACTAAATCTGGTGTGCTATGTAATACAAAGGTGTCACACTCCTGAATTATTGGTGGCATTCAAACACAATCAAAATTGGAGAGACCTTATTCAACTCAATAGTGACAGCACTGTCAGGACTCTTAAAAAAAACAGTGTTCAGGAGAAAGTTATCTTTATTGCCAAGTTGCATAATCACAGGCATTAAATAAATGTTATCATGACTTTCTGGTCTTTTTTGCATCTGCCTTAGTAATGAATGAATGAAGTAGTTGGGTTTTTTAAGTGTCTGAAAATTAATAATAATTTCTGTCCTTGCTGAATTTGAATTATACTAAATTACCAAAGAGCCCGTGCTTTACCAGCTCTCAGAGTGACCTCAAGTCAGCACAGGTTAGAATTAAATGGGAATAATCATCTAATGAAAACTATCCTTAACCTCCTGAATCACTTGCCATCCTTCATTCTGTTCTTAATTGAAGATGATTGGAAAATATTCTTAAAGAAACTGCATTTTTGAAAAACTTCATTCCATTCAAAAAGATCAATGTGATTAAATTACAGGCCATGATACAGCAGTTACTTATTGTAAATTTTAAACCAGACTTGGGCATAAACACAAGATCTTAAGACCCAAGACTAGCTTTTTCAACCTCTGCTTTAAAACGTACTCACCTGTTGTCGTCTAGCAGCTACATAGTTCAGTTTCACCATCTCTTTTCCAAATTCTTTAAAGCGATTCGCTAAATCTTGCTCATTTGTTGCATTTTTCACTGCTTCTAGTGCTTCCTCTACCTAGAACATAATACATCAACTGTGTTATTATTTTAATCCTAGTGCACTCTTTGACAAAATCTGTAACTATTCTACCAATACTCTCCATTATATGGACCCAATTTAGCTTTTACGTCCATCACTGTACAGTGGCTTTATGATAGTCCCACAAACTTTAATTAGGTTTTGTAACAGAGCAGCTGTCTGATTGCCATTCTGCATTACTTTCCATTTACTGTACTTTGGTATCGTGTAAAACTAATGTAAAGGTCATAACTATATAAATCTCCCCAACACACTTATCAGATGAAATGTTCAATATCTGCAAGTTTTTTGAAAAAAATAGATGAATATGTTTTTAATGTGTGGTACAGGATTTGTGGGAAAACAAACGGAAATTATTAATTTTGGAAAATAATCAAAAACATTTAAAAAGGAAATCCATACTTACCATTAAGATTTAAATTTACCCTGATATATCCGAAATGCTGCATCTTTGTGAAATAAATGAAACTACAATTGATTCAACCCGGAATATATTTATTATTCATTTTTTCTCAGCTGTCAGCTTTACTTTTTTAATTACTTTAAAATTGAGAGAAGAATCTACTTAAAAAATTTGTAATCATCTTGCAGGTAATAGGCAAAGATAGAAAAAACCAGTTATACCAACAAGTTAACCTATCAAATCTATTGTTAAATTTTACTTCACGTACAGCAGGGAAAAATATCCGAAGGGTTATAATGCTCTTTTCATACAATAAGTAATGGACATTTTCTTGTTACTAGATGAAAATTCAAAGCTTTATTTCTCTCCCTCACAAGATAAAAAACCAGTTCCAACCAAACAAAAAAAATAATTGAGAACTGAAGAGTTTCTATTCCGTCTTTCTAAAAACCATGGCTTCAATTCAGGACAACGTGCATAAGCTTTCAACAAAATTTCCCCTCAAAGAGAAACAGCTAATTCTGAAAAGTACATGCTCCTATGCAAGAACAGAGGTTTGCAGCTTACTCTCCAATGCCACTGGGAAAACATAAATTCAGCAGCAGCTGGTGTCTAATGAATTTAGAAAGGTACAATTATGTGCAGAACCTGCCTTTTTATCATTTGTGTTCCTCTAACCGTGTTTTCCTACCAGAGAGAGAGGATGTTTTTTATTTTGAGCTTTTACCTAGTTACTGTGGATGTAAAAATTACAGGGCCGCAGAGTAGGAAAGCTGTACATGTCTGAGCAAAATGTGCAATTCAAGCACACAAATCCATAGCTGTTATGTTAGAAGTTTTATATTGAGTCTGAGGGTTGCAAGCTACACCTTATTCAGAATCTAATTCCTTGCCCTTTTACTCTTAAAAAAGCCAGCAGTTTTTAAATCTGAACTATCTGCCTACCTTAATCATTAACAAAAATTTTAAAAGCATCATTGAATTAACTAATTTGTTCTTTCAGGATCCCCTCTATAATATGAACATCTTTTTTTAGGTAAAAAAGCATTTATATTAAACTACCTGAAGCTTTCATCTTTAACATGTTTGTAATGACAAGCGCAGGAATGACATCTGATACACAATTTTGTAAGTTCTTCAAGCCTCCTATTAAATAAAATTGCTAGAGAATTTGTTACAGATTCCACTCTGATAATCAGATTTTGAAAGGTGTTGATCATCCTCTGTTGTGTCAGTCTTAACACCTGACTTTGAATGTTACCTCTGAGTCAATACAAGAGCTGTCCCTTCATCAATCTTGTAAAATATAAACACTTATTTTCCTCATAATTTAGTTTGTGTTAATCTAAAATCAGTTTGCATTATAAAATGGTAAGATAACAATATTTACACTGTCAATGCTCAGAAACAAATCACCCTTTTTTAACTTGAAAGAAAATAATAAAATTTATGGTTCATGAATTGAATTTTTCTAAAAACTACCAGAGAAGTCTGGCTTCTTGGAAACAGGATTTATAATACTTTTGACAAATGGAGAGGTTACAAACCACATTGCCATACACTGCCCTTGCAAGTCCAGGGTGCAAATTGTCAAAGTGAATACACCCACTTACAAAACAGTATTGGACATTTGTGTAACAGATGAAATCTCTGATGCGGGATCTTATGACCTGTGAGTCCCTGAATCTCAATTTTAATCATAAAGTTTAGAAAAATCTGCTGTTAATAATATTAAACTGTTAGTCTCACTAGCAAAGGACTATTTGAATTACAGTTGCATGGTGTATTATTGCGGGGGAAAATTCAAAGCATATTCCAGAGAGACAATGCTTACACTGCAGATAATCAGAGCCACGTGCTGCCAATTACAAGAGCAGCATTCTGTTCATTAGAGCAGAGCTCACTAGAATCTGTACAGAAAAATGTGCCCTTTTTATTATGAAAACTCTTTTCAAACTTAGCTTATCTGCACCGTTTGCAAGTAAAAGCGTTCGCATTGTTTTTCCAGATCATGTCATTTCAGAGTTACACTATGAAAATGAAAAATTACAAAAAAAAAAAATGTTTTGGACAGTTATTAAAAAGAAGTAGCTCTCCATCTCCTTTGCTAAATCCACACATGTATTCTGCAGGCTTTAAATATTCTGTATATGAGTTTCTGCAACAGTTTGTTTTGTTTCAGAGCTTTTTGTTTGCTTATGCAATAAAATTAAAATAGTCCAATATCTAACGGAACAAAAATAAAATAAAATAATTATATTTCCCAGTTTCAATTGCAGTCTTCTAATATTTCTGTATTAAAAAAGTGAATGGTGGCAGTCAGAAGTGAATACGAATCCGTATCAAACTATTTGGCACCTTTAATTCCTCTTTATTGTATTTTTCCTCTTTGATGATTAATTAGACACTTGTACTATTGCCTCATTCCAAATTAAGGATTCGGCCTTCTGCTACATCCAGAAGTTATGCAGAGAAAAAAAACCCAACCGACTGTAGTACCTAAACTCTGCCACAAGATGGCAGTACTTTACAAGCGAGTAACCCATGGGGATAACAGGCAAGGTAAGAAAACGGGTCTGTTCAGCTCAGGGCTGCTCAACAGCAGCACTAGTCCAGGTGTTGACGAGAGCTGATCGTTTTTACTTTAAGTCTCTGAAAAGTAATTTATGCAAAATTAGAAAATGAAGAAGATTAAGGTGTCATCTCCTACTTTTTATAACTTTAAGAAAAAAAGCAGTGAAATAGAGAAGCCTGAGGTGACATCCATTACTCGCTCCCTATTCTATTACACACAAAACATGCAAAAATACATAATGTTAAGAATGCCTACAATTTTCAGATGCGATAGAAGCCTCATGACATCAGCCATATCAGCCAGGATGAGTAAGCGGGTGACAGCAGAAAGCAAGGCACGAGCAGCCCGCACCATGGTGCCCCGTTTCACTGAGGAACATGGGTCGTCAGCAAACTCTGAAGAGGCAATTCTCATTGTTTCGCCTAGAATTGGGGAAAAAAAAAAAAAAAAAAAAAAAAGGAATAAAAAAAAATTTTTCAATTTTTAGTGAAAACTGGCCCGGAAGACAAGCTAGCAATAAAATACAATATCTCAGCTCCCCGGCTAACTATGCACTCAGCATTTTTAAAGTGCCTCTTTGCCCCACAGTATCCAGCAAGATATGAGAGACCTCTACTTAAAAAAAAAAAAAAAAAAAAAAAGGGATTAAAGATAAGTTTTACACTTGTACTTTTCTTTCTGGAAGTTTGAACAACTCACTAAATAAGCTAACTGCTATTAGGAAAAAAATAATGGCTTAATTACTGAGTATTGAATTGCTCAGAAGAAATATTTTTTAAAAAACATGTGCAGCAGCTCCCTCCATACTCTCCACCTTTTTTTTTTTGTTACCCAACTGTTCTTCTTCTAAAGCAGTCACCTGTAAGAATTAAAAAGGAAATCAAAACACCAGTACAGACTGGCGAGTACAACCAGCACAACATAAGAAAAACAGCAGTGTGTGTTACAGAAATACAGAGCTCACCTGGCCCTGGCAGGGGTGATGGGACAGAGCATCCCAACACTACCATCCAACATCCCTCTACAAATCTGCCTTCAAGCTTGCTGCCTCCTCCTTCACTCCTGCTCCTCAGCCCTCACTTCCTTGCTCAGATACTTATCCTGCTCTCCTCCGCCTCAAAGTGCTATCACTCCTATCAAAGACTTCAGTGAAGAAATTTTTCCTGATATCAAATCTAAACCTCCCCTGGTGCAACTTGAGGCCATTTCCTCTTGTCCTATCGCTTGTTACTTAGGAGAAATGACTGACCTCCACCTCACTACAACCTCCGTTCAGGTAGTTAAAGAGAGTGATATCTTAATAGACAGAGAGCCGCAATCTTAAAAATTGTTATGAACTAAAGGAATGTTATTCTAGGTAAGAGGGAAAACATGCATCACACGCTTTCTACCTTCATCCTTTTAGCATATGGGTGATTACACCACCTTGCTTCTTAACAGCTTCAGCTGAAAAATAGTGGAGTAAAAATGCATCACCCCCCTTCTTAATTCAAGAAATGGGAGAAAAAGTATGCAGTAAAAATAGAAATTTAGAGATGAGAAATTTAGAGATACTATTAATGCAATCTGTAAGGAAAACACTTCCGTATTTTAAAGGACTTTACTAGGCTATGGAAAACACCCCACTACAGAAACCTCTAAACCCAAATCCAGAGACAGGCACTTGCTGTCCCTGTGGTCAGAAGCAACTTAGCTGTGTGCACACTGTCATGTACCAGCTGATGGGTCTTGCTCAGAGCCAGTTCTAATTAGGTTAGACTGTGCCACGCTGCTAACTCCAGTTCCAAGCTAGCACAGCTGATAGGGCTGCCCTGCTCTTATGCAGTTTTACTAAATTCAGACCATCCTGGGCATCTCAAAAACGTGTTGTGTTCTGCTGTGTAGACTTGTCAAAAGCACTTAAAATAAGCCAGCCTAGCTATGGAACACAATCCCATCAATACATTACCCAAAATTATGTTGTGGCCGTGCCAAACAAAAACTGATTTTTAAGATGATCTATTAACTTTCTTTATACTGTTCTGCCTTGCTGAAAGAAAGCTCCATGGGCAAGTTGCTTTTTTAAAAATTCAGCATTCTCTAATGCATCATAAACTTTCAGCAGTTTCTATATTTAAGTTTATTTGTTATGATCTTCTTTTCAAACCACAATTTTATTTATACATATAATTAAAAAAAAAATCTCTTTGCAGCTGAATTTAAAAGTTTATTTTAATTTTCACCTCTCTTGTTCCTATACTGCCTGAAAACCCATTCCACCATATTTTCTCCATGACAATTTCAATCTTGTAGAAACTTTTCAAGACTCTACACCTGTGTTGCCCAACCAGCCAGTCAGTGGGAAAGACAAGGTTGAATTGAACCCACCTTGCTCTTGGTGTGAACACAAATCTGAGTTTCTATTGTATTTTCTTTGCTCTGCAGTTGCTGATTTCATTAAACTTTTAAAAATTATGTTTCCATATTTTTGCATAGGTTGAAAATGGACAACAATTTAAACATATTAGGAGTTAGCAACATATCAATAATTACAAGCCTCATTTCCCTAGGAAATCAGGCTGCAAGAGGAGCAAACACCATTTTGAATGAGATTTTACATTAACCCAAACTTTTTTATTATTACAAATAAATAAATAAATCCTGTTTGTCTCCAGAGTAGAAACTCAGAAAGAAAGTACTTCTAATGTGAAATCAAAGCATATTTATATTGCTTTTAAGACCATTACAACAACATCCAAAGAAAAAAACCCCAGATGGCATAACTTCCCATAAGATAATGCAAATAGTGGAGAAGAGACTTAAGACAGCCACAGTGAATAATTCCCATCAGAACTCTTTGCCTTATTATATTACTATTAGGACTGTGTGTTCTTATTATAATTTCTGTGCAGTGTATCTTGGATGATAAGCTGATAATATAGAATTTCACTAGAAAAATTCAAATGGCTCAGTTCTAACGCTGCACGCTTTTCTTAGATTTCCATAAGATTGCCAAAACTCTCAAAGGGTTTCTTAAGAGACAAGGAACAAACAATAACTGTCAGATAAAGAGACAATAAAACAAAATTCTAAACATGCTTAATGTTATATTGCTCAGCATCGCAGAGTCAAATTTCTGCGTACCTGATCTCCGCAGAGAAGCAGCAAGGTTTCTGCGGAGGAGGACCACAGCTTGCTGTATCTACATTCCCATGCCTTTTACCCGTGTGCCAAAAATCACTGAAATTAGGAGCAAGGAACTCAGAGGCCACAATGGTTTTTCTGAAATATACTTTAAATCAAAGATTTATTGGAAAAAATTATCAACAATTCTTGGCTGTGTGCTAAAAATTTGGAATAACATTTCCAAAAATCTTTTCTTACTATTATTTTTGAGACAGTGACTCAAAATATTCCGTGTAAAAGGAGAGCCTAAGAGCGACCACAGAATAACTTATTCTAGCATGTGGGCAAGAGTTAGATTCAAATTTCCTAACCTCGGAATTTGATCCAAAATGTGAGTGACTGGATTCATCTAATCAGTGTAACAACTGGGAAGGCATCAGCTTCACTTGAGATGTTTATTAAAGGAAACCAGCTATCACAGCTCCTTGTAAAAAGTTTGATGCACTCTTAAAACATACATAGCTGGCAGAACCCAAGTGGATACATACAACAGTATGAAAAGTCCAGCAAGACTTTCTGGTAGTTAAGCTCTTGGTTAGATTCAGATGAGATGGACGTGATTCTGAGCATCCAGCAATAAAACTTTTGTATGTGAAAGTACTTGAACTTTCATCCAAGACGAAATGGCAGTCAAAGCAAGCTTTAGATTTTGGAATCAGATGCCAAGAAATTGTTTAACTTCCATTTTGGTACTGAAGAGATATTACAGGTTTTTGGCCAAATTACAAGTCTGTAGCTTCCGATAAATATTAATATTGAACTATCAAAGAAGGAAATAATATTTGGTAATTTGGCCACTAGCACCAGGAAAGCAAGCAGAAAAATTATCTTCTTAGACTTGAATATCCAAGGAGGTACAACTTGCAAATATATTTGAAAATTAAATCTGGTGGACAGGGGGGAAATACATGGAGTGTCAAAACAACAGTTGAAAAAGTTTGAATTAATTATTTTATGTTAGGAATCTGAAGTTAGGTAAAAGAAACCTCCAAAATAAGTAGAAAATATTAAAAAGACATAAAAAATTAAGCAAATAAAAAAAGTATTAATATAGAAGTTCATAACAGGTTATTTAAACCTTATAAAGAACTAGTAATGCAAAATTTAAAATCTAACAACCCAGAAAGCCAGCCATTTTGGGGGAGGAAGGATTGTCTATCTCGGTGCTAACTGACATATTTTTATCCTTGAACATCAATGGTATCAAAACACTTAGGCCAAAGATATTGTTGGAGCTACAGCTACTCAAATTATTTTTCAGAGAAACCTTTTTATCTGGAAACAGCCAACTCTACTTTCAGTTTTCCATTTCTTTCCAAATTCATTTAAAGTTATTCTATAATCCATATTAATTACTTTCAGTGAAAATTAGGTCAACACAAGAAACATAGACATCTTGAGTCATCAGGTCTGCTTCCTTGCTACTGCAGACAGTCATGTCATAATATAATTAATAATAATCTTAATATGATAATAACTACACTCATAAACTTATCAAGCTTCCATCTTAGAAACAGCTCAGAAATTTAACCCCAATTAATCCTACTGGAAGTAGGAAACTCATTCCAAAATGAACTACAGAATCTGACAGGGGTTTCTT
The DNA here is from genome assembly GCF_001431845.1 of Calidris pugnax. NCBI lineage: Eukaryota > Metazoa > Chordata > Aves > Charadriiformes > Scolopacidae > Calidris > Calidris pugnax. Next base: position 11,500,707 of record NW_015090793.1, read on the forward strand.
TTTTCAGTAGAGACACTTTAATTCCATAATGACTGTATTCGTAGATAATTTATATCCATTTCTTCTCATGCCCCATTTGTCCTTCAATTTAAGTACGTATTCTTCTTCCATTGTGTTTCCTATTGTTGCTTTTTTGCTTCATGCATTTTTGTGATGAGCCTTGACAGATTAAAGGCAGTACTTCTGTCTCCTCTTATTGCATAGAATATCCATTCCTACAATAATTACAGCAGCCCTATGAAACAATTATCTTTCTGTAATACATGTGATAAGATCTGCATTTTTTCACATGTATGAGAAATAATTCACTTGATATAGCAGCAGTCACATACCCTTTCCATTAGACAAATAGTGTCAGCCATTTTGTTGCCGAGACCCACATACTAAATTTTTTGGCACCTCACATTGAGAAAAAAGTGTGCATTTGATTTACATTGTGTAAATAGGGAGTCTCAGTTGAGTTAGAAGGTGATTTAAAACCTAGAACATTTACTGGAGAACGCCCCTATTAGTCACATTAAGAAATGCTCATCATAAGAAGAAAAGAAACGAAAACAAAAAATCCAAACTAAAACAAAAAAAAAAAAAAAACTGCCACCCTCCCCCCCGCCCCAAAAAACACAACCAAACCAAACCCCAAACCCAAACATCAACCTCAACACTGAAATCCAGCTTAATTCCTGAATTGTAATGATTGCTGGTAGAACTGCTGCTTGCATGAAATTAGGACACACAGCTGGACAACATTTCATGCACTTCAACCCATTTCGAAGGGGGTGAAAGGTTTTTATTTCTTTTAGAATTCTTAGCTTTTTGCCTAATGCAGCCTGAGATACTTCTTTGCAGTATTGCCAGTAGGTCAAGGGATGTGATCCTTCCTCTGTCAGCAGCACTGGGGAGGCCACACCTGGAGCACTATTTCCAGTTCTGGGCTCTCCAGTACAAGAGAAATATGGACATTCTAGGGAAAGTCTGATGAAGGGCCATGAAGATGATGAAGGAACTGGAGCATCTCTTCTATGAAAAAAAGCTGAAAGAGCTGGGACTGTTCAGCCTGGAGGGGTTACCAGTGGTAACCAATGTATATAAATGATTGAAGGGTGGGTGCAAAGAGGATGGAGCCAGGCTCTTTCCAGTGATGCCCAGTGACAGGACAAGGGCAATGAGGATAAACTGAATCAGAGTCCCTGTGAACATCAGGAAACACTTTTTTTTACTCTGAGGGTGACTGAACACTGGTACAGGTTGCCTTGAACGGTCGTACAGTCTCCATCCTTGGAGATATTCAAAAGCTGTCTGGACATAGTCCTGGGCAACCAGCTCCAGGTCACCCCACTTAAGCAGGATGGTTAGACCTGGAGACTTCCAGAGGTCCCTTCCAACCTCAACCATTCTATGATTCTGTGAATCTGGTAACAGCCACACAACAAGCCACTTTCCTGCACTTGAATAATGACTAGAAGATGTGTCCAAAGTTAGACTAGATGATCTCCAGAGGTCCCTTCCAACCCCATATGATTCTGTGAATGTTCAGACATACAACTACCATCTCCCAATATCACTATCAATCCAGTTAGCTTGCTCTGACAAGATTATATGGACATTCTAGGGAAAGTCTGATGAAGGGCCATGAAGATGATGAAGGAACTGGAGCATCTCTTCTATGAAAAAAAGCTGAAAGAGCTGGGACTGTTCAGCCTGGAGGGGTTACCAGTGGTAACCAATGTATATAAATGATTGAAGGGTGGGTGCAAAGAGGATGGAGCCAGGCTCTTTCCAGTGATGCCCAGTGACAGGACAAGGGCAATGAGGATAAACTGAATCAGAGTCCCTGTGAACATCAGGAAACACTTTTTTTTACTCTGAGGGTGACTGAACACTGGTACAGGTTGCCTTGAACGGTCGTACAGTCTCCATCCTTGGAGATATTCAAAAGCTGTCTGGACATAGTCCTGGGCAACCAGCTCCAGGTCACCCCACTTAAGCAGGATGGTTAGACCTGGAGACTTCCAGAGGTCCCTTCCAACCTCAACCATTCTATGATTCTGTGAATCTGGTAACAGCCACACAACAAGCCACTTTCCTGCACTTGAATAATGACTAGAAGATGTGTCCAAAGTTAGACTAGATGATCTCCAGAGGTCCCTTCCAACCCCATATGATTCTGTGAATGTTCAGACATACAACTACCATCTCCCAATATCACTATCAATCCAGTTAGCTTGCTCTGACAAGATTAAACTTACTCTATCTGTCCTTCCTTTAGGGTAATGCAAAATTAGATTTAGTCATACTCGTTAGTCATTTCTCCTAACAAAGTGACACCACCGAGAAATGGAGTCTTTTAGACCTGATTCTCAAAAAAAAACCAAAAAACCTTTTCCCTTAGATTTAGAAAACAGCAGAAAATCAGATGAAGTAAACAAGTCAATACATTTTTCCTATAATTTTATATGCATATGTATACATACTCAAAAACCTATATATATACACATATCCATTCAGAAATTTTATAATTTCTGTATATATTTCCAGGAACTATTAGGTTGATTGCTTCCTATTTTTTACTGAAAAGAAAATATTTGTATTATACATTTTTATTATGTATCTAGGGAAAATTTTAACAAACAACAGAAATCTGTGAGTATTCCATTTAGACAGACACACACAAAACAAATATACATACATATCTATGCATGTATATATAAGAGGAATTACAGGATGATGGCATGATTTAAAAAAAATAAATATATTACCAGCAAATATAACTGATAAAAAGAACCATGCTACTTCCATAAATGTGGATTTTCAAAGGATTTAATTTACAAAAAAATATTCTGATAAAAACCTGTTTAAAAATATCACTGCGGCCACATTAAGTGGAATAACAGATTACTAATATTTGCAAAAATAATAACCAGCTAAATAAACAGCTTTTACTGGTAAGATTTGTCTTTGGGGATCCCAGACCCCTGAGAGCAATGGGAAAGAAGGCAGGCTGGCTTACCCTTGGTTAGGGAACTTTTAAATATCCTGGACATGCCTAAATCATAGCATTGTAGAATCACATAGGTTGGAAAAGAACCATTAACCTAATACTGTCAAGTCCACCAGTAAACAACACCAATCCTAAAAAGCTCCAATGAGCCCAGGAATCTTCAACTGTTCTGAATCGCCCTTACTTTGACTCTAACAACTTCAGCACAGTAGAGAAGTGTTTTCTCCAAAAGTCTTCGATGGCAAAACACTATACATGAGCCAACGAGCCCTGATGTCCATGAGCCCTAATGGAGTGCACCCATAGATGCCCCAGTCCACTCTCTATTACCTTTGAAAGATCATGGTAATTCATTAGGGTACCTTCCTGAAGACTGGAAAAAAGCAAATGTCATCCTTTCTTTGAGAAAGGAAAGAAAGTGGCTCCAAAGGGCTACAGGTCAGTCAGCCTCACCTTGATCCCTGTAAAAGAGATAGAGCAAATACTCCGGGAAACCATTTCCAAATTTATGACGGAAAGGAAGGTGACTGGGAATAGTCAGCATTAACTTATGAAAGAGAAACCATTCCCAATCATCTGATAGCCTTCTACAGTGAGATGACATGGGGACTCAGAATGTTTTGGGTTGCAAGGGACCTTTTAAGATCACCTAGTGCAATCTCCCTGCTGTGGCCAAGGACATCTTTCATTAGATCAAAGCCCTGTCCAACTCAACCTTGAACACAAGGAGAGCAGGTGTTGTTGCTTATCTCTACTTTAGTAAGAGTTTTCACACCAGCTCCCAGAACATCCTCATAGAGAAACGGATGAAGTGTGAGCCTGCCAAGTGGATAGTGACATCCATTGGAAATTTGCTCAACTGCTGGTATCACAGGGTTGGGATCAGCGGCATGAAGTCCAGATGAAGGCATGTCACTAGTGGAGTATTCCATGGGCCAATACTGGAGCCAGGACTGTTCAACCTCTTCTCTTCATTAATGACCTAGATGCTGGGATTCATGTCTTCAAAAAAGCAACTCCTATTTTAGCCTAGTGCAAGTTGCTGGGAATGGCATAAAGGAAAAAAGAGTGAAGGGATGGGTGAGAGGTACCAGTGTTGATTACTGGCACATTTTTCACTAGGGATGCATAAATGTGCTGTGTTGAGCTACTGGAACTTTTAGAATCATAAGCAGAGTTAAAGGTAAGTATCTACCTATTAAGAAAAGAAACTCTTAATAGTTAATCCCCTGAGGAAATGCCATTTTCCCAAAGCCTTGAAGTCTTTATTAAGAGCTAGAAGATGGTGGGCACAAAGCAGCAATCTAGAGAACAGCTATGATCAGTAGGGGATGCTGACAGTACTCTAAGCACCTGGAAATAATTAAGGAAACAATGACAGCTTGCGTGTATGTACCATTCCTGAGCAGTTCTCAAATGGAAGAAATTAATAAAGCTGTGGTCTAATTAATCCATCTCTTTTAGATTTTGTCTTTCGTTCTACATGTCCCAAGATTAAAAAGATGTGACAACTGATCCATGACCTAATTAAAGTATTTTAGAGTGCTATCCTTGTAATTAGAGCAAAAGCATTCTTATGAAGCTATTCTAAATTAAAATAATGTATAGACCCAAACTGAGCTGCAGATTCCATATAGAACAGTGTCTATGATACTAAATCATAATATGATAAAATTGAATAAATGGCAATTGTTAGTAGGGTATATTTAAATAATGTAAGCAGTGTTTTAATCCTTTCCTCATGGATGCTGTCTTGTTATTGAAACAAACAACCAAACTCTTCAGGATGCAAAGATCTGCAATTTTATCACCTTTGGACTTGCTTAGAAACTCACCAAATACAGTAGGACCACTTACTGTCCATTTCAGTGTACTTGCTAACTCTCAAGTTTCTGATCCAGAGATAATGGACTAAATCTGGTCTTTAATGGTTTGTTTCTCACTGTCTATATTCCTCCTACCTTAATAATCATATTGATTATTTACCCCATATCTTAAAATACCACATTTTGTTTACAGCACTTTAAAATTCATTGTCCATAACTGAAAATAGTTCATTTCAGTAGAAATCTCTATTTGACTTGGCACAATCATTTGATAAAATTTGTAAAGTAAATTTGATAAAATTTGGGAAGTAATTTGTGAAGTATTTTCATGCTGAAGAATGCTGCATATTTACTAAATATAAATATGCATTAAAAATGCATTCAGAATTCCCAAAGCTTCACACGAATGGCTGTTAAATCTTCGTCTCCCCTTCCCCAATACTTTTCTTTCAAATCTTTACTACAGTGTCCCCTAAACTCATTTCCCCTTTTCACTTGCAGTTGGGATTTTATTCTCCGTCTGTGGAAGAATGACCACTGTTCTCATCGTATTAATAGATTTCAAGGCCAGAAAAGGCCATATATGAACTAGCCTGACCTTTTCCCATTACATTTTAGCTACTAGAGCTGTGTCTCTCTGGAACTGATTATACAGACAATCTAGTTCACTTAAATTGTGGACTCCCTTTACATTTGACATTTAGATAAAGTGATGGAAGATGAATCACTATGTATTTTAAAGCACAATGGATACCCTTAATGTTAGTAGCTATTTTAGATTCAATATTTGCATTTAGATCCAATAGCACACCTTCTTATTCCCTTGATAGACCATTAAAATGGATCATTTTAATTAACCCAACTACTTTTTTCCTAAGGGATAGTAAAATACCAAGAATACAGAACTTTAAGATATTTAGCCACATATGTATGACAATCTAAAACAGTTATTGCACAAATGTTACATTTTAGAAAGAACTTTTGTAATTACTAGACAGATTAATAGTGCATTTGAAACATCACTGATACACTTAAGGACAATAAAACATTAATTAAATTTAAATTCAAAAGTAAATTGTTTTGGATGTGAGAATATATTGCCAGTTCTAATCCCTCTTTGTCTGCAGCTCTCAGCTACTCCACAGTTTAACATCCTTCAGGGATAAGCTAAACAATTGGCTAGCCTTCACTGAACTGGAGAGTTCATGAACACGAACATCAACATGAACATTTTAGGTGTTCAACATCATGGTTGGTGCTAGGGAACATGAAAGCACACTGGATCTCTTAAGATATCAATAAACACAGAAGCAAATTTAGAAATCCAGACTCTACTGAATTATAATACAGCCTTATTTGTACCCTGGCAAAAGGCATGCAGCTGAACCTCAATATTCTACAGGAAACAAGCAAAATGTTTCTTTTTATCTCAAAGTAGCATCTGTGCTGCCAGATTGGCTCGCTCATTACTTTGTTCCAGTGGCGTGATAAACCGCATTGTCCAAGGCTATACAACAGCTAGTTTGCTCACACACTCCATCTGGGAGAGAATCAAATAATATTTTTTCCAAGGAAACCTGGGTGTGATTATTTGGACAGTTCAGTAGGTACTGGAAGTGGCAGGACTGTCTTCCAACAATCAGTATGAAGCAGAACATATTTTGTGCCATGCAGCAAGATAGTGGGATACCAGCTCTGCAGGAAGCCTGCTATTTCTTTTCCAAAACTTCTATGTTTATTCTAAAAATATGAGATTTCTAATTAAAAATAAGAAGTGTTTCCTTCTTTACCAGATAGCTGTAGAACTGAGACAAGAAGCCTGTTCAAAATGAATAGACTATTTCATCACATAAAGAAAACAAAACTATTCAAATAACCACAGTGACAATTGCTATGAAAAATTGCCATCTTTTTGGTGAACTATACATGGTAGATCTATTAAAATAATTATTGCAAAAATTGACTAAAATGTATATAACTGACAGAAAAATCTTTTTCTGTCAGTCTTAGCAATTAAAGTCTTGAATTTAATCATTTAATGGGTTTCAACATAACACAACTCATGAAATGTAAAGAGAATTGTGATTAATAAATTTGAGTGAAAATTTTCAGCTATAGAAAGGATCAACATTTGAAAAGCACACACAACTTTCTAACAGGCAGACAGATGCCATCATTCTGGATATTACTTTCATTCTGGGGCTTGAAGAGGCTTACAAATACTGTATAGCCAAGCAAGTTAGTTGGTAGATTGTATCTATGCCCTAGGCACTGTGAACTAAGTTCAAAATCATAATTAGAATCAGCTCCATCATTCTCTATTATCACATTAAAAAAATTGCCCAATGAAAACTTTAGTTGAAATTGATATTTTTTGAGATAAGCTTCAGTTTCAAAGGGTTCGTATTTTCCAGCAAGCTTCGTTTTCTTGACAAAACTTATCAAAAAATTCCCAATGTGCTCTGAAACAGAAGGAGCAGGAAATCACTGATATCAACTCATGGGAAGCACTGTGAGGAGGTGGGTAGGACTGAGGTGAGACTGATCATCTAGTGGATTGATCATTTTAATAGATGTTTAAAGAGGTCAGTTTTGCATTGCTTTATATGCTTTTTCTTATACTTAGATCCTACTTGTGAATGACTTGACAGAAGCCTTAGGAGAAGTAGGAACCACCTGGCTCTGAACAGAGTACATTTCCAAGCATATTGTAGCCTGGGGATTAATATATCAAGAGGCATTGGTGCCTGCCGATCCCCCAGTTTTCTGATGAGCCTAAGATAAAGGAAATGGGCGGCTTATGAAAATGATAGAGGCATATAGCATATTCTTAACAACACTATTAAAAATGTGGGAAACACTTTTCATATTAGCCTGACTGGGTTTAGAGAACAGGCATGTTAATGTTGGACTTTTTAGGGTTTTGTGGTAAGGACAGAAAAACAACAGGAAAAATGTGAATACAAAAATTGAAAAAGGTTCTCCAGTATGAGAAAGCATGAGAAAGGAGAAAAGCAGACCAAGGAAGGTCACCATCACAGGGAAAGTCTATGGTATAGGGTTACAATAAGAAAAGATAAGAGAAAGAAGACAACAAAGAATACAGAGAAAAGCACTTGCAGGTTTACATAGAGCAAGAGATAAAAGGTATAATAGCACTTTTAAAGCAGTAAGTTATTTCATTTCTATTATCTGTTCACATAATCTGCACATGTTATTTACAGTAACCTATATTTGAGACCTAATGCAGTTATTTTTACATCATAAAAGAACTTGTCAAGAATTTCTGAAACCATGCACAAAGCACCAATCTACATGGAAACTAAGCCTATCTTTCCAAAATTGGAAATTATATTAAAAAATTAATTTTCACAGACTATACCAATCTTTCATCTAAACTTGACCTGGAAGTATTTTAATACTCTCACACCTAATTGCCAGTTTCAATTGGAATTCATATACCATAACAAGGGTTAATATAACATCGCCACTTACATAACTACAAACGATGCAAGGATGTTTCAAAACTGCAAGACCTTCTGTGCAGAGAGATAGAGAGACTTGAACTTAATACTGTGAAATTACACTCTGGTGCAGGTATCAAAACACAAAGTCAATGTAGGGATCACCACCAACATATAGAAAGGCAGATCAGTATGCTTTGTATAATAAAGGGTTCATAAACAACACATGATTAATGTTAGATTTCTAAACAGAACAGAAAGAACAGTCAAAAGTCACAGCTGCAAGTACAGGTGTCACTTAACTGAACAGTACCTTAATTCAGGCATATGTTTCTGGACAATCATAACTAACATGTTAGTCATAAAATAACAGTATCATCAAAGTAATAAAACTAAGCGTGATTTAAAACCATAAGGTCTAGAAGAAACAGGTGAAAAGAAGATAGGGTTGATACATTTTTGTGAAGAAAAACAGCTTAAGTTTCATCAACTACTGTAGAAATCACATAATATAAGCAGAGGGTATAAACTAAAAACAAAAAGCGAAGCACAGCTCTGAAAGTCAAATTTGGAACAATTATGGATGAATGAGATTTGCAAACATCACAAATCAAAATCAGTGGAGAGTATAGACTTTTATTTTTAGTAGTTATAAAAATAATTCTAAATTCCATAAGCATTACAGAGAGGTCTCCTTTTCCAGTTTTCATATATAAAAAGCAGCCATAAGCTCTTGAAGACCTAAAGTTTAAGAAGTATTAGTCTCTGATAACGGGAATAAAACTGAAAGAAAACAAGACAGCTGGTGATCAAAATACTATAATTTGGAAAGTAGCACGTGTTATTTGATTATAACGTTTTATATTCCCTCACTCTGTAAAGTATTACTTAGAATACTGGCCTTTGTAATGCGTGAAAAATGTACTCCAGACAAAGAGGTGTTCAAAATGGTAAATGGAAAGATAATAACTTGAAGTCTTTTATACACTGACTAAACATCTTCAGGTTTCCGACATTAGGAAGTGTATTTCAAATTTTCATGCTGTCATTTTTATTATTTATCTCATCGATTATCACTTTCTGAAACCATATCCAAAATTAAAGCCTAATCTGTATGGAAGAATAAAGCTTCTTCACAACTGCTTTTAAAGTTGGATGACTGCCATGGAAAATGTTGTCAAAAATAAAACACACAGAAGGAAACATACTTCAGGAAAGGAGTAGAACCAAGGAGGGTGCAAGGAAGACTCTCAGATAAAGTTTCACGCTCCAAGGACTGCTTGTATCTTTCTCACAGAATCACAGAATGATATGGGGTTGGAAGGGACCCCTGGAGATCATCTAGTCCAACCCCTCAGCCAATGCAGGTCCACCTAGAGCAGGTGCTCCTACTTGTAGCTTTGCACATACTACCCATGATCCTGAACTCTATCTTTCCATGGTCACTGCAGCCAAGGCTGCCCCCAACCTTAATGTCCTCCACCAGTCCCTCTTTGTTTGTCAGTACTAGGTCTAGTAGTACACCTCTCCTTGTTGGCTCCTCCATCATCGGAGTCAGGAAATGATCTTCAAAACACTGGAGGATACTCCTGGACTGTACAAACCCAGCTGTGTAGCCTTCCCAGCAGATATCAGGGTGATAGAAGTCCCCCATGAGAACCAAGGCCTGTGATTGCGAGGCCTGTCTGTAAAAGGCCTCATCAATTTCCCCATCCTGATCAGGTGGCCTGTAATAAATACCCACAACAGTGTCCCTCATATTGGCCTGCCCCTTAATCCTCACCCACAAGCTCTCAACTCTCTCTTCACCTGACCACAGGGAGAGCTTTAGGGACATCTCTTCACACTCTCTCCACTTCTTAACATAGAGGGCAACACCTCCACCCCTCCTTCCTTGCCTGACCCTTCTGAACAGCTTGTAGCCATCAATAGCCACACTCCAGTCATAGAATTCGTCCCACCAGGTTTCAGTTATGGCGACTATATCATAGCTTTCCAGCAGCGCAGTAGCTTCCAGCTCCTCCTGTTTGTTGCCCATGCTGCGTGCATTCATGTACAGGCACTTCAGCTGAACTGAGGTGTCACCTTCTTAGGGTAACACCCCTTGAGGTGTCTTGCAGGTGTTTCTCTGTTGATTTCAATTAGAAGCCCCTGGCTCATCTCCATAAAACTTTGACTCATTAAATATGACTGGGTAAGTAGTAGAAATAATCCTTGTAACACAGCTTAGAATGAGAAGTTCCCACTTTTCAGGTGAATAACAGCTGTATTTATAATTACAGTGTGAACAATGAAAACTTTGCTTTTTTAATTGAAAATATTTTTCACTACCTCATTTACAATACTTACTCAATAGACTGCACATTTTTGTATGAGTTTGTTACTAACTTTTTTTTGTGTAATCATTAAAAAAATCACTCTTGAAATTTTTCAGTTACAATTTTTGCAAGACTGAAAATTCTGTTTTCATCATTGAACACAGAGTGGGGAGAAGGACTGGAGAGATGGAGGCAAAAGGAGAGGATAACAGTGACAGTGCAGAAGGAAACCTATCTCTCACTTCGGGTGAAGGTCAGCTTTATAAAAGCTGCCTATATTTTCCACCAGCTCTTCATTCAAAGCAGCGTGACTGAAACATAAAGCAACGACCAAATATCAAGCTCATCTCCTTGACTTTCTCCCTTGGATGGACTACTTACTAATTTATATGTCCAAGACAATGTCTCTGCACTGATCCAGATAACCCTCCCACCTAGTTCCCCTAACCCTGTCCATCACTACACAGACAACTGGTTAAACTCGTATTGCCTTTGCTCTGTTAAAAAGTGCCAGCACTGGTGATGGAAGTTTTAAGGGGCACCTACACACAGGCATCTGAGACCACTCCATTGCCAAGCTAAAATGAATCTCCTTCCATAGAATCATAGAATCATTGAGGTTGGAAGAGACCCTTGGGATCATCGAGTCCAACCATCTACCCTACTCTACAAAGTCCTCCCCTACACCATATCCCTCAGTACCGCATCTAAACGTCCCTTAAACACAGCCAGGGACGGTGATTCAACCTCCTCCCTGGGCAGCCTATTCCAATGCCTGACCACTCTCTCTGTGAAGAATTCCTTCCTAATGTTCAATCTAAACCTACCCTGTTGGAGCTTGAAGCCGTTCCCTCTCGTTCTATTGTTAATTACCTGTGAGAAGAGACCAGCACCAACCTCTCTACAGTGTCCTTTCAAGTAGTTGTAGAGAGTGATGAGGTCTCCCCTCAGCCTCCTCTTCCTCATACTGAACAGCCCCAGCTCCTTCAGCCGCTCTTCGTATGATTTGTCTTCTAGGCCCTTCACTAGTTTCGTTGCCCTCCTCTGCACTCGCTCCAGCACCTCGATATCTCTCTTGTATTGAGGTGCCCAAAACTGGACACAATACTCGAGGTGTGGCCTCACCAGTGCCGAGTACAGGGGCATAATCACCTCCCTACTCCTGCTGGTCACACTATTCTTGATACGAGCCAGAATGCCGTTGGCTTTCTTGGCCACCTGGGCACACTGCCGGCTCATATTCAGCCGTTTGTCAATTAGAACCCCAAATACTTTTGATCTGACAGCCTAAAAGAACCGATTTTCCAGTTCAAAGGGTGAAACAAACTTTTCTTTTTTCTTCTTTTTTTTTTTTTTTTTGGGTTGAACCCAAGTTCAGAATTTCTGCCCAATGAATTGATAGTGATTTCAAGCACTCAGCTGTGATCCAGATGATGTTTCACTAGCATAAAAATAAGAACAGCTTCAAAAAGAAAGGCCGAGACGCTCATCCCATGGTATTCTGTAGCTTTACGGTAGCAGCGTTCCTCTGAGAGGCCAGAGACTTCAATTCAATTTTCTATATTGAAATTGTGCACAGAGGGTACTTAAATACAGATTTCATGCATGCCTAAAAATCTTCTTGCAGAACATTGTTCGTGGTTACCTTAAAACTTAATTGGAAAGGTCATACATTTAATACTGCTGGGGATTACTGTCTGTGGAGTAAACCTACCAAGTTTTGGAATTACTGCTGGAAAAGAGAACAGGGAAAAGTAATTGCCTATGGTGTCTTTTTTTTTTTTTAATCCTAGTGAAATCTAAATTTGACCTGAATTCAAAAATTTCATGCATTCTAATACTACACTGTGATGGGTGGTGGAGTAAAATATTTACTGAAAAATATGCCCTATTTACAATATCTTGATAGATTTATTTTTTAAACTGTGGTATATTTTTGCAGTCCTTTCTCAAATAAAAGCTTTCTTAACAGAAATATTGTTTCTAAAGAAAAAAAGTAGTAATTTTAGGATCTGAGTGATTTTAGGATCCTGATTTTAGGATTTGAGTCAAATTTTTCTGGAAGAAACACTATTTCTATAAATTTCAATTTACAAATATAATTTAATTTTTGACAAGTGTCAGAAATCGACATTCTAAAGCAATTTCATTCCTCTCTGCTAGAGTCACAATAGTAATAAAATTTTAAAGAAAGACAATATAAGTAAATATAGTGTGAAAACAGAAAAATCATTGAATATATTTATTTATATTATTTTTCAAACACGTATCACTGTGCTTCTGTAAATATGTCTCAAACTGTCAAATTTGTGCAATATATCAAACACCAACCACCCTTTACAAAAAACATTTCTAGGACATGGAAGTTGCTTTTATAAATTTAAACTAACATGAGCTTACACAAAATATTGAAAAGTGAAATGGATATTAGAAAAGATCCAGCCAAGGCTGTAACAGAAATAAATCTTTTGAAAACAATGCAGAGAATTAAGTACAACCTCTCAGTCCTCAGCTGGCCTTAACAAAAAACAATATCATCATCAGTTCAAGACCTCCCCAACTGCCTGAACTATTAAGGACAGAAAAACACAGAAAATCACCTGTATGCATTTCATTTTTTTCTATTTTTAGCTGCTTGCTAAAGGATACAGGACTCACTATGGGATGCAAGGGAAAAACATTTTAGGACTGCACAAGACTTGCAATGGGATGTTTAGGGGAGGAACCAAAAGCGGGGAAAAGGAAGGACTGAGATTATTCGGGGAGGAACAAGCACAGGAAACTGGAGGTATAAGAGGATAAAAGGGGCTAGTTGTGTAAACAAACTGCTGGTCTGTGCACTTGTTTGGCCACACCTTGGGCCAGACTTTCTGATTTCCAGCTGCTGGAGAGACCACAGTGTCTGGAAGTCAACTAAGACATCTGCTTCCATGTGTTTGTGTCTGTGTGTCCTTGGGAGTGGAGCAACTGGGGACACCAGGATGCATGGGACAGCTATGGGATAAACTGAGAATCTAAACCCAGCTGTGGAAGGGATCTATGTTATAAATATAAATATAGGCATTTTCCACTAATGGACCATCAATCCTAATGAACCTTCAATCCTAATGAACCAGAGAGGGGAAGACTGGTGCTGTTAGGTCTGTTTCAAAGAATCATAGAATGGTTTGGGTTAGAAGGGACCTTTAAAGGTGATCTAATCCAACCCCTCTGCAATTGGCAGGGACATCTTCAACTAGATCAGGTTGCCCAGAGTCCCGCACAACCTGACCTTGAATGTTTCCAGAGACAGGGCACCTACGACCTCTCTGGACAACCTCTTCCAGTGTTTCATAGAACAGTGAGTGCCAAGTGCCTGATGTGTGTGGTCAGGTAAGTATATATGAGTTGTGTACGTGAGTTTGTGTGCATGTTCCTACTGGGAATATATGCTCAGCCTCACTACTGCTTAGACCTGAGGCAATGGAGCTGCAGCAGCCTCACTACTGGATTTGGGAACCCCTAACACTATTTATCAGTATAACAGCTCTTTGAGATTCTGTACAATGTCTGCTCTTTCATCTGAAGTGTATTTAAATCATTTTAGAAAAGGAATTTTAATGTCTTTCAGAAGCTAAATTCTCTGAGAGCTGAAAGATAATTAATGGATTTGAAAAGGGTCTGAAAGAGCTAACGTTACAGTATTTGCATAGAATGACATTTAGCATGCCATATTTCTTAGGATGAGCATTGCAAACATGAATAACAATTGAAGTCACTTCCAACTGTAACAAGCAATTCAAAATAGATTATGAATATTTTTGAATAACAAGATAGAATTTTGGGACCACAGCAAAAGTGACTTGCTGAATATAAAATTTCAAATATTCATACTCAAAGCTTCCTGTAGGAGGGGGTGAGCCATCAGAAAGACTGGAAAAACAGCAAGTTTCAGAGTATCTCTTCATAGATCCTATTAGCAAATTAGAGGATATGCTTATTATACACACAGGTTCTTCCAAAGTGCAGACCAAGACTCATTCTCCCACTAAGCAGGACTGACCACAAGCCTCACTTCGTCTTTCAGAAATGGATACAAAGTCCATTGTCTCAAATAACTGCTTTTCAGTAATTTCTTTCCATACACACACTTTTTCCTCTATGTAGAAATAGCAGTCACTAACTTCTATAAGAAAAAAATATATAAGTTCTTATATACTTCAATAAGTCAACTCAGGGACAGCATAAGTTTAAGTGAAAAGACCAGATAATTTCTTTTCTAAAAAAAAAGACTTCTCTAGCCCCTATCCCAGGAAAGAAGCAGGTTATGCAGACAAATTCAAAGCAATAAATTATTCATATAAGATATATTATTTTATTTGAAAGAATCAATTATTTTTTCCTTCATATTTGCCAGATTCAAATCCAATATCTTACATTTCTTTCATTCAACTCAGACTTTTGGAATAACAACCACCCAGTGCTTAGTTGTTACAGCAAGAGATACCTTTAAATAGCTTCCATTACATATCAGCTCTTTCATTTTGAATCCTGTCACTCAGATTCAGAGTTGAAAACAGCTGCAGAAATCAGAATCTCTCTGTGAAAAGGATTTCCTCCTTTCCAATCTCAAGTGATAGTGACAAGTCTTTTAATGGCTTCTACAAAAGCACCCTCATGAAGTAATTCCAATTCCATATATTTTATAAACTAGGAAAAATGCAGAAGAGCTAGAACAGAGAAAGAGAGAGCAAGCCTACACCCATTAGTTGAATTCTTATTAACTAAATGAACCAAAGTGTAATGTATTCAGCTAAGGGGTTTTTATGTATTTTAAATGTAACTTAAAGTGCTAACCCCATAGTATTCCAGGAAAGCTTTAAGATATTAATGGGTACAAACTTTTTTCTTCTTTTTTTTTTCTTCTTTCTATTTTTGTTTGTTTGTTTGGGGATTTTGTTTGTTTTTTAATCAGGACAGCAGAGTAGATTGGGTAAACCACAGCTCCTGGAAAGCTTGTTGGAGATGACTCTGCTAAGAGAGTACATCTGAGGTATCAGTTTAACATGCTACATAAGAAGATGCTCATACCCTGGACTTAAATGTAAATTAGATCAGCCTACTAGGAATGCTTTCAGTGTGAGAAAGGAAAGAATTTTAGGGGCCGAAATGACAGAATGGATAAAAATAAGTACAATCAGAAGGATGGACAAACAGAACAGGGTGAAGGAGGTATCCAGGGTAAGAGAGGGATTCAGAGCAAAGTGTGATCTACTGGTAGAGAAAACAAGGGCAACAAACAAGGTAATTAAGTTTCTAAAGTAAAAGGGAAAAAAAGGGATTAGAAAAAGATTTCTTTTTTTTTTTTTTATTTTGCATTACAAAACCATGATTGAACATGAGAGATAAGGAAAAGAACCTTATGTGAGTACAGAACTAGGGTATGAGATGGAAATGTACTGTTTTAGGACTCAACTAATGCCATGCATTTCTCTGAGTTCGGCAGTCCCTGGGAACACAAAGCTAAGACAGTTGTGACAGTGTACACAACACTACAAATGGCAAGACTCAATCTGTCTCCCTCTAGGTCACGCTCATCATCGAAATCAGAAGAGCTTAAATGACCTTAAGTAACATTTTAGATTATTATAAAAACAACCAGCATTTTGTGTATGTTTATGGTTTTGGAGTTCACTCCCATCACCTAAGGTATGCAGATTCCCTGTTATTCTCCCAAAGTAACCAAAGACAGAAAGGAAGAGTAAGGAAGAACACCTTTCACAGGATTTAGTTTAAAATCTTCATTTCAAAATTTTTAAAAACTAGGCAGTTAAAAGCATTAAAGCATTAAAAATACTACCTTTTAGTATGTTCCATCACAGAGAAAAAAGTTACCAAGAAAGTTATTTTTGTGTCTCAGATATTGATACATACTTTCATGCTTACTGACAGTCATGGAGTACATGGATCATATCATATTATTTTTATGCACTGTGCAAAAATCTGCATGAACAAAAAATTAAGTCTACCTCAAATTTACAGTGTCTTCATACACAAAAAAACATCAGCAACTATTTTCTGTCCCTTTATTGAAGTGTAAATTTTAGATTATGGTGTAAAGTTATATCTACCCTGCTTGAAAAGCAAAAATTTTAAAGCACAACAATCAAGTGCTAAACTAAATCATGTTTTTAATATATGTTTTAGCTATATGCCAGAAAACTTCTAGGAAAATTATATTAAAATCGGGCAGTCACTATCACATACTTACTTACACCACCAAAGTCATTTAACACGTAGAATAAATTTACATAAATATAATCTATTTCCCTGTCCTGCTTTCCTCAGCACCCCAAACCGTTTCTTAATAAATTAAATCAGACTTGAGCACAATGGACTTCACAGTTTTTTGTGTGAATCACAAGATCCTCCACAGGGAATTTCCTTCTCTAATGATCAATAAAAGACCAGTTGCATTTAGACCCCTATGCTATGAGAACATACACTTGTGTTCCCTTCTCCAGACTCTATTTCTTATTTCTGAGTTCTAATCATTTTCCTGCATTCCTCAGGCTTTGTAGTTTCCTTAAGGTTACTATAACCAAAAAATACACAAAAATCTCACTCCTCCTAAAATTTCAATATGCAAAACACTGTTGGCTTTCCCTCACATCTAATATAAGAGAACATGAACAACAAGCATCAGCATTTTCCTAGGTCACATCTGTCCCCCATCTGGGAGATCTTTTACACAGTTCTGACAACATGGGAATAAATATCCATACAGCAAAATACTCAATGGCATAGCAGTTGGATAACTTCACTTAGATGTTTTGAACTAAAGCTTATTTTCACTATTTTTTTAAGACCTATGAGATCAAAGTATCCCTATTATGGAATTATTATAGGATACATATATACACACACATACTTACACAATTAAGAGTGTTATGCATAAAATATTGACTCATTTTCAAAAAATGTGTGAAAAAAACCTCAAACCCCAAATGTTAAAACCCCATCTTCATTCTCACAGTTGTTTTTTCAGAACTCAACTTTGTAAATCAAAACTGTTGATCATCAGTTTTGTACAGTTATCCAAATATAATTTCCACTTGCTATTAAAGTAATATGCATCTTAAAGCTATATATTCATCACATTCAGATACATTCCAAAGTATTTTTCAAATTATATATTTCATACCTATCAACAGAAAGTAACTGTCTCTGGGATAAATTGCAACAACTGTCTGTAGTAGCCCATAACAGTAGACAGCAATACAGGGCAGGAAATGAGGAGCACACCAGAGCCAGCTGTAACTGCAGGAGACATTTTTAGGTTGATGGTGTAATTATTCAAGCTGGAAGTTTGCCAGAAAATCAACTAGCAATACTCTGGCAAAACACAGCCTCAGTTCATTAATCCAGCTCTTTATGTCCCTGAACTAAACATATCATTTCACATTGCATCAAGGCTGGTCTAGTTTACGCAGCTTGTGTGTGCTAATAATGGTGTCTCCTGCTCTCCTAATTATGGACTTATGTTGTACAGTCCCAAAAAAGCTGCTCCATTTTTCTGACAGACTTTTTTTCTAGCCTGCAGTGTTGATAAAAGATGAATGCCCGTATCATTCTGCAGAATACCATTTATGATGTTTTTCCTCTCCCCTTCCTGCATCAAGAAAAAAACCAAAACTCTGCGCAGCAAATCCTCTCAGATGCCTCTAGTTTTACAAAACAAAAATCTACCCAAAAAATCACTGTTAACTAATGATAAAGAAAGATAATAAGAAGCTCTGATACCATGATAATGAATGTGGTGTATTTGCCTAGATCAAAAAGCATAAGCAGTTTAAGCTGATGACTCGAACTCATGAGAAGGCTCCTTGGGAGAAGCTGGAAAAACTGAGTCAGCATTGCAGCCCCAAAGGGAGAGCACTATAAATTCAGAGGGAACAAGGGCACTTACATCAGCATTTGAGATGCTGTACTAAAATTTGACATTAAAAAAAAATATGTAAGCAATAGGAAGCTGAAGTAGGTGACAGATGAAACTGCATGACAGAAAAAACAGGTATCAGCATCAAAATCCTAAATTGAAAAAAAAGAAAACAAAACAAAAAACCAAAACCACCCAAGGACAAAGACACACCCCACCCCAAATATTGGCATAACACTGTCTACATAGAGTATATAGCAAATACTCAACTTATTCTGAGTTGAGTATTCTGGGAATTTAATATTTTTAAAAAAAAATTAGAACAGGTAGGAACAGGAAAACAGTGAAACCAAATATACATATAGTGGACAAGAGGAAAAAACAGCCTCAGGAGAGTCCAAACAGGAATATTCGCTAATCAGTGTTTATGTATAGAAAATTTTAACCCTGCCTGCTCACGTGACCATTTGAGTCCAATTTTCACAAACTGAAAAAACGTCATATGAGTGTTGGGAGACTAACTTACTACTTACTAAAAATCAGTATTTTTTACCTAAATCGTTTAGATTCCTTTTGAAAACTCAGCTGGAGATCTGCCAGCCTCGTTCTAAAACCCAGGACTGACGATTCTGACAGATGGTACCTTTAGATTATAAGATTTACAATGGAAAAAAACTGAGAGGTACTTAATTCTGCTGCAATAAAGGTAATTGCAATCAAAGCCAATACAAAAGAAAAGGTTTATTATGAGCATATATTGAAAACATATTTTTGCCCTTTAAATTTACACACATCTAAGTTTAAAAGCATCTGATATACATTTTAACTTTTCATGGAAAATTGAAGATATATACATGATATTTTTAAAATTTCAAAGCTTTATTTGAAAGCAGTTTTCTTATAATACCAATTTAAAATTAAGATATTAAATTCTGCAAAACCAGAATTATTTCTGCCAGTATTACCCCACAGCTGTGTCCCATGCCCAACTAGGTAATTTTTGTAACATTGTGTATCTTGAAACTTGCAGTTAAACCTATGCAGCATGCAAACTAATGTTAACATTTATCTTATTAACACCAACGCCCAGAAAAAAAATATTTTTTAACATTGCTATTATCTGTATGTTTTCAGACTTTGATAATCTTTGTATATATTTCAATATATACTTGAAACCACAAGTAATTCTATATCGCTGTACTGTTTGGTTGAGAATTGTTAGATTTTTCAGAAACGCATGCACCATAATCCTAATACTACCTTTGCATCCATAGACTTTAAAGCACTGATTAAAACTAGCAAAGTAGGGGAGGACTTTGTAGAGTAGGGTAGATGGTTGGACTCGATGATCCCAGGGGTCTCTTCCAACCTCAATGATTCTATGATTCTATGATTCTTTTTTTACACAGCAGAATAAAAAGCATGTAGAAGATTAAACAGCGAGATTTGGCACTTGGCAGCATGGCTGCAAAATAATGTTTGAGTTCACTATTTGGTGACAAAACAGCTAAAAGGAAAAAGAAAAAAACCCAACCCCATATAAATGCTTTTTTTTACCAAAGTTACAACGTTCTTTATACTCATTGCCATTCACGAAGGTACAGCTATTTTAATACAAATATACTGTAATATATATATTATCAGAGCAGCTGAAATCTTGAAATCATCAAATAAAAGTTACCCAGTTAAGCATCTTGTTCCACATACCTTGTTTGCGTACATCCTCTACAGCAGCAACCAATTCCTCCTTGAGATCCTGGCTCTCTTTAGCAATTTGATCTCCTTTTTCCAAAAAGTTTTGAGTGGCCTGCTCTACTGAAGCAGCCAACACATGAGCCTTCTTAGAGCGCCCTTTCTTTTTGCCAGATGGTCCTTTATTGCTTGTGTTAACAAGCGTTGTTACCTTTGAGAAAGAAAAACAAGTTTTTGTCAATTTAAATGATTCTTCAACTATTAATAGCGCAATAGGTAGTCACCTAATTCAATACCCCCGCTATTTTCTTTATCCTTGAAATGATGTAATGGCCACATGTATTGAATAAAATAAAATTTGAAGTTTAAAATCCAAAGCATGGCAGCACATGCCCCAAAATAGGTTTTTCCTTTAAACATCTATTTAGTCTGGGTAAGAAAATCATAGTCAAGCAGCGAAGCACAAAAAGATAAGAAACAGGTATGGAAAGGCATTGGTGCTAAAGCATCATTTTTGTCACTGTTTTTCATTAAAAAAAAAAAAAAAAAAGAATAAGCCGATCAAATGAAAACCTAACACATATAGGTCAGAAACCACTCAAAATGCAATAGTCCCTTGAGATAAGTTCCATCAGTTATATTCAAGTTGTGACAAAAACATTGTGGATATTTTCCAGACATTAAGGAATGAATAGCTCCTGCTGCAAAGATTATACAAGTTAAAACTATTCAGTTTAGTTTTGCTCCAGTGTATTTACAATATATTGGCATAAGACAACAGCAGATAGTGAAATGATCAAACTTTCTCCCCAGAATTTAAAAACAAAGAAAATCTGCTTCCATGTTGGTAGAATCTCCTAAAGGAATTCCTTAATGAACTGTCAATAAACTGATTGCAAACTTTATTCACAAAGCTTAACAATACACCACAGCGGACACCACAGCGCACACCACAGTTTTTTGCTGGACCAAAAAATCCTTCTATCA
This sequence comes from Calidris pugnax, assembly GCF_001431845.1. Taxonomy (NCBI): domain Eukaryota; kingdom Metazoa; phylum Chordata; class Aves; order Charadriiformes; family Scolopacidae; genus Calidris; species Calidris pugnax. Next base: position 11,521,910 of record NW_015090793.1, read on the forward strand.
TAGAGCCATAGAACAGTTTAGGTTGGAAGGGACCTTTAAAGGTAATCCAGTCAACCCCCCTGCAGTGAGCAGGGACATCTTCAACTACATCAGGTTGCTCAACCTGTCCATCCTGACCTTGAATGTTTCCAGGGATGGGGCATCTACCACCTTTCTGGACAACCTGTGCCAGTGTCTCACAGCTTCATCGTAAAAAAAATATTTCTTCCTTATATCTCTTTTAGTTTAAAACCATTACCCCTTGTCCTGTCACTACAAGCCCTGCTAAAGAGTTAGTCCCCATCTTTCCTATAAACCCGTGACAGTACTGAAAGGCCTCAATAAGGTTCCCCCTGAATCCTTCTCTTCTCCAGGTTGAACAACCCCAACTCCCTCAGCCTCTCTTCACAGAAGAGGTGCTCTAGCCCTCTGATCATCTATGTGGCCCTCCTGTGGACTTGCTCCAACAGGTCCATATCCTTTCTCTGTTGGGGTCCCCAGAGCTGGATGCAGTGCTCCAGTTGGGGTTTCACAAGCAGAGAGTAGAGGGGCAGAATCATCTGCCATGCTTCTTGTAATGCAGCCCAGGATAAGGTTGGGGTGTAATGTGGCCCTCCTGTGGACTTGCTCCAACAGGTCCATATCCTTTCTCTGTTGGGGTCCCCAGAGCTGGATGCAGTGCTCCAGTTGGGGTTTCACAAGCAGAGAGTAGAGGGGCAGAATCATCTGCCATGCTTCTTGTAATGCAGCCCAGGATAAGGTTGGGGTGTATCACTCCACCAGTAAAAGGCTGCCTTTCTGTAAAACAGGAATACTGTATCGGATATCACCAGGTGTTAAATACATGAAAAAATAGCAATAGATCCATAACAGTCTGGGATGCAATTGACCCTAGCCAGGATACAAAGCAGTGACGTTTTGGTGGGCTAAGCCAGAAATTTACTATAAGAAAATAAAAACCTTTGCAATAAAGACAGTGCACTATAAAGCAAAAGATTTCAAAATGAAATATAAAAATTTACTGTCATCTCGTCCTTATTACAAGAAGTATGAAAAGGTGTGTGGTACAGTTGTGGCCAAAGAACCTTTTGTTATGCTCTTTGTGCTACATTTTTTCCTCATTGAGCTAGGGTTTTTTTTTTTGTCAGGTCACATATAAAAACTATGAACAATGGAAGAATTAAAAAAAGAAGGAAAAAAAGAAAAAAAGAAAAAAAATTATATTATCAGGGCTTGAAAACACCATATGCATGGATGTACTGGGTGAAAACAATGTATTCCAGAGTGTTATTTCAGGAAGGAGTCGGCCTGGCTACAGGAAGGTAATATTCTTCCATCATCTGCATGCTTTCTTTCCACTGTTTATATCTAGAAATAATATTTTCGTTGCTAGTTTTCCCTTGAAATTATTCTTCATAAAATTTCCTGAAGATCCTTTTGTGGTTGATCATTGTCTATTTAAGGATTTTAGAATTTTAGAAATAAACAAACTAGGTTCACTCTGTAACCTAACTCAGTTTTGGCAAATGGAATGGATTTGTCCAGTACATCATAAGAATGACTAAGAAAAGCTTTCACGTGCACCAAGCAATAAAATTGTTTAAGCATATGCTTCCCATAAGAAACCTGAAGATTAAGAGAATAATGTCAGAACTTGATCTTCATTATTTGGACTTATTGAAAAAACTTCAGAATAGATCACAAAGTATAGAAAAGAAAAAGATCTGAAGTGAAAAAAAGGTGGTCAATAAACTAAGTCCAATGAGACTATTTAATAGATCTCTATTAGGTAAATGCACGGATCAATAGCTTAAAAAAACAAAAAGCTCAAAATAGCACAAACACAGAGAAGCTGTAGCTGGCAGAAGAACTACTGAAGTCCTGGGAAGACACAGAAATTATTTCTGGTGCCCTAAAATTGTATTTTCCCATCAAAAATCATCAAAACCACTGTTACTGGATTGTAAGTCTGCAAGTCTGCTCCTTCTGTGCACAATTCAACTATTAGGTGGAATTGTTTTCACCTAACTTCACCTACAAAAAAGTTACACATCTTTTGTAAGATCACCTACAAGTACGGAGCTAATGCAGTCAGTGAATTGGAATAGGGATCACAGCTGCCATAGAACACAACAAATGCAGATAGACAGTCAATTAGATATCATTGAAGAGGAAGGGAACCTAGAAAATCAGATTGAGAACAAATAAATAGGTATTCGATTGCTAAATTAAGTGACATAAATCCTGAATAAATATTTTACTATGATAAACTCCAAAATGTTTTGGTGGTATATATAAATATGTTTTCATATATATAGATAGATATAGAGTGAACATGTGTGCGTGCTCTTTTACAAAATGTTTCTACATGTTGGATTTATTATTACAGCAATGGTATCAGCAGAACCAATAAACCATTTTACATACAGCCCTCATAATGCAACAACTATCTCCAGGCAATTTGAAATAAAAAGTACTTAAATAGAAAAGTACATATCCTGATTTAATTTACACCATGTTGACTGAAAAGAGGCCTTCCTCTCAAAAGAGATAAGTATGAGGCAAGTCCTGCAAATATACATTTCTTGAATGGGTAAGCATGTAATATGCAAAGGAAGAATAGTACGTATTCATACATACATACATCGATTTTGATCATGTGCATTTTGTTTAACGGGAACTGGCTGGTCATCCGTTATCACTGAGCCAGGTATCAGCAACCCAGACTGTGGAGAGTGTTTTGCTGAATTCCTAAGGAGGAACTAGTTAGGACACGGGCACCTTATGCAGCAAGCTCTGGAGTGACTGCAAGGCCACATCAGAGGGTGCAATTAAATCAAGAAATGGGAAATAAATATTGATCTATTTTGGCCCATATACTGGGAGGTTTTTCTCTCCATATCTGTAATAAAAATAAGGAGTTTTCAAAATAAGCTAATAGTATATTTTTACAACAGAAAAAGACAAAAATATCTGTATACATTTAAAAAGATAAAAGAACCCTTCTTGAGGACAGAAAGCAAGCTGAGGGTGGTTTGTTTTCAAAGAAAGTATGTTCACAGCACTGAATTTCACGTTCAGCTTTAAATAGTGCTCTCCCTAGAACATTGGTATCTAATTATGGACACCTACAGAAATGCAAACAATTCTAAACCAACCATAAAACAATAAGAAAAGCTTATCAGAACTTCCCACAAAATACAGAAATAATTACAGATTAAAATAAACTATTTAATAGCATTTTCTTTAACACTTTTTTTTTAACATAGGGCAATTGCTTTGTCCTTTGCCAACTACTACGCAGAAATACACAAAAATCACTTAAAGGTCTCTACCAGTGCCCAAAATCTTCTCAGCAAAGAATCTCCATGTCAGAGTCTGTGTAGAGCAGATGTACATGTAGCAGGTCCTAGAGATGAACAGGAACTGGCACTGGAATAAAACCTTTCTTAATGCACTGAGTTGCTACGAGTCCAGAAGTTACATAACACAAGAAATTCCTAATTGCCACAGAAGACGGACACTTTGCTACCACTTCTTATAACAGACATGTAGAAAACAGGAACCCCGCGCGAAATATTCTCTTTCAAAACGAAAGGCTGGTGGATTCATCTTCATCCCAATTCCCTCATAAAAGTTTTGCTGCTGTTTCTTCTTATTCCTTTTTTTTTGTTTCTAGCATTAAAAAAAAAAAAAAAGGAAAAAAAATCCAACAAAAAAAGTATCTAACATGTCAATGCTCTGATTCAAATATAATCATGAAGTCTTATAAGATGTGCTAGCAAGAGAGCACAACAAGTTCATAAACGGTGCTAGAGATATTGTCTGCCAATGTACCTTTAGAAACAAAGGTTTATAAATTTTAAACAATGGAGACCGACAAACATGAAATACATGAATAGCAACATCTTACTACTATCTAAACCACAGCAATCAAATGCTAGTAGTTCGGTATTTTTTTTTAATTTTATTTTGATTCCAAAGAGATCACCTGGAACACACAGATAAGATCATTCAAATAAAAATGAAGAACAAATCTTGAGTCCAACTAGATCGGTTTTATATACATTTAAATTCAATTGAATACAATAAGAAAGTGAATGAACACCCCTTATAACTACATTGGTTACTATTCTCAATTGTTATTTTTTTCCAGTACACAGCTATTTTTAATTTAGATCTGCAATCTGAGATTAGTACAAGAATTAAGCCATACTGGGGACACTCCTTCGATCTGAAAATATTTGTCAGCTTACGTGAAACCCTAGTAGACTGCTTTCTTGTTTCTAAATATTTGAAACAGATTTAAAATTAAATGGAGAGTGTAGTTCCTAATTCAGTTTATAGAACCCCCTTCAGCAATTAAAATGACTAGTGACCAGACAAATTTCTATTTCTCTTACACTCTAGGTTAGGAACCATCAAGAGGAAGTTAGATTTTTCATATTATTATTTAAAAAAAAAAATCAATTTAAATGTTAGAAACTTTGAGATAGATCCATTTTTTCTGTGAAAACAAATTTCTTAGAAAAAAAACAAAAACCAAAAAACTCTAACATCAAAGAAATGGCTGATGTAGATTAATGAAAAAGTATTTCTCAATACTTTTATAATATATATTAATACTACAATATATAATAATACTACAAAGAAAAGGAAGAGCAATATAATCTTCAGCGTGCACCACTGGAACATCTTAACATCTGCTGTAACGTGTTCTGTGGATGAGGACAGCAGAGAGAAGACATCTATTCTAGTTCCAGCATTGTCACTCAAGTCTCTGACCTTGTACCCATCATGTTTCCTATATATGATTTAATTTCATTTTTCTATTCCAGACACTTCAATCTGCTTGGAAAATTATTCAATATGACATTCACTTAAATTAACTTAATAGGTAAAACTAATTATTTTGCCCAATCAGGGCTACAAACTAATTTAATCAAGCAATACTGTTCATCCATTTCAAAGAGTCTCATTCACAGCTCCAGAAACAAACACTGGATGTTAGTTTCCTTAAGAAAAGAAAAAGAAAATATGCACTGCACCCAGATTTAATTTGACATGTGCATCTTTCAGCTATTTTAACAAAAGTATATATTGAAAACTCTGCCATATATAATATCTTGCACGTGTAAATTCATGTCCTTCTAAAAAACCTCCACATTCTGAATTTATCAATCACTGCAAGTGTGGGAGTAAACACAAAGAGAATGATGTAGCCTAACATGGACTATTCCCAATGTACTGTTTCAAAAGTAATCTGCCTATCAAAACTAGTTAATGTGAATTTATAAGCAATGATCAATAAACTGTACACTAACTGGAATGGTTGGGTTTTATTCTCTCAAAATGAAACTGAATCATCACAGAGCAAGAGACTAAAGATTTTGCTGAAAGGCAGAAAGCAAGGAGAGGAATCATTCTCTAATCTGGGGTCAGGAAAAGTCAATTCTGGATTCCAGCCGTTACACTAACAGGTTGGGTTCTGCGTAATACACAGCCCTTACAGGAAGAAAACCACTCAAAAAATTGGAATCTAGCAATTTTTCCCCACCTTGTCTCAGTTACTTTTAAATTACACTAAATTATTAGTTAGTTTGAAATGCTAAGAAAGCAGTCTTTTCCAAAATTAGAAATAACATTCAGAAAAGTCAGCTATATTTGGAGAGAGGAAGGAGGGAGGAAGACTTCTTATACACATACATTCTTCTTATAGAGTGTATTAGCTACTTTCCCCTTTTAAAAAAGCTATATATGAACCCATAATTTAATAAAAATTGCATGATAAAAAGAAAAAAAAAATCTGTAATTTTATTAACACTATTACACCATGCTTGGGTTTTTCAGAAGTGTCTACCCAGAAGATTTTAACTGCATTCCTGTTGAAAAAAAAAAAAAAAAAAAAAACACAAAGAAAATCCAAAAATCCAAAACAAAACAAAAAACAGAAAAAGACAAGAACAAAGCTCAGACCCCATTTTTTTTGGCAGGGCTTTAAAGCTAACTGGTTTATTTTAGATATCCCACCTATGCTGGTACAAAGGAAAGAATGTCTCTATCAGCTTCTGTTACTAATTAATGCAAACCTCACCCAAAATTCTGTACAATTATCAAACATATCACTTGATAATTGCCATAAGCTCATTTGGCAACCCTATAATGATCCTACCTTTGCAATCACATGAGGGAACCTTGCTCTCTTATTTTATTAAAGAAGCTTCACACAGTTCTAGCACAGCACTCTGTTGGAGAAACAGAACTTCGCTAATTAATAGTTTAGTCCCATCCCGAATTAAGTCTTCCTTACACAGCTCCAGCGGCACAAAATAAAGGTGAGGATGTCTTTGCTAAAAGCAGAAAATTCTATTAACACGGATTTCCCTGTTGCAGAGGTCATGTGCGGGCAGGGATGCCAGAAGTGAAAGGGAATAGAGCTAGATCACATACTTCTCAAATTAATCTCCAGTCAGCAGCTACAGCTCATAGAAAAACATTCCTGGGTCTGTGAATTAAACTGTCTTCCCTACAGATTTTTGAAATGCATGGGCCAAAAGTTGAAGAATTGTAATACTGATGCTCTCCCTCCTTTCCTCAAATGCATTAGTTTCTCAAGATTTTCCATAACCACATTAGAAAATATATTCACAATTTTTCAGGAAAATATTTATATGCCTTTTGGTTTTTTAATTATTATTATACTAATCCTTGTGGTTTGTTAGTGATCACTCATCTAGGACCGATGCCTTGTTATTACACACTGGGTGATGAAAAGCTTCAGAGAAGCTTTAACCAGTCAGGTTAAGGACGGGTCAAGTCAAGAAGGACTTGAGGATACTGGTAGATGAAAAATTAGATATGAGCCTGCAATGTGCCCCTACAACCTAGAAAGCCAATTGTACCCTGGGCTGCATCACAACTGCAGCCAGCAGGTTGAAGGAGGTGATTCTACTCCACTCTTATGAGGCCCCACCTGGAGTACCGCATCCAGCTCCAAGGTCCCCAGCACAACAAAGACATGGACCTGTTACAGCGAGTGCAGAAAAGTGCCACAAAAATGGTCAGAGGGATGGAACACCTCTCCTATGAAGAAAGACTGAGAGAGTTGGAGTTGGTCAGCCTGAAGAAAAGAAGGCTTTATTGTGGCCTTTCAGTACTTAGAGGGGACTTATAAGAAAGATTGAAAAAGACTTTTTACTAGGGCCTGTAATCACAGGACAAAGGGTAATGGTTTAAAATGGAAAGAGGGTAGATTTCGATTGACTGTAAGGAAGAATATTTTTGTGATGAGGATGGTGAGATGCTGGAACAGGTTGATCAGAGAAGTTATGGATGCCCCATCAGTGGATGCACTCAACATCAGGTTGGATGGGGCTCTGAGCAACCTAGTGCAAGGTGTCCCTGCACATGGTATGGGGAGGGCACTAGGTGATCTTTAAAGGTCCCTTCCAACCCAAATTATTCTATGAATCTGTGATTCTATAATTTTTAAATCCCAACGACAAAAGCTGTTGGAGTTTCTCAGAGGGCAGACAGCAGTTATCTCTTTGCTTGTTTTTAATAAACCAAAGCAGGTTTATTAAATTTATTAAATGCAAACATTTATATTACGAAAATCATATACTTTGGTTTGGTTGTGACAGGTGAAACCAAAGTAAAGGAGTTTCTTTGAAAGATCAGTAATTATTTGCAAAAAAAAAAATCACTATTCTCCCCTACATCCTTTCCATTTTTAAGTAAATATTATTTGTGCTTCCCAGTGGCATTTCTTGAATGTGAACAGCTACAAGTTATTCCTCTCTTCTCATACACTCATATATCACCAAGCTTCTGGAAACATTCAGTGACCTGAAAAAAAGACAGTCCTGACATTTTAGTGCAAGGGCCCTTTTCTTTCTAGATATAAGGCTACCCTTCCACTCGAATGCACATCTTATTGCCTCACTGGTTATACTAATGGTATTCCCTTGGGTGTTGTTTTTCAAAACCCTCCTGTTTCCAAAAGAAGTTTGTTTCATCAAAGAAAAAAATCACTACACCTGTCTGGAAAACAAGAACTTCATTTTCCAAACTGTCTCAGGGTTGAGTTTTCTTTTTTTGTGTCCTTTGGCAGCAGGAGACCTTTCAAAATACCTTGGGAGAGAAACAGATTGCGCTATGGGTTAAAGCACTGGCATGGGTTAAAGCACTGGCATGGCTGTAGGAAGACAGGATTCAATTCCGTGTTCAAAATGAAGTAGAGAACAGACCTGAACTGGGTTTTGTGACCTTCTTCACTTTGATCATCAAGAACCGGAGTAAAAACACATGGGACTTTGCTTTATGTATTCCCAACTCTACACACCATAAACTTAATTTATGATACGGCTCATTAGGTAATCCTATTCTAACTACATTATTGAGCAAAATACAGTAGAAAATACTTTCAACAACGACTTTTCCATTCACATAAAATAGAGAGAAGAAGTTAACTTGAGTTTTTTTCCATATTGCTGCTTATTGTCTAGTACTGTAGTACTGCGGAAAAAAAAATGTTTTTTTTTTCTGTATAACACCAACATAATTGTGAACACAGAAGTTCTGCTGAGCACGATTCAGTCCTTGATATAATTCCTTTTTTTGATAATAATCTTTCTTCAATTTTCTCTATCAACTTAAGTAATTTGCCACTGTCCTTAGCTCATAAATCATAACAGCTTACATAATTAACTCTTGTAATTATCTCTGCACAATTAGCACCAGCTGTCTACCTAATTCATAAAACTGAAATTCTTTTTATATTATATATAGATATTTGAATTTTAATTGAAAAATGTAACTTTCACCTATCCACACTGAATTCCAGTGTTTTAACCCAGTCTTTTTGTACTCCTTCCAGTTCCCTTCAGTGTTTGCAAACACCTGCTGGTTAGAAGAATTAAGAAATAGGCAGACTATTCTCTCTAATGTATAAATTATTAGCTAGGATATTAAAAAATGCCAGTGACACACCTATCTTTTGGATGCAAAGTACGTAAATAACTTGGGCAACACGGATTAGAGTCAGTATATTTTAATCCAATCTATCTTGGGGACAGCTAGCTGCTCTGCTTCACGTTTCTGCTGCCAAACACAAATTCCTGAACAAATTTGCATATTTCTATTCTGTCTACATGATGTACCTTTAGGATGTAATTTAGAGATAGCAACACCATTACTGTTAATTTATATTCTTCTTATCAGTGTTCAAACCATGGGAAAAGGCTTATATCCTAGCCAATGTGAATGAATATTATATAAGGCGCTTTTAATGTTCTTCAGAAAGTATTTTAAAGTTCTTCAGCAAGTATTAATTCTCTGTGGAATTTCCTACTACTTGTTGTGTTAACAAAAAGAAGGAAAAAAACAATAAATAAAACCCCATCACACTTATTTGCCTCCTACAAATCTTCCTGAAAAATTATATTTTATACAGTAGACATACAAACCTGTATGTCATTTTCACTGACTCTCCTACAACTGAAACAAGAATTAATATCAGTTAAGTTATTAAAATGTCTCTCCTAATATATTTTTCTTCTAATTTGTAATAAATTAGGAGCCAAAATTTTTAAACTCTCCTTTTGTGACAAAGTTCTATGGTGAACTGCAACTAAACTACTGTGATGCTATTTAGAAGGCAAATAAGAATTCCAGCTTCTTATAACTCCATCATATAAGGATTACCTGGCTGACAGGAAAAAGAGATCATGTTAATATTTCACTAATGAAAGAGAGCAGATTTATATTCTTCAAGTTTCCCATGGATTCACTTGCTCATGTACAGGACTCGAGATTCCCCATACCATCCACCCAGACAATTTGCCTCAACTGTGACCCCAGGAAAAGCCCTAAATATACAGAAATGGCTTTTCAATTGCTACAGCTCACTCAACCTCTGTGCAAAGCCTGAAAAGAAGAACGCCAATTAGTGCCATTTACAGTGATGCTGCACTGTGGTGTGAACGCTTGTCAACTGGTAACAGCACTGGGAGCAAGACCATCTCATGAAACTGGCAGTATAAAGAGCAGTGTTAATTACAACATACCCTCTCCGTCTCTGTGCTGTTACAATTGCAAAACCTCTCTTTTAAGAACTGAATAAACCCCTTCCCGAACACATTTCTAGTATCTTGTTAGGAATTTTGATAATTCTAGCTTTTGCCAACCTAAAAAAACTTAAGCATGTATTTAATAAGAGTAATTATACAATGGGTTACTATCACTTTGAGAAAATAGCCTTCAACAAAACTATTGCCCTAATCTGACTCCTAAAAAATCTGCTCAATGCCTTTAATGTAAGTAAAACATAATAGTCAAATTTTAAGATTTTTCCTTCTGTTCCTAATGCACCGTGGGTCTTCTACTTGCACAAAAGGTCTTGCTCCCAGTCAAGCACAACTGCCAAAGACAGTATGAAATGCACAGATTCCCATTTTTTTCAGTTTTTCAGGTTACACCAAGAGTGTTAGGCTGTACCATTTCAAAAATTTTAGTTTATGATTAGTGTTAAGCATGTGTTTTCTGTCATCTATTTCTTCATTATGGACGTTGACACCGGTAAAGGCAAGGCAAGTTAGTTATCTCCAGATTATTATCTCCATGCAACTCACCAGTGGTTAACAACCTACAACCTAAAAAATGGTCCCTTAGACAGAAAATCATGAGGTTTCTCTTATCTCAACTAAAAATAATCAGAAAGCTAAAGTATACCTGATAATCAATAAACACACATTAAGTGGAAGTGACCTCAAAGCAGAAAGAAATCTTAACTTTCAAGTGCTGTGTCCAACGGTCTTAGCAACAACTGAGCAGTAATTGAGGATGAAGTAAATTTTTTAATTCAATAACTTTAATTTATTTAACTTATCATAGTTAATAAGTTATTGCTAGTTAATAAGTTATTACTAGTGCAACCCCACTACTTATATTTGTTGTTTTCCTTGTTAGTTAAAACAGTAAGTGTCACTAATGCCATAAGTGCATTTTCCTGTTTTTCTCCAATTTTACCAATTTTTAATTCAGGGAAAAAATATGTTACTTTCATAAGAACAAGAAAAGTTGTTATCATGTGCAATTTGATTTAAGTATATGAAGCCCTCAAGAAAAGATGCTAGCAATCTACGTGAATTATGAGAAATAAAAAATAAAAAACACTTCATTAACTCTAATTAATTCCAAAACTGAATACAGAACTAATAGTCAAGCTTAAAAATGCATAACATGCATGATGTGAGATATGTAGAGTAGCTAGCTATGTATTATTATCACAAAATTAAATTTTGCAGTACTTAAATGGTATCAAAAGTAAACTACTGGTATTATGTGGGAGAAAAACAACAAAGCGGTTTCCATTTCCATAGAGTTATCAGTATTAACCAAACAGAAATGAAGCCTCTTTGTCTTAACTACTGGTCAGCAGATCCTCAAAATCTCAAAAATAACCCAAGAAAAACACACACATCTGTTGCTGAATCAGAACCAAAAGTTAGCATATTTGTACTCATCTCCAAGTACTAAATCTTTTGAGAGCTGTACAATAAAAAAATTACCAAAAATCTTCTTAGCATCAAGCTTTCTCCCATTTAGCCAATAGTCTCTATTTCTCCCAGTTCCTCAGTAGAATAAACAATAAATTTAAAAGTTGTCTGACTCATTCAAGGAAGATATTTCATTTAACCACATGAGGGCACACCACACTAGAGTAATTCTATTCTCTAAACCGAGTTCTAATAGAACGTGCTCCTTGTAAAATCCCTGGGTTTAGTGAATTTTGAGCTGTATTATTGGATTTGTATAAGACTTGTCACTATAAACAGCACATACTTTACAAAGTTAAATTCTTGGTTGATATTTAACATACCATTTTCTTGACACTTCTTTTTGTTTTAAAAATCTGTTAACAGTCTTAAATGCAACATTATTTAGGATTTAGTTCTCAAAGAAAACCAACCACAAAGCAGGCAACAGTTGTATTGGCTAGGAGGAAAAAAAAAAAGGGGGGGGGGGGCAGGTGCTGATCTCTTTTCAGCTGATGATGTATTGTACACTTCATAAAAAAAGCAAGCACCATACCATAACTTATAAGAAAGAGTACTGTCCAGAAGACAACTGGAGCAGTCCTTTTGCTCTGTGTGGCACTAACAAGGCCTTTACCAGCATCTCCAGTTGTGGCTGCTAAAATTAAAGAAATACCCAGACTCTCCACAAGGTGAGTAATGGGACCAAGCAAAACACTAAAAAATATAGCTTGTAAGGAAAGGTTGAAGGAGTTGTGACAGTCTGCCCTGGAAAATGAAAACTGGTAATCAATCATCAGACGGGGGGGGGGGGGGGAGGCAAAAGAGTGATAGTAATTTCCTTAGTAATGGTTTACAGCTTTTTTTGCCTAATTCTGAGGTTATTTATGTTGGGGGGAGGGAGGGGCAAGGGTAAATTTTATTTCCTACCTTACTAGGTATTGCACCTAAAATAGAAGCTTTAATATTGTCTATTTTGTTTCATTTTTTTCTAATGTCTACTACATTGTGTTAGAGAAAATAACACAAGAGGATTTAAATAATCCTTAACTGGATACTAAACTAAGTTAGCAGGCAACTATAAAGGCAGGTAGGACTACATTTAAGTTTACCATAGGGAGGTTAATCTCTCCAGGCTTCCACTAGCCAGAGAAGAGAAGCTGGCATTCCTGAGAGTCCCCTCCATTAGCTATTGATGGAGCCTCGAAGACCAGCTCTCCCAGGGTAATGTAATTGTTTGTGAACTCTCCTAAATAGCATTTAAAACAATCTTATATATCACTAAAAGCCTAAGGAAAAAGATTCCCAGGAGTTTCAGTTTCAATTGATGTAAAGTACTGCAAGTGAAAGAAGCAAAATACTTCAGACATATGCAGCAAGTTAGTACTTTAGTTTCTCTGTAACAAGCAATATATCTTTTTTTAATGAAAACCTTTCCCATAAAGAACAGCAAAAGACAGAAGCAAGCAATCTTCCACTCTATTTATACAACAGATTAAATCAAAATCCCCCCCAAATGGATATTATTTATATTTCTGGGAGTTCTATTTCAAATAGTATAAAGAATAATGAAATTAACTTATTCTTTGAGTCTTTTGTTTTGTTTTCTTCTAAATAACAACCAACTGTGTAAACCGAAGAAAATTATTTAAAATTACTACCAAGAAAATGAAGAAAATATTTTTTTTCCAAGAAGACTGTTACACCTTCTTTAAGGCAAAATGTGGACAGTTTAGAGCCAATGAGAAGTGCCATGCTGGACCTTGTTCTTACCAAGGAGGGATTGGTGGGGAATGTGAAACTCAAGGACAGCCCTGGCTGCAGAGACCACGAAATGACGGAGTTCAAAATCCTTAGGGCAGCAATGAGGGTGCACAGTAAGCTCACTACCCTGAACTTCAGGAGAACAGATTTTGGCCTCTTCAGGGATCTGCTTGGTAGAGTAAACCCACTTATGCTAAGCCCACCAAAACAGCCGAGTATGAATTTGCCCTTTTTCCCCCCACAATGTTGGTCTCCAGTCTCATGTTCAATTGTTGTCTACTAGGACTGTTATGTCCTTTTCTGCAGAGAAGTGCCCAGAGAGCCCACCCCCAGCCCTTATCATGACATCAGATTACTCCATCCCAGCACAGGACTTTGTGTTGGCTTTTGTTGAGCTTCGTTACGTCTCTGTCAGCCCATTTCCTCACCCTGTTGAGGTAGTCCTCATAGCAGCCCTAGCCTTTGAGTATATCCACTGTCCTCCCAAACTGGTGTAATCTGGAAATTCATTGAGGATGCATTTCACCCCTTTGCCCAAAACAAAGACAAGACATTAAACAATATCAGCTTGGCACCAAGCCCTGTAGAACACTCCTGGCAATTGTTGGCCATCAATCACTGACCACTACTCCTGAAGTCCAGCAGTCCGCCAGTTTTTGACCTGCTTTGCAGTCCATCTATCCCCTGTACGTTGTACAGAAGTTGAGAAGGCAAAGCATGTCTTTTGTCTACAGTCAAAACCTAGTCCCTTGACAGAGCACTCAATTTCTCTCTATTGTGTACCTTTTACACAGAAATACAGAAAAGAAAGCTATCCTAAAAAATAGAGGAATACAATTGTGTTATTACAAACAAATTGTGTGAGAGACTTGAAGGAGTTTGTTGAAAGGTTGTTTTGCTTCTTTTGTGGGTTTGTTTGGGTTTTGTTTCTTTTTTTTAATATCAACTGACTGAGCTTTCAACTTATTACTATTCAACTAAAATGAGATTCAATTCTGTCTTTTGATGATCATATCAGCTACTAGAGAGTAACACCCTCATCTACTTGGGCTGGGATGGATATTACTCTTCAGTAGAACATATTCCATGCGTTAAAAGTGCACTGTGCTATGCTGGCACACAAATTTAATTTTATTTTAGAATTTTATCACTGGGAACCTGCCATGGCAGTCCAGCTTGCTAATTCAAATAGCCTATTCAGAAACAGAATTCTAGACATGGCAAAGAGAACCTTTGCAGAAACCACCTTCAGTCAAACTAGAAGCAAGTACTGGCTTTCTTCCAGGATTTGCCAGAAAAAAAATATCTCTGTATTCCTTCTACTGATCTTGATTTTTTTTCAGAAGAACAGAGAGCAGCAATGTCATCCCACACAGAATACTTCTGTCCCACACATTCCACAGATAGATCTACTTGAGTAGACATCCACAATTTTTTCCACTGTTTGTTTCAACAAAACCATGAGTAACAGATCTAATTATCCCGCTGCATATGGTACCTAAACCTTTCTAATCACCACAGAACTAGGCATTTGTCTGCCTACCTGAAAACTCAATTTAGATTTGTGGTTTCCTCCCATGGTAAAGAGATCTGATTATTTTCCACACCTGCTGCAAAAGCATCAGTCCTTCCTAACCCACTGTATCTTACCATTATCACTATCATCATCAATTTTCTGAATAGTAATGCAGTAACAATAACTTTGGATTAAACAACCATATGGAGAAGGAAAGAACAAAATTACAAATTTGAGGTGAAATAACCCTAACTGGCAGTGACAGCCAATAAAAGTCTTAGAGAAGTAAAAGAAAAAAATCTGATATATATATTCCCAGCAGTAAGTGGCAATTGGTAGAACAAAACAGCAGGTGCCAAAGAGATGGTGTTATGTCTGAAACACAGAAAGTGACATTAAGCTGGTTTTGAACTCTTTCCTGCACAAGCAAAGGCACACAAAATAAGCTTTTGTATTAATTAACATTAAAGCATATGGACTTCAGGCTGTATTTTTAACAATAAGCTATTTAACAAGGATGTCATCCTTAACAATATATAATTCCATATTACATTTTTACACTAATTATCTCAGTAGGCTATTACTGCTTAAAACTAGAAAAGAAGGTAGATTTTTTCCCCCCCCAGTTGGCTTCCTAATAGGCACCTCTTACCTGTGTTTTCTTTAATTTTGAAAAGAAAAGCCTTTGCAAAATGCCAAAATTACCTAAGATAACTGTTACAGAGAAAATACAACTGTTCTTCTACCGCTAACTACTGCTCAAGGAAAGAATGGTAGTTCTTCACAAACACTACTAGACAAGTTGAAAACCATCCAACAGTTTTTGAGGAGGCAGTTTAATTTCTTTGTCTTCAGAACAATGCACAGAGTCAGTAGAAATTTCTGTATCTCTAACTAGGAAAAAAAGAAAAGATTGACTCACAAAACACCCCAAAAATGTAAACAAATAAATCTGAATGTACAATATGGAAAGTTTCAGGCAGTTATCATAGGGAATGTGTAACACCTTGTGAAAATATTATCTGTAGTATAACCTTGGAGTATCTAGAAATTCGGAAAAGAAATATTAAGATCCACCAGTGGTAATGTTTTTTAATCACGACAGTGAAATTAGAGCAAATGATTTAAAGGACAGTCATTTAGCCAAACTAAACATCCAAATTCTTCTACTCTGTCATGTGAAAGACTGCACATTATACTGACTGCTGTTTTAAGGAGTGCATTTAAACATGAATGCATTTCCTGCGCTGTTTCTAGATAACTCATTTTCGCTATTTGCTGCAAACTGTATGAACATCATTATCAAGGAAGGAACAAAAAAACTTTTCCTTCTTTTTTTTTTTTTTTTCTATGAAGCACACAGTTCTGAGTTACTACATAAAACATTCCCTTATAAATGTAAAGAAAATTGCATTTATATAGTGTAAGACATAAATTAACCTAGGTACATTCTGGAAGGAAGTAAAAAAAGTTGATTTTCCTGTTGGATCACTATACAACCTAATTCTACATTACTGAACATCAGTTTCACTAAGATTTATCTATCAATGCAAATTCTATTGATTTTTATTTATGGGAATTATCCACAGGGATGGCAGAATGATGTGTTCAGCCTGTGATTGAAAAAAATGCTTCTTTATTGCTAATGTATGAAGTTTTGGAAGTGTCACCAGAACTTCTTGAAAAAGAAGGAATAAAAGAGGTATAAAAGCCTAATGTAAACCAACCCTGTTTATTTTGGATTGTTATAAAACTGTATTTGAGGCCAGATTTGTACTAGAAAGATTTGCTGCCAGAACTGTTGCTGATTGCTGAATCTCATCTTCAAAAAGCATGGCTTTTTTGTGCTTTGCAGGGATTTTTTTAGGCAACAGCACTGGCCCATCATGAACATGAGTCTATGACTTACAGCTGCTGATCCTGCTATACTAGCAGACCATAACCATACTGGATTTTCACTTGGCTCAAATAAATTGTCTTATTCACAAATCAGTTGAGCTAAACTAAAAGCCCACTATGACCAATTGCTGTCAATTTAAAATCAAGCATATTTTACCTTATAGTTTTGCCTAACTACAAATGGCTTAATGTACATAATAATATGTTAGTCTGCGCAAGTAAGAGCCCTTACGCAAAGACTGTATTACTGCAATATGTAGACCCTGCTTAGCATTTAGCTATGAAAAATTATGATCTTGCACTTTTTCCATTCAGTCTTAGACTTCTTCAAGGCAATTTTTTGTGGTCAACTTGACACTAAAAACACAATAATGGTAGGAAGAGTAAATGAACTTTCATACATTTAGTGCAGGTCAACACGCTCAGACTCTATTTTTACCCATTGTAACACTACACTTAAAAATTCAAGCAGGATTCTACTGAAATATGATTTTGCTCTTTTATTCATTTTTTTTTCACTTTGTCTTACGAGTATTGGCCTCAACTTCTCTAATAAAAAACCATGCAAACCTTTTCCATACACAAACTTTTTCATGACAGAGCATTAACTAGAAGGTGTTTCCTTAGTACCAGCTTTCAGGACTGAAGATTAATTGTCATTCTTAATAAATAATACCAAATAATGCAAAATTTGTAAGAAAACCTTTTAGTATTAAAAATGCCTACTTTAAAGTCTGAAGGCCCCTGTTAATTGAACTAGTTTTCCATTAAATTCTAGGTCAAATAAATGTGATTCGCTGTGTTGACAAACAGTCAGAAAGGTGGAAAGAGGTTTTAGAAGTAGATGAGGGAGTAGGATATAGAAAAGCACATGCCTAACAGATTATGTTGGGGTTTTGTTTGGTTGGTTTTAATATCTAAACTGCAAGAAAAAATACAAAACAAATCCTGTGGAATACCCTATTGAAAAGTTTTATATTGTCTACATTATATAGTGCCAGTTACTTGTATTCCTTTGAAAGCTAAATGCAGGTTAGATTTAATTAGGTCATTAGACTATATTTGACATAATTTCATTTGAAGTCTCAGTTTCATCTTATCTCAAATCACAGCTCCCAGCAAGAAGAAAGGGACTACTCAGTGCATATTAAAGCCAAATAAAACTATTAGCACTCTGAAAATCCAGAAATTATGAGATTCTTGAAATCTCAATGCTCACCATGGAAACAACCTGCATCTCTATACAAATGGGTTCAAGCCTACTGAGCAAGTTTTTTTCAGCTGGTTGGTCAGATTGTTCCTAAAGTAGGAAAACACAATCTCCAGAAATAAAAAAAAAAAAAAAAAAAAATGCTGAATTTTTCAGAAGTAATCCACAATTTTAATACGAACTCGAAAGAAGAACAATCTCACTTCACTCATCCCAGCAGATACTCACATGGGTCTGCAACACAGTGACCAGAAATATATTAACAGAATTAATAAAGTTATTAATTTGTGAGGGAAGAGTAGGAGAATTTTGCTTCAACTGTTTATTTGTTAGCCAACAAGAAACTCTGTAAAGCTTGATGAACATCTTAACAAATATCTTAACATCAGCAATTAAGAAGAACAAGTTTTAAGAGAGCAAACATCTTTCTTGTCTAGTTAGGGGTGTCCCTGCTGACTGTAGGGAGGCAGGACTAGATGACCTTTGGAGGTCCCTTCCGGCCTGGACCATTCTATGATTCTTGGAAGTATTTATATTAACTTAAGAAAGGGATTACACATATTGAATAGCAGTAAATGTTTCTTTTCAGGAAGACAAATACATCAGTGTGCAGTTTAAGCATGATTAGGAAGATTTACATTTCCTGGGTGTCATCTTCTCTTATCTAATATTCCTCTGTGTATTCAAGGTTTTTTGTTATTGTTGTTTTTAATTATTTGAAATTTTTTTACCCATGACTGTGAATACAAGCAGTGTGGAAATTGATTAATTAAAATACAATCAGCAGGAAAGGTTCCATTCTTAGGTAACAAAATCAACCCAAATTAACATTCAGCGTTATCCACCAGTACTAGACAGACAGAAACCGTTCCTATTAATTCATTCAGACATTCAGAAGAGCTAGAAGCTGTTCAGTACTAGAATAGACATTGCTATACTTTATTGTCTCCCAAAGCCTTGCTTGGGAATTCAACACTTACAGAAAGTGTGTTTTTTCTTTTAATTATATCGATTACAAAATAGGTAAGTAAGATAGACTTAAATTACATATAAAAAAAAATAGCATAGCATGAAAAGAAGTGGCAAACAGCAACAGTGAGGCAGGATCTGCCTCAAAATGACAGATTTTTATTTTTTTTAAAGAACAGAATTCACACACAGATCCTCAATATTTCCAGTATCTGGCACTAACAACAAAAATTGAAGACTATATCTAAATAACCTGATGGTTTCCTACATAGGCAAATGCAGGTGTAAGTAACATGTTCAAGAGGCTTAAATATTCCCTTTTATTTCCTAAATGAAACTGAAGTTGCAGAAAGGACATCAAGTTAAATAACCTTACAAAATTATAATAGAAATCCATGCTACAATTGCTAATTTTTTTTGCCAGAATATGAATTCAAGTAGTTAAGTATTTATGATATCTTTAATATCATCAGTTATGAATGGAAAATTGATTAATTTTAATGTTTGATTGCACAGCAAAGATTTCACATCTATTAACTTTTCAAAACCAAAATGTTTTCTTATTTAACTACAGATGCTCTGAAGGAAGTTTTTTCCCCCCTCCCATTTCAATGACTTTGAAAAAAAAAAAAAAAAAAAAGTAGCTTCAGGAGCAGCCTTGTCTTTTGCTATAAACAATCCACTCTTAAACAGCTTTATAAAAATTCCCCAATGCTGAATTTAAAAGATAGGTGCACAAAGAACTAAAAAAACAGTAGCACGGAGTCAGGGAGCAAAAAGCTCTTGAAAGTATGAACAGTCACTTTGTTGTGAGTTTGTACAGCACATGGTGCAACAGAGCTCTCAGCCACAGCAGCACTGGCTAGAAGA
The DNA here is from genome assembly GCF_001431845.1 of Calidris pugnax. Lineage (NCBI taxonomy): Eukaryota > Metazoa > Chordata > Aves > Charadriiformes > Scolopacidae > Calidris > Calidris pugnax. Next base: position 11,541,654 of record NW_015090793.1, read on the forward strand.
TACTGAAGTTCAAATACATGATATTATTCATTAGGCAGATGATGCTACTGGCTGAGCATTTTGTAATGAATCACAACTTCTCTTCACTTTGACTCGGGGGCACAGCTTGCACTCAAAGATAAAGTCCCCGTTTAAAATCCTGTTACCATGGGAAGAATGTCTGCTGATTTATCTCCAGCTGATAAATTCCCTGATTTTTAAGAACGCATTATGTTGCTTATTAGTCTCAAACTTGAGCACCAACTGGGGGGAAAGCCAGACTTGATCACCTAGAATATAAGGGTCTTTCACACTAAGTGGAAGGGAATAATTTATTACCAGAATAAGAAGCCTCAGTGCCAACCTGAAACTATGCAATCTCTAAAAATAATGAAAATTAAACTCTACACAAACACACATGCACCAGGAGCACTTTCTGTGTTTGTTTTTAATACAGAGAAAAGGATTGCTCTTTCAAGAGATGGCAGGGAATTTTCACAGAAAAAGGCAAAAAACACCATGAAAACTCCCACAATATTTAGTTAAAATTTCATTGCTCATTATTTCTAATTATCAGTCTCTGAGTGAGGACAAACTTTATGGTTGTTTATTTTTGACCCAGTCCTTGATCCCAATCCCAACACTTAATACAAATCTTACAACTTTCTTAGAATAGTAGAATCTGTCAATCTTTTTCCTCTTGAAGAAAAATGCCTAGAGAATTGAAACAAGAAGAAGGTCAAAATAAGCATTGTGACCTTTCCTCTTTTCTTTATGACAAAAACCCTTAATATTATGCCTTGTGTTTGTTCACATCCTTTTTTCAGGAAATTGCTCGGATTGTAGCCATAACCTTTCACAAACCCCCAAATAATATAACTCAATAATAAAAGTAATTAAAATGTAACAGCTAGGCTCCCCTGACCCAAGATCTTACATGTAGTGATCTCTGACCATCAAAGGTCTCTATCAGTTTTACTTCCTCTTGGGCTTGTGATAGAGATTTAACTGAAATACTTCAGTTTTCAAATTTAGCAACGGACACAGGGAAGATACTGGAGAATTTAAGAACAATTTTGGTGTTTGATACGTGAATAAATGGAAAAGAAACAGATGACATAATAAGCATAAAATACAATATTATATTAATGAAATTAATTAAAACCTAAAGCTGACCACAAAGAAGCAGAGAGGACACTTGCTGCATTTGGTATTTACCTACCATTATCAATAGGGTAGAGAAAATTCAATACTGAAAATATAAAGGTATGCACAGTGAGGAAAAAACAAGGATATACACAAAGCTATCACTATTCAGAAGAGATCAAAGAGATGCTGTGAATGACTCTTTGCATGCCAAATGCTACTACTCACTGATGCTCAAAAAAGGCAAAGGCTTAACGGGAAAGAAATTCAGAAAGGGAAAAACAAACAAACAAAACAAAAAAAAAAAAAACAAACAAAACCTCAAAACCAAAACATTTTGGCACCACATGCATGGAAAGGACCTCAAAAAAATATCAAGGCTATCTCACCCCAAACCAGAACATTCCTGGCAGTGGTATGGTGGAACCATTTTCCATTCCAGTTTTGAAGACTTTGAATACTGTCCATTGCATGATTTCCTTAGGAAATTCTATTTCAATGCTTCATTAATCTTACTGTGAGAAAGCTTTTTCTGAATCTGTCTAGAATCCTCCCCTTTATAATTTAAGTCTATTGTTTCTCATCCTATCCAATATGGGCACAGAGAACAAATTGTCTCATTCCCTCTTCATGTATTTAAGAACTATTACATTCCACTTCAGTCTTCTTTCCTTATAATAACAGCTCCAAGTTGTCCAATTGTTTACATAATGTCATGTTTTCTAGACTTCTGATCTTAGTTATTGCTCTCTAGACTCCTGGTAACTGTCCAAATCTCTCCTGGAGTGCAGTGCTTAAAATGGACACCATTTGCATCTTGACCAGCACAGTCTTCCCAGTGCTGAAAAGCATGGGAGGATCATTTTTCAGGAAGGTGCATTTCTGTTCTACAGTTGAATTTAATGCATTCCTGTTCAGTATATCATGACACTTGACATGCTCAGCTATGATCCACTACCATTCTTTGCATCCTTTTCTATGGCAGGTCATTGTTGTGAATTTAAGCAGTTAATTATGCTTGACCGAGTGCAGAGCTTTCTAATTGCCTGTACTGAACTATGTTCTATATTTTCAAATTACCATCTGCAATTTGCCAAGGTTATGTCGACTCCTAAAGCTGTCTACCAGCATGCTCACAGCCCCAGCTGTAGCTTGGTGTTCTGTGCAAAAGTAGTAGGTGTATCTTCATCCATCGTCTGCACCATTAGTCAAAATACTGAAAAAATCAGAATACCAGTTGTTTGACTCACCTATATTGATAGTGAAACCTGGCAGTAAATCTCATTTCATGGCACTTTCACCTAAACCTTGGCTTCCTCCTGAGAATGCCACTTCAGACAGTATTACAAGTCTTAATGTAAAGATGTGATAACAAATTCTTCTCAGTCAAGTCTAGTCCTTGTTACAGTAGGTAAGAGCAAGAATCCACATTTCTTGTACCCTTGTACAAACTCAAAAAAAAAAAAAAAGCATTGCTGGCTACTAGGGGGTATTCAAATCACTCCTTCAAAAAAGATTCAGTGGAACTGGAAGAAAAAACTGTTGAAGAAGAGTGAGCAGAAGGTGGTATTCAAATCACTCCTTCAAAAAAGATTCAGTGGAACTGGAAGAAAAAACTGTTGAAGAAGAGTGAGCAGAGGGAGTAAATCTTCCTCCCTGCACACACAACCTTCATGAACTCTGTGTTCTCCTCTCTGCCCCTAAGTGTGAGGCTCAGGAAGTCTTGCCTCTTGCCAGCTGGTGGTTCACAGACAGTAATCTCTACACATTTATTGAGCCTTAAAATCTCCCATAATTATCTGCTGTTGGACACTGGTGAAGACAGGAGACACGGCAAAACACAGCTCAGCCTGATGGCACTTAGAAGCATCGGGTGCTTATAAAAGCATCTGTCCTTGAGGTGTTTTTTGATTTTTAACAGGACTTTGCCTGTGAAAGAGGCTGCCTGGATGTGGCAGCTATCTCACAGCACTGATAATTCCTGTGTTGGTGTGTTATAACGTCAGAGGGTTCGAAGAAAGTTTCAATGGAAGCAACTAGATTTTTTGCCACCAAAAATTTATTTCTTAGCTACCAGAGTAGTAAAAGCCATATTCAGTCCCACCTGAAAAATCTGTTTAAGAACTGCCTAGCAACTGGGTCATTCAACTCCACTGATACATTAACAAATGGTAATAAATCTGCCCAGGTCTACTATTGCATTTGATAGTGATGAAAGCAAAGACGGGTTAGAGTAGCTGAATGAGTAATATAAAACATTACTCATATGTGCAGTGGCAGGTTATGGCAACAAACACTTCTTCTGCAGCATCATTTTTAATTACGTTTTTGCAGTCTCTGCATATTTATGTACATACAGTATAATTTTTATTCTAACATCTAGAGAAATAGAATTTTAAAGCTTGTATATCTCCTAGTAAAATACACAATTAAAAAAAATCAAAACAACCAACTTATAGCTATAAAGCTAATCCTTCATAAGAGAAAGCACTTCCATTTACCCAGTGTTTGAATTATTTGTTTTTACATTTATCTATAGGAACCAATTTCTAAAAGCATATGTGATTTAAAATAATTCTAGGGATACCCGAAGAACCAACACACTAAAACTTTTATCAGCCTTATTTTTTCATTTATTTTTATTTTATATGGAATTTACTATCAGATGTTAACAACAAAGATAATGCAAATCTTTCAAATCTTGTCACACAACTATAAAAAGAATTAAGATTATATCATTTAAGAAAAATGTCTATTTATTTAGTACAGGAATGAAAATCAATGCAGGACAGCCTTATTGATTTCCACTGTCACAAGCTATAAAGAATTGGATGCTGCCTTTTTTTCTATTTTTTAACTGGCACTTGTACTTAACCAAACAAGAGCTAAAAAGAATCAGGGGACTGAAAGTTACAGTTCTTATCAAGAAGCCATCTCAAGGACATACCTGTAGTCAGGATGATACTTAAGTACATACTTAGCATTCAACAAGTACTTATAGTAGAATTTACAGGAGTTTCAGTTGTTTTCATAAATCAAGTGAATAAGAATAAACCAGTGCATTTCTCACAGTAAATCCCAAAGTCATGCACCAGAATTATAAGAAACCACGTTGTACATGAGAAAGATAGCTTCTTAGATGCAATACAAAGTTGTAAGAACTAGAAAGTAAAAATTTGAATTACTTTTAGCTCATAAACAAATGAATAGGTAGTAAGTATTACATCTGAGACAATCTAGTACTAACACTCTCTCTTTGAGTATTTATAAATTGCCACAAAATTATATCTTTCCAGGGGCTCCATACTCACTCTGGATGTACATATTATACTCCCTTTCGGGGAATATGATCATCAACAATGATTTTACCATTTCCAGACCAATATTAATTAAAAAAGCATTATTTTGCCAATATCCTGCAGCCCCTTCATTACAGAGACCCAGTGTTCCTATCTCTTGAACTGCAGACATGAAATTTATGAAGGGGAAAAGAAGGAGAAAAGGCTGCCCCAACAAGAATGTGGAGGTGACTGGTTTTGCTTTTACTGACAATTTACAAATTTTCTGAAACATGGCCAAATGATTTCTGCACCTCCCTGCTGCAGAAATCTCCAAATGAACAATAAGCGGGAACAATCCAAAAGCTCACAAGGCCTTTTCCTAACTTCTTAGTTTTCCACTCATACTTAAAAAAATAATAATTTCACTCTCCTATATCAAATTATAACAAATCACTGCTTTAAGTAATGCAGATCTTAAACTAGCATCTTTTGCATAACTTGGTGTGAACAATGTAATGCTTGTGAAGTATTCTGATTCTGGACTATCTGATAAACCTTGGACAAAAAGAATGTCTTTTAATTGTATCTCACAGCTGAGCAACCATTCCAGAAAAAAACCCCAAAACAAACCAAAAAACAAACACACCCACACCCCCCAACTACTAAAAGCGTATGGAACAAACACCAATGATTTTCAGTAAATTTATGTCAAAGCATATGGGTATAACATCATTGTAGCACCGCAGGACCTCAGAACAGACCTCACAAAACAGCAAACTCTCTTTTGAGCTCCAAACATTTCAAATTGCCAACGGCATTCCCCAAACACTTAGGGTTTTGTTCTTTTTTTTTTTTTTTTCAAGAAGCAGAAAAATGTTTATCCGTGCCATCTAGAAAGGTTTTCTTTCCCTTCAGCCACTTAGGAAGCAAGGCAAAGGCAGGTCAGATTTTCATTATAACTAGACTATAATTTTTTTATACAAATCTGGTATGAGAATCGGGGAAAAAATATTGTTATCATACCAAAATTTACCTTTGGAGGCTGAGTGTTAAAGTAGTTTTTGTTGTGGCTGAAGCGGTCAGAATAAGTAACACAAGACTGTTCTGTGAGCACCTGTTCTATGAACTTCTCAGTCTCCAATCTGTTTTGTTTTCCCAGCTCCACAACACTTGCTTCCCAGTACACACAATCTACGTCCCACCAGCTGCAAAGGGCTGACTGGATAACTACCACTTGCATGGGAACTGATCAGCTGCTCTGTGTTGCCCTGTCTGGAATGACTATGTATAAAAACAAAGCATATGTTAAATGAAGAAATATGATATGGCAAACAGAAATACCTGATAAATAACGAACTATTACATGCACTTCATCTCTAGCTAGATCCAATTTTAGAACATAAACTGAGGAATAGAATATTATAAAAATCTTACCTGGAGAAAAAAAAATACAAAATCTATTTTTCAAATTAATTTAGAACTAGAACTAAACAATCTGATGAAGTAAAACTTCCCTTTTTTTCTTTTTTCCTTTTTGGGAAGGTTTGGTTGGTTGGTTGGTTGGGGTGGGGGTGTGTGACAATGACAGATAGCCTCTAAAAGGCCTCCTATAAAAGGAAAAATATTTGTGTAATGTGTGACTCTTGCCATAAAAGTGTTTGACTATGCTAAGATGGTTAAATAGTATTGATCAATTTGGTCAACAGAACATGTTGACTTGATAAATATGGAAAATGTCGTGTAACATTCTACTATTTCTTCATATATGCACTTTATATCAAAGTAGATTCTTTATTAAACTCGAAACCTATCAAACAGATCTCTACTGTCACAGACTCATTTGAAATATATACATTATTTTTTAAAAATGTGTCAAGAATAAAACTCAATGAAAAAGCCTCTGATTATGTTATTCATGTAAAGTTCTTCAGTACCTTGTATGAGATTTACTAAATTAAGACCATAGTAAATAAAGATACAAGGACATACAACATCATAAAAATCTCATGAAAAGTAAAAATGAGTTATGCAGCAGTATAAAATATAGTTATAAATGTTAATAAAGGCTTTATGAATACCAAGTAGCCCACATACTCTCACTGGACAAAAACGAAGCTTAATGAATCCAGCATAAGGCACATTTTGATGAATCAATTAGTTATTTGATAGTTCCACCTTACATAGATGGAAATGCAGGAACTCAGCATAAGCTTCCCTGATGGACTTTTGTGAAATTAGACGCTGATTACACATATTCATTTCCTGGCTAAATAAGCTTCTTGCAGAGTGTTGAGATACCACACTGAAAAATATATCATCACAGATAGAGAGCGCACAGTGACAGTATCACACACCTACACAGGTAAGCATATAACCTCAAAGTATACATCATGTAAACTTGTGGCAACCACTGAAAGGAAATCAATGAAGATAATGTCCTGTGCAGTATTGGGCAGTGCAACGGAGAAAAGGCGTATCATAAAAAAAGGATATATTACGTTCAAGTATACATCTTCTTAATATGTGGCCCCTGAAACCTCAGCTTTCTGATGCCCACAGCAGTGAAAGACATATACCTCAGAAGAGCAGCTGACTCACTGCAACAGAGTTGACTCAAAAAGTATACATTACCTAGATATTTGCCAGCAGTTCAATGGAAATTTTGTAATTAAATTTGCAGTTCAGACTGCCAAATAGACAGAACATTTGTAATACGACTGAATTTCCAATGAATGAATGAGATTTCTTTAAATGAGACTTATGAAACTCAATACATAACCAGCTGATGAATTCAGATCCAACAGCCTATTAATCTAAAATAATTTTCTCGAAAACAGGAAATCCTAAACCAAAAAAATGCAATCCTGCTGATTCCTGGCCTTTTCAACAATAAAAACACACTAGCCCAGAAGCTGTGTCAGAGTAAAGAGTAAAGTACTTAGGAACTACAAGTTACCATGGGAGCCTTAAGGAACTACTGACATAACAGCTGTAAAAGCAGGGACCTACTAAGTGTTTGGCAGAGAAGAGACAGACCACCACAGACTGTGGCCTGAAGAAAGGCACAAGAATTTCTGGGTTAAAAGGAGCAGCAACAACAAAACAAAACAAAAAAACAAACCAAAACAAACAAACAAACAAAAAAACACAATCAAAAAACAGTTGCAAAACAAAGAAAAGAAAGAAACTGAAAAAAACCCAAATGAAAACCCCCATGAAAACCACAACCACAAAATGCAAAATCCCTCACATTAATTGAGGATACTCTCTAAGTCTAAAGATAAAACTGCAGGGCCAATCACTTGAAAAGAGAACACAATTGTGGAACTTGATTATACCAATTTTACTCTTGAACATTTTTAGTTCAATGAAAAAGGCTGAGAGGTGTGAAGAGCATATGCATTACTAAGCTCTCATTAAAGATGTATAAAATATTATGCAGTGACTATTACATTGAGCTCAAAATTCCAGTCTTCAATTTCAAACTGCTTAGTAACTTTTGTTCAGTAAAATTTAAACACCCGCAAAAGCTCTTGGATGATTGTAATAATAATTTTCTTCTTGCAGTAGAACTACAAGAGTGGTAAGTCCATTTTTATAGGAGACTAAAGACCCTAAACATCAATACAACTGCTGCAATTTTGTTAGTCTCACAAAGAACCAACCTGTTGTGGTTTCAAACAGGATGGAGTTAACTTTCTTGCTAGCAGCTGGTGTAGTGCTATTTTTTGGATTTGGGATTAAAATAGTGTTGGTAAAACACTGATGGTTTTGGGCACTGCTAAGCAGTCAAGGCCTTTTCTGCCACACCAGAGAGTAAGCTGGGAGTCACAAGAAGCTGGAAGGAGACACAAATGGGACAGCTGACCCCAACTGATCATAGGGATATTCCATACCATATGACATCATGCTCAGTATACAAAGCTATAAAAGTATATAAAGGAAGTGGGGGGAAGATGTTTGGAGTTGTGGCGTTTGTCTTTCCAAGTAACTGTTATGCGTGATGGAGCCCTGCTTTCCTGGAGATGGCTGAACACCTGCCTGCTGATGGGAAGCAGTGAATGAATTCCTTGTTTTGCTTTGCTTGTGTGGGTGGCTTTTCCTTTACTTATTAAACTCTCTTTATCTCGACTCATGAGTTTTCTCCCTTTTATTCTTCTGATTCTCTCCCAAATCCCACTGAGTAAAGAGTGGGCAAGAAGCTGCATAGTCCTAGTTGTTGGCTGGGGTTAAACTACGACACCGCCCCAACTTTTTATTTCACAAAAACCTCTCGCTACTTTCTACATAATATTCAAAACAACCTAAGACATAAACAAAGAGAAGCACTCACAATATGCACTTTGAGGGAAAAAGAAATAGCTTTGAGCTGCATCAGTCCATTCTATATATTGTACTACTGATATGTATCTACCAACAAAATTGACAGGCACTAATGGGAATACATACAACTTCAATCATTTTGCCCAAATATATAATATTTGTGTAAGACCGTATATTAATAACAAAAATACGTGGCTTCCCATGTCAACAGTTATGCATACTTCAAAACCAGGTCTGGCCTTTTCAATTTCAAGTAATGGTTGAAACTAACAATGGCTGAGGAATGATGATAAAGTACATTTGATAAAGTGCTGAGGTACCTAAATTTTACCTTGATTGCAAACAGAAGACCAAATTTTTCACTCTCAGTGATATGGCACTGCAGCTTTCTACCTAGCTTTTCTGCACATGATAAACTCAAGACAACCTGACATAGGTAACCAAGACAGGAACACAGGAAAGTCCCTAATAGAGAGGTTGAAAGCCTCTAGCAACAAGATACCAACCAACACATGAAAATAGAAAATAACATTCCTACGTCCTTCTTACTTGCCGAAGAAAGCTAGCAAGGAAATAGAAACTTCTGTCTCCAGATACGTCTGCCTCATGGAGAAGCAGACAGACGTAGCTCAGAGTCTGGACTTTCTTGTTCTGCGTCCAAACATACACACAATTAAATTATCTTTCCTGAATTCTTGATACATGCAATAATGCAATTAAAAATATGCTCTGGATGAGAATGCATGTCTGCAAAGTGTCATTCAATTCTGGTTGGAAATAAATGATGTAATCCAGATACATCTTGAACAAGCAAGCTAAAATGCTGTTGAATTCAGAAATTCCCAAATAAAGATATCTGTTTGACAGTTAATTTATTCTTCACATAAGTAGCTCAAAAAGGAAAGCTTATTTTACAGGGCACAGACCACATTATAAAATTAACTAAATTATCATAATCACTACTACACCAAAAAAACACCTGTGTGTTTTCAGTTACTCTAACAAGTATTTTAGTTATGTCAGACAGGAACTTCTCAAATGAATTCCATTTCTTTTTCTATAAAGGGCAAAAATACTACACAATTATTTTTTTTTTAATCCAATTGTCATTCAATCTAATTATCATTCCAATTGTTATCAGTATCACATTTCACATATGTGAAAACAATGAGTCCCTCAGTTTAAAAAGAGATAAAAAATATAAATAATACAGGTTCTTGGAAGCATTCAAAGATCTCTTATACGATGGAACATATGAAGGAAGCAGATTAAAAGAATATGGACTGAGTTGAAGACAGAAAGAAAAAAATAAATTCTATATACACACACACATATATGTGTGTGTACATATATATGCAGTGCCTCATACATTCATTTTCTTCAAGTTTTTTGAACCAATTGCTTCTTTAGAAAAGTGAAAAAACTATGTGGCAATTAAAATATTTCAAGCTGAGTAGTAAAAGCTTAATCGTTCTGCAGTACAGAGCACAGATATGTGTAATTCGTTGGGAAAAATGGAATAGTTTAATACGTAACCCCTGGAAACAACTCAATATTCAATAACCATTCAGTACACTGGATTCATTATGCTTCCATATGAATACCTTCTAATAAAAGCCCTTACTATTAGCATAAGCAGATACAATACATTTTCATTACTATAGAGCAAAATGAAATGAATCAGGAAAATTAATTCCTGTTGCAAATCTCACTTCTCCACAATCCTTCTCTGAAAACTTACAGTTTAACCATTTGTACAAGCAGATAAGGTTTTTGAGTGAGAGAGTGCACATCTAATAATATGATCCTCACAAGCACGGGGCTAGCTTGTGACTTCACAATTTGAAAGGTCAGTATATTTTATACCCTAAGGATCATGAACAAACTTTGAATGGCTGATTGACTCCCAATCTGATTGCTGCTTTGAGAAGGGACTTGGTGCAACAAGTGTTCCCTAGTGAGTCAGAGAAAGTACGTGCCCAGGTCTGTAAGGAGGAGTCAAGGATTCATCTGTTCCCCACCCCTTCCATCCCAAATACATGCTGACAGGCAATATAAAGTTTTGGGGGACAAAGCCAACAGACAGAAAAATGAAACAGGGGCTGAAAATGCTGTCAAGAGTTTTCAAGGTGGGGCAAAAGGTGGAAAAATCTTCAAATGTTGGATCATATGATACAGGATAAGCTAAGTGGTCATAGGAGTCACAGAAGCCACATGAAAGTTGTGTAAGATCCCTGGTCAACAACCAAGTCTCCTTGGCTGTATGACAGAGCAAGGGGCTACGTGAGGCTGCTGCCAAGCAATGGGCAAATAGGAGGCACCAACCTGGCTTGGGTGCAGCGCAGAGCTCTGCCACAGCTCTTCTTCTCCGGGATCCACCAGGTCAGATGCAGCCCAGAGCAAGGGACACAGCACAGGACATTGCTAAGCCACACGCACCAAACATCACACATCAAACATCACATTGTGGCAGGTGATTTGGAAAAGGAGAGCAGATTGAGTGCAATCTGTAGAGTCACGGCTGCAGGAACTTTTAGAAGATGAGGAATTATTTTTGCTTTCCACACTAACAGTTTATTAAGCTAAAAATAAGCTCTATTTTATGTTTTAAAAGGTTATGTATAATCAATTCAATCTATTTTCATCTTTTAAACTAATTTCTAAGAAAAATACTAACATAAAACAAGGTGTCAGGGCTACTTTGTTACGATTATGCTTTTTTGCTAAATAGCCTTTTATTTATCAGCTAGTTATTGGCAAAGAGTGAACATCTGAGCAACTAGTTCCTTGTTCCTCACTGACCCAACAAACTAAATGAGAATGAAAATTCTAGTTCTGACTTCACTTAGGATTTTAAAAAGACTTATTCTAAAAAAGGGCTATCTATAAAAAGGAAAATTTCTACTTAGCTGACCAATATTACTTGTGTATTTTTCAAAGGTCTTTTGCACAATACTGAACACTTTTTTATTGAATATACTAAGCATATGCTAAATAACCCCATTATATAATAGAAAAAGGGTTGAGAAGTCCCATCAATAAGTACTGAACAACTATAGTAGTACATAAAATTATTCTAAATAAGAGAGGAACTTCTTACATCATAATCACCCCATTGAAAAAGATAAGTAGAAGAGGACATTTCTTCACAATCTGAGCGTTTGGTGATCAGATACATAATATACCAAGCACTTACGAAGTTGTGGAAAGAGATACTAAAAATTAATTTACCAAAAGGAAACTAAATATGGTAATTTAGAACATGTGTTTAAGGTAAAACTGCAATATATTTCTTTTTTTTTTTTTTTTTGGCTGAAATTCAATGGCTTTTTTGCACACCCAATTGAATGAATATTCCAAGGAAATTAACATAAGAATAAATAAATAAATAAATCCACGAATCCATACCCTGAATTCTTTGAACTACAAATAAATCAGTCAATCTTCAAATATATGTATCGAAGGGAAATGGAACAAAAAATTACCATTGCTTTTCAAAACATGGATCTATGCTAATTAGGTTAATTAACACCTCAAAGCAAAACCTTGTAATTAGCGTATTCTTTTTGTAATCAGGCTTATTTTGTAACCTTTCTAACTTTTGTGGATTGATGACATGCAGGAAATTAAGTTAATGAAAAATAAGAAAGCAAATAAGATTTTTGCATCATTCTGAAGAATGAAGTTAAGATGGATTATAAACCTTAGTAACCAAACTGCTTCTGAAGTCATTATCAGCATACATGTTTAATCGCATAGGTTGTGTATCTATTTTCTTTTTTTCTGATCTATGACAGTAAACAATCAATCCTGTTCCTGCTTCCTCCTCAATTCATAAGTGAGAAGCCCCTTTATTGCACAGTTTTTTGTTCTTTCCGTAATTCTTTTCCCAGTTTTATAACTACTGGTAGACCTAAAGCATGTCCTTCAAAAATATATCCATTTTTTAATCAAAGATTCTGGCAGCACTGAGTTGCCCACCATTCGAGGGGAACTATTCCTATGGGTATATTATCTATACTTTATATTTATTTATAGTTTCAGTTTCCAGCCAGAGGATTTTGTCAGATAAAAAACTTTTTGCACATAGAGAAACGTGTATTGGTTGAGATCATGATACCTCTTAAGCTACTACTCCTGTAAGTACTTCAAAATTCTTACTATCATTTTAATTATGGGATGTTTTAGTTTCAGGGTGTGAATCCCACATTAGAATCTAGTTTAAATTAGTTCTAGAATATTATTTACACAATAAGTGCTATCAGAAATAGTCTTAAAATCTATATTGGCGGCTAATTTAAGAGAATTTCTTTTCATTAATAAACCTGCATATAAATGAAATACAATCAAGGTCTTTAATCTGCCATTAAAAGATAAAACTTGAACTATTCACGTAGTTCTTCTCTGATATCCTTCCAATTTGTCAACATCTTTTTTGAGAATAGGGAATCCTTCCAATAATCATATAATTAATATCATCTTATAGCAATAATACTGCCACCCTAAATTTACTTTATACCCAACCAGCTGATCCACTTAAGGATCATATTAACTTTTGCTACTATAAGCACACATTTGGTTGAATACCATAACAGCTATTTTGAAGTTGCTGCTTAACAAACCATACCAACTCCCTGCTCATACAGTATGTGACTGACATTATTTATTTTTAATATATTCAATTGACATTTGGTGATATTAAAAACTTTTTTTTCAAGTTAGCTCTCTGTTAAACCAATCAGTTACACGACAAAAATGCCCTAAACTTAGAACTACACACATAAGTCTCTGGGACCCAGCAAGATGCATCCCAGAGTCCTAAGGGAATTGGCTGATGTGGCTGCCACTCTTAAAGATATCTGAAAAGTCATGGCCGTCGGGTGAAATCCCTGGTGACTGTAAAAAGGGGAAGCACTGCACCCATTTCTGAAAAGGGTAGAAAGGACCACCCAGAAACTACTGACCTGTCAGCACGTGAAGATCATGGAACAGATTCTCCTAAAAGCTCTGCTAAGGTATGTGGAGGACAGGAAGGCAACTCAAAACAGCCAGCATTGCTTCACCAGGGGCAAGTCCTGCCTGACCAACCCAATGGCCTGCTATGATGGAGTGACTACATCAGTGGACATCGGAAGAACTATGGATGTCATATACCTGGACTGCTATAAGGCCTTTGACACAGTCTGCCACAATATCCTTCTTTCTCAATTGGAGAGGTATGGATTTGACAGATGAACTGCTCAGTGGATGATGAATTGGTTGGATAGTCATATCCAGAGGGTAGCGGTCAACAGCTAAATGTCCAGATGGAGACCGCCAATGGCCTGCTATGATGGAGTGACTACATCAGTGGACATCGGAAGAACTATGGATGTCATATACCTGGACTGCTATAAGGCCTTTGACACAGTCTGCCACAATATCCTTCTTTCTCAATTGGAGAGGTATGGATTTGACAGATGAACTGCTCAGTGGATGATGAATTGGTTGGATAGTCATATCCAGAGGGTAGCGGTCAACAGCTAAATGTCCAGATGGAGACCGGTGACAAGTGGTGTCCCTCAGAGGTCCACACAGGGATCAGTACTGTTTGATATCTTCATCAATGACATAGACAGTGGGATCGACTGCACCCTTAGAAAGTTTGCAGATGACACTATGCTGAATGGAGCAGTTGACACACCTGAGGGACAGGATGCCACCCAGACAGATCTAGATAGGTTCAAGAAGTGGACCCATAGGAACCTCATGAGGTTCAACAAGTCCAAGTGCAAGGTCCTGCATGTGGTCTGGACAATCAGCAGTACCCATGCAGGCTGGGGGATGAAGGGATTGAGAGCAGCCCTGCTGAGAAGGATTTGGAGGTACTGATGGATGAAAAGCTAGAAATTGGCCAGCAATGTGCACTCACAGCACAGAAAGCCAACTGCATCCTGCGCTGCATCAAAAGAAGCATGGCCAGCAGGTTGTGGGAGGTGATCCTGTCCCTCTGCTCTCATGAGACCCCACCTGGAGTACTGTGTCCAGCTCTGGAGCCCTCAGCACAGCAAAGACATAGACCTGTTGGTATGAGTCCAGAGAAGGGCCACAGAAACAGTCAGACGGATGGAACACCTCTCCTATGAGGAAAGGCTGTTGTTCAGGGCTGTGCAGCCTGGAGAAAAGATGGGGGTTGTTCAGCCTGAAGAAAAGAAGGCTCTGGGGAGACCTTATTGCAGCCCTTCAGTACTTAAAGGGGGTCTACAGAAAAGATGGAGACAGGCTGTTGCATCAGGACAAGGGGTAATGGCTAGGATGGATTTAGACTAGACATAAGGAAGAGGGCGGTGAAACCCTGGCACAGGTTGCCAGAGAGGTGGTAGATGCCCCATCCCTGGAAACATCCAAGGTCAGGTTGGATGGGGCTCTGAGCAGCCTCATCTAGTTGAAGATATCCCTTCTCATTGTAGGGGAGTTGGACTAGAAGACCTTTAAAGCTCTCTTCCAATCCAAACTATTCTATGACTTTATGAACTATTATAGTTATATCAATTATTATATTAGCAGTTATACCCAGTGCAATAATTCTGAAGTCCTCTTTTACAATTACTGGGAAAAAAAATGTGTGAAACACTTTTAGTAAGTATAAGTTTATGATACCAACAAGAATTGTTTATCAGCCAAAATTAAAATCTATTGCTTCTTTTGTAACAAGCCCACAGACTATTAACGGTGTAATCATCTTTCAAAACATAAGCTGATACACTTACCCTGCTTTAATTGGCATTTTTGACATAAATGAAAAACAATATAATTTGCTAATATATTTGTTGACTGCAAGAATTTTTGGAAGGGACACGGAGCTCATAAGACAAACTGAAAAAAACCAAAAACATAACTGCTTTTCCTGCAAACTGAAAAGAATCAACTAAAAATGCAACCAAAGCCAATTTTCCCTTAAAACCTTTAGATGTTCCCCTTCTATAGCTATGACCCTGATTAAATCAACAGGATTGTTAAGAACCTGCTGAGTTGTATCTTTGAGGACAGAAAAAGGCTCAGGTTTGCTTCACTGCATCTTGCTATACATCTTCAAGGACACAAGTAGAAGAAAGATATTACAATAGCTATTCAGATTAGTTTGATCTTTTGCTCTGAGTATGGAAATCCCAGGCAAGCACATCATTTTCTGAAAACTCTTGCAAGAAAACTGTATGCAAGAAAAGAATACAGCTAAGAAAATGGCTAGAAAAGTTTGAAAATTACATGCTGTGCTATTTCAGTAGAGAGAATGAAGACAGTATCAGGGAATTTCCCAGGCTTCAGTTATGCAATCCCTTCCCTGGTGAATGCACTACACTTACAGGAAAAGATTCATCCAGCTCCCCCCCGTCCTGATCTCTCTACTGCAATTCATTCTTGAAATGGAGCCACAACTGAAAATAGAAGCCACTGTTTACTCCACCTTGATATTCAGCTGTCTTTTTTTTTGTTGTTTACATACTATATTTCTTTTCAGATTAGACACTAGCCCCATTATTATTATACTCTAATCAGTCATTACAGCAGAAACTTTTCAGCATTTTCTCTCTCCTGAAGTTAAAGCTCAGTCAGAGTTTTAATGTTTTGGTTTTTTTTTTTTTAAGTTAAACTGTAATGAAAATTGGTTTGTCCATACCACATAAAGTCAGAACCAGTTTCTGGTTTATTCACCAAGGGGAAATCATGCTTGACCAGTCTGATAGCCTTCAATGATAGAACGACTGGCTGGGTGGATGATGAGGAGGGCAGTACATGTTGTCTACTTTGACTTCAGCAAGGCTTTTGACATTGTATCCCATAACATCCTCATAGGGAAGCTTAGAAAGTGTGGGTTATATGAGTGGACACCGAGATGGATTGAGAACTGGCTGAATGGTAGAGCTCAGAGGATTGTGATCAGCAGCACAGAGTCCAGTTGGAGGCCTGTAACTAGCGGTATTCCCCAGGAGTCAATACTGAGTCCAGTCTTATTCAACATGTTCATCAGTGACCTGGTTGAGGGGACAGAGTGCATCTGCAGCAACTTTGCTGATGATACAAAACTGGGAGGAGTGGCTGATACAGCAGAAGGCTGTGCTGCCACACAGCAAGACCTGGAAAGGCTAGAGAGTTGAGCAGTGAGGAACCTGATGAAATTCAACAAGGGCAAATATAGGGTCCTGCACCTGGAGAGGAATAATCCCATGCACCAGGACAAGCTAGGGGCTGACCTGCTGGAAAGTAGTTCTGTAGAGAGACTTTGGAGTCCTGGTGGACCACAAGTTGACCATGAGCCAACAATGTGCCCTTTTGACCAAGAAGTCCAATGGCATCCTGGGGTGCATTAAAAAGAGTGTCAGCAGCAGGTCGAGGGAGGTCATCCTCCTCCTCTACTCTGTCCTGGTGAAGCGCCATCAGGGGTACTGTGCCCAGTTCTGGGCCCCCCAGTTCAAGAAGGACAGGGAACTACTGGAAAGAGTCCAGTAGAGGACTACAATGATGATAAAGGGAATGGAGCACTTCTCCTTTGAGGAAAGGCTGAGAGACCTGTGTCTTTTTAGTCTGGAGAAGACTGAGAGAGGATCTCATCAACACTTACAAACACCTGAAGGGCGGGTGTCAAGAGGATGCAGTCAGGCTCTTCTCAGTGGTGTCTGGTGACAGGACAAGGGGCAACAGACAAGCTGGAACATTGGAAACTCCATCTGAACATGAGGAGGAACTTCTTTACTTTGCGGGTGGCAGAGCATGGGAGCAGGCTGCTGCTGGTGGACCTGCTTTGGCAGGGGGGTTGGACTAGATGATCTCTGGAGGTCCCTTCCAAACCCTACAATTCTGTGATTCTGTAATCTTGAAGCACTAATTATTTGCTAATGATGAACAAGACTAAAGAGTTTCCCAATGGATGGAAAAATCTAGCATTTAATACAAAGAATTGCACAGCAGAGTAGGTTCATTTTAGCCACAAGCTTTTCCAGTCACTATTGACTGAAAATTTATGGCAGTCCCAGCATAACTTCCATTTCCAGCTACGATACAGAAAAATCACAGAATTGTTTAGGTTGGGAAAGACCTTTCAGATCATTGAATATATGAATAAGAAACTTCTCACCGTCTCTCCACAATGGCATGTGGAAGAACAGAAGAAAAAGTAGCCATTGTGTTTCATTGCTTTGAGTTTAAGCACCATTATTGCATAAAAACAGAACATAGGAGTAATGGATGAGATCTAAAGCTCTCAGATTCTTCATTCTCCCACCAGCAAATCCTAACCTGCATATGCATAAACTGAGAAGTACAAATACATGTATAAACACCTTTTAACAGGGAATAAAATGACTGAAAGACAAACAGACTGACGAGGTCCTGACCTTACAGGACACTACACACTATAAATAGTCTACAGTTTTCCAGCAAGGGAGAATAAAAATAGAAAAGATAAAATCTAGTTAAAGGTTCCCGTAATCAGCACAAAAAGTCTCCATACTGAGAAAATCCCAACTAGAGTTCACAGAGGGGCACAGATGTTACTGAATACAATGACAAAGAAGAAACAGTGATGGCCAGAATGCAGCAACTGTTCCCTGGAGAATCTAATGGATGAAAAAAGCCACCCTGATGTAAATAGGCACCTGCTAGTTTTCACTTCAGAAATTATTTTAAGTGATAAATAGCATAATGTTGCAGAAAGTAAGGTGGATTCATAAATAATGTCTGAAGTTCAGTTTCAGGTAGAGAAGAAAAATTCCAAATTCTTTTTCTGATAGGATTTGGCGTTGACTCCCTGATACAAATGGTCATCACCTAATTAGCCCATGCTAGAGATTACTGTTGCACAGTCAAACCTCCTGCACTCCCAGAAATGCCACAGATCTGGGAGTGTTCTGATAAGAAACAGAGCTTCAACAGAAACTAATTTCACAATTGGGAAAATAGTCCTGTTCAGGTAAAAAAAAAAAAAAAGTTAAAATAATATTGACTATTGTACAGCTGAATTGAGCTCGAACAATCAAACAATATGGCTTTATAATTCATTTTCCCTTAGGTCTGTCTTGAAGATGACTTCATCTGAAACCAGCTATCAAATAGAAAAATTGCTTAATAATTCTTTACAGTTACTAACGCAAGTGGAATGCGTGTCAGACATACAGCATTCCATTTCCTGTGGCTGTTTTTCTCAAAACTGTTTGAAACATACATTCACAAACCCTCCAAAAGGAACCTGTGTGTCTACTTGCATAGGTATGGTTCAGATGCAGCTCCTTGACAATGACAATTAATAATATATTTCCTGTAGACATTATTTAGCACAGCAAATTTAGGCAATAAGAGCAAGGTTCACTGAATATAAATACTATCTGATTATCTGGAATGGTTGCAAATAGATTTATATTTCTCACAGCAACACGGTTACCAGTCCATTTTCCAAATATACTGCACAAGGTATCAGATTAGGCACAAGTTCTTTGAGAAGAAATCATGAAGTATAACACAAGCCATCTATATTATGATTTTCTAATTAAATTGCACTAATAAAAACTATTTTGCTTTTTTCTAGTTACTTGTTTATTTTATAGGTATGGGTTACTTAATTTTACTGAGTGATACTATATACAAAAAAAAAAAATACAAAATCATTAGTCAATTAGCTTTTCTGCCTTAAAACATACTATTGTTTCATTCTAAGCTACTATAATGGGCATCTTAAATTTACTGGGGCAAAAAAACCCAACCAAACTTGCACTGCAATTCAGATTTGTCTTTTCACATCAACTCCAGAAGGACAAAAATGTGTCATACTGAAGAAAACATAATCAGTCATGAAAAATCTGCAACAGGAACACTCAGTATTATTTGTGTTACCATTACAATTCTGAAAAAATATATAATAGTCCAAAATCCTAAAAAGCACAACTACTGCTTGGCTCGGGTAATAAAGGTTCATTTGTAAAACAGTCACACTGCTATTTAAAATACCTAGGAAAAACTACTGAAAAGAACCACAGGTTGACACTAGAAAATTGAAATCTCATCAAAAGAGCAAATCTTATCTTCAAAAATTATACACACCTCCTTCATCTTTTCATCCATGTGTTCACACATGAGTATTTTGGGTGTTTTAAAATAAAAAAAAAAAATTGCATTAATGTTGCTGGCTTATGGTTAGTTGTTTTTGGTGTTTTTGTCTGTTCTTAACATATATCACTTGCATTCATATTTGTATTTAATTATTATGCAAAGAAAACAAAAAAAATATCCCCTGAGTCCTTGTGGGCAACCTCCACAAGCACTATTTTCCAGATGCACATAAAATATCAGGTAATGGCAGTTAAGCCCTTTCTAAAAATGTAATTCTTTTTTCTTGTGAAAACCATCCACAGTCTGACAAATAAAATTGCAATTAATTTTGGTTACTATGCATGAAGGTGAGAATAAAAGGCACTATTCCTTGAGGATATATTTTAGTTATACATTTCCTTATAAAAATTTCATAGAATTATATTAAAGAATGGTTAACTGTTACAAACTCTCAAAAAACAAAATTAGCAATACTACAATTACCTTATACTTTTAGCTAATAGTGACATTGAAGCCAGAGAAAAAAAAAAAACTATTTCAATTACTAAATTCAATATTGTTGACAATAGAAATTCTAATAAATTTTTCTCTTATGAAATCTTGATAATAGTAATGTGATAAAAGACTTGTGGATGGGCGTATTTGTTACTCTTTAAACATGACAACAAGCCCTGGGAAAATGGGTACCCCAGGAAGCTCCAATGGTCTCATATTTCTGACAGCCAGAGAAATTTTTAATTAGCTTGCTAGTTCAGGGCTTCCTAGAATAAGTACAATTCTGTCTTTTCTAATGTGTTCTCGTGATCAGTTAATGGATTAATTTTTTTTGCCTCCAGCTCAGACAACCTTCCTGTCTTTTAATTTCTTCTAAATCAATTCATAGGTTATCCATATTTTCTCAAGTGGAACACTAATGAGCTTGTCTAAAATTCAGTTTTAATGCATGATTCTCCTGACACACTGACATGCTCTTTTTCAAATCCACATCACATTTCTAGATTACTCCCCCAAATTTCAGTAGAAATCAGTGGATGTGCCATCATTTGAAACTCTGTCACTCTATATATACTCTGAGTTCAGAACCTAAATCACACACACACACAGACACAAAAGGCCTGATTAGCATTTCTGGAGCCCTAAGACCTGTGCATAACTGCTTCTGGTTTTCCAAGCATTCTCCAAAATCTTACAAAGCTCGGAGAACAAGAGGATCCACTATTCAAATGTGAATGCCAAAATAAAACTGGCTGTACAGGACCTCAGTATTCCATCTACTCCAAGGTCTTAGTCAAAGAAGGGCTGCCCTCAAAGTCAGATCAGGTTGCCAAGGAACTTGTGCAGAACAGTTCTGTTTCATTTTGTGGCCACTGAATCTTTCTCTTCTATACAATGACTTGGTTTTTTGTGACTTTCGGAAGACCGTCCCATCACTATGATTTCTGTATTAAGCAGTTCTCATGAATCTACAGTAGACTCCAAAGTTCAAACTGAACAGGGAGTAAATATTTATGTATTTATTTGCTTGCCAGGATAAACTTTCAAATTAAATGTTCTCTTTGGGAAGGAAAGTGCTTTGAAACTTTTTAAGGAGATCCAAGTCTTTGCATATGGAATGGGCACATGGTATCTTGTGGAGGTTGTTATTGCATAGTAAGATTGAAATCTAAGCCCAAACAGAGGTAAACAAGATACTATTCTTGACTTGACCAGACTATAAGCAGAAAAAAGAAAAGCCTTTAAACTGGGATGATCGTTAACTTATCTGAGAAAAACAGAATGAGCAGCTGAATAACTTAAGTTAAAAATGCAACAGATAAACACAATCTAAAGGTAGCACATTTCTCATCGCTTGAAGTGTTTGTGATCATGTTTGTGTGGCTCACAAAAACATGCTTTAGTCAAACATATTTTACTGGATTCTAAGTAGAGGAATATAAGTAAAACTGATTATTTCTCTAATACAAGAAATTAACTTGCGAGTTCAAAAGGTTTGTTTTATATGTCCATACTATCTAGAAACCTATGAAATCAAGAAATCAGGATGGAAATGCTCATAACAGTTGAATAAAACAATAGCCCATCATTTCTCTATCCCTCCTGGACTTCGCTTTATTTTCTCTAGTCTCCTTGACATACTGCTAAAATAGAAATACATTGTTCCTCATCAAAAGACACAGGTAAGGATCCTTAGTTTCCACCACTGAAGAAATCCATGCCCTGTAATTCAACTTGTAATTTCTTTATTTACATTTGTTGAAGCGTGCTATCAAACAAAAATCTAGCTAAATCCAAAGTTAACCAAAGCACCTTGAGAAGCTATGAAACTACAATGGTACTTTCACTTCTTGACTGATGCACTCTCTGCAAGGTACTGGAAAATAAAGCAAAGGCAAAGAGGAAATTCACTCACAGACAACTCAGTAATTTGCACTTTTTGCAGCAGATCATGGTTCACAGCAGCTTCACTTCCAACACCTACACCAACTTCCTCTTCTATCAGAATAACAGAGAGCTCATAACTTAATTTTCTGTTAGTATCACAATGCATTTGTGATTTTAGTCTGTCTTCCATATCAACCACAAAATTATCAAGGTTTATAATGAAAGTTAATTACCATATTATCAACAGCTATGTGAAACGAAACATATCTCTTTGCCTTGGTGTCTGTATATTTGTGTACATTGTTAGACTTTAATGTTCAGAATAATTTGTAGAAAGATAATGTAGTTATTTTTCAAAAACAAAGAAAGAAGAATAGGTGTAATTTCTTCGGAAAGTGACTCACTTTAAGGAGCATAGGAACTATACAGAGACATTATTTGGGGGGAAGTAAAAGAGTAGCTATTTATCTCTGTTTTATTCTGAAAATAAAAACACCAAGTCTGGTCTCACACTCAAAAGAAGGCCTACATTTCTATCCAGCAGACCAATCTCAAGATTCACAATGTCTACGAGAAAACTGTTAGTAACAGGTGGATGGACAGATGGGGTGAGCTGGCATTCGATTTTAATATAATGAGCATTCCTAGAAAAAAAATTACTTGTGTGTGTATTTTAAATAATGAAACTACTCATCTTAAGCTTACTAGAATAAAATTATGTAACCAGCTTCCCATTATTAATGGCAATTCATGGATAAAAAGGCATCAGGCGATGAGCTCAGCAAGTTGCACTGGTGGTGACAGAAGTCTGATGTCTGCTGCCATATATCTCTGGACCACATAGCGCCTGCCCCTGTCCATGCACTCACAGGGCATGCAAATTTGTACAGGCACAGGAATCATGAAGTGCAGATATACAAAGATCTTCTCTGACAATAAAGAAACTGGTCCACCTGGTTAAAAGCTGGACACCACTAATACATACATTATACGCAATACCTAGCATCACTTTCACCTTGCTCTTTTCAGACCACTGCACAAATATTTTTGCTGCTATTGGCAAATTTTACTCAGTTGAGAGGTAAATGGTTGAGCGTGCATTCCTAATCAATCACAGCACAAAATGAAACAGGTTATAAGAGTTTCTTTCATTTATTTGGTTGGTTTTCCTTGTTTTTAATGTGAACCTGTCTTCCACGGAATAATAACAAGCCAAGAGTATGTATTCAATCAAATCCCCGTCTTAAATTGACTGTTTCATAAATTCCTAAACTGCTTATAAAAGACAAACACAACTAAATAGTTGTTGCTACTGTATCCCTGCTCATACTTCGAGACTGTAAATTATTTAGAACAAGAACTTCTAAACATGTTTGAACAAAGCTTTCTACTAGACAACACAAACAAAAACTGTTCAGGTTTTTATTATCAAGGATTATTAAGATAATTACATAAAATGAGTAAATATAGCATCGGGCTAAAGGAAGAAGCAAAACAAATTGAAGATACTTGCCTGGGTAACAAGTGGCTCCAATAGCCTCTCCACTGTGAGAGTCCTGATTTCCAAACTTTTGGGGTCCCATTTCAAAATGATAGGTGACGTTGCAGAAGTCATACTCCCTAGAACAGAGAAAATTACACAACGTCCATGAATATTATTAGCATAATATCCAATTATCCAATATCCAATAATCTATTTAGAGAATAGCATATACCTCGTTTCCATTCACATATAAAATACTTCTCCATAACCTTGCTAGTGTTCCTCCAATCCCAAAAACTCCGAAGGGCACCACTGCCACATCCACAATATAAACATTTATATTCAAATTTTTTTTCTCCCCTATACCCTGAAGAACAAATCCTGCTGCATAAATGTTGTATTGGGTGTATCTGGCAAGGTTTTAGTAGTCGGGGAGTGCAAGGTGGGCTCTACGATTAGAGGCTAGGGGCTGCCCCAAGCTGAACACAGCATGGACCCACCACAGGACAGAGCTGAGCACATCAGTGACGCTGGTGGTACCTCTGGGAAAACACATTTAAGAAAGGACAAAACGCTGCCTGGCAATGTGAGGAGTGAGACATAGAGAACATGAGACATGATCCTGCAAACCAGGTCAGAGAAGGAGGAAGGGGAAGAGGTACTCCTGGCACTAGAGCAGATATTCCCCTGCATCCCCATGAAGACGACCATGCTGAAAGAGGTATTTTCCTGCAGCCTATAGAGGACTACATTGGAGCAAATATTACTGCAGGCCATGGAGGACCCAACACTGCAGCAGAGAGTATGTCCTGAAGGAACTGCATTCCATGGAGAGCACATGCAGGAGCAGGTTTATCCTGAAGGACTGCAGCCCACAGAGAGGACTCACACTGGAGCAGGGAAAAAGGGTGAGGAAGGGCAGCACAGATGAAGCTTTATGAACTGACTGCAACCTCCACTCCCCATGCCGCCCACGCCACTGGGTGCTGGAAAGGCGAGGAAGTTAAGAGAGTCGGGAGTGAAGGAGTGAAGTTGACACTGGGAAAGTGAAGATAAGAGAAGGTGTTTTAGATTTTGTCTCTTTTTTTTTCCTCATGATCTAATTCTATTTTAATTAGCCATAAATTAAATTAATTTTCCCCAAGTCAAGTCTATTTTGCCTGTGATGGTAATTGGTAAGTGATAGCCCTGTCTTTATCTCCAGTTACAAAGTTTTCATCCTATTTTCTCCCCTTGTCCAGTTAAGGATGGGGAGTGAGAGAGCATCTTGGTGGGCACTTGGCAGCCAAACAAGGTCAATCCACCAACATATGGAATACAAGAAATTCAACAAGCCTGTTCAGATTTGGGGTAAAACTTCACAACATTATTCAAGGTTTCTTAATTTTGCACCAAAAATCACAATACTCATTTAAAAACAAAAAAGATTCTCCAGACCATCTTAGGCTTAAAAGCTTAAACAAGGCCTTAAACAAAGGCAACAGCAAGTTGCTGTCATTTAATTTGCCATTTCAGGTTTTCATGAAATTTTCAAGACAGTTGATATTTGAAATTGCAATTACAGAAAAATCCAGTTGTCCGGTTGTAAAAGACATACAATACACCTCATAGAGAAGAAAAGTGATTTAAGTATTTTGGTGACAAGCAATGCTGTATATAAACTAGCTTGCCCACTAAAAAAAAAAAAAAAAAAAAAAAGAGAGACAGAAAAAAAATATTTCATTTTAAATAATTCTGGTCTGAATATTTCCTTTATTTGAAAATTAAAATAAAAATTTAAAAGTCTCACATACCTAGAGCAGCATAAGAACTCTAGCAGGGAAAGACAAACCAATAACATCATATTGTATAGTGCATAGGAGTGATCCAAATCAAGCCCTCTGTATATAATATCCCAAATGATTAAAATTGTTTTCTCCAGAAAACTATGTTTAACTGACAATCTAATTGCAGTAATACTGAAAAAAAAACCCCAAACCAAACAAAAAACCCTCACAAAACAACCAACCAAACAAAAAAACACCCCAACAAAAACAACAAACCAACACTAAAACCACAGTTTGTGAACAACATCAAAAGTTCAGGTATTGCTCCTTGAATAACAATCCACTTCATAAAGCTTAATTCAATCAGGTACATATTCAGTACTTAGCAACATTATCTAGTATACACAAAATAAGTTCTAGCGCTTTATTGAGGAGAATGTCTTGACTAATTACTCCCACTCAAAATAACCAGACTAGTGAGTCTATCCAAAATTTATTCAGTCTGCAAAAGATTTTCACTGTATTACTAGCAGAGAACTTAAAATACTTGCTCAAAAAGAGAGGCGTATCAGAAGTCCCCAATCAACGTATTTATAAATCATATATAAAGCCAGCCCTCAGTCTCCTTGGATTTGCAAACGTGGTAACAGAGTTATCTGATAATATCTAGTGTGTGCTAAAATTGTTATTACTCAGTTTCCATACTTCTAAAAAAAAAATCACTAGGCTTCATGTTTTATAGTGCTGAAAACACCCATACACGTGACTAAAGAAAACTATTGAGACAGTTTCTAGTTGCTGTAAACATAGTTAATGTGGGAACTATTCTCATTTTTCCAACAGACAATGTTCAACTGTCTTTCAGAAACCTGTTTCTTTTTTATACAAAGATGGTTACTACTCCAGTCGGACTCTGCTTCCAAAAGTAAGTTTTAAGTAGACAATTATTCTAGGTAATAATTTATGAGTTATGATACTTTTAAATCTATCAAATACAGTTTCTTTCTTTTTAATAAACATGTTTTTCTTAACTCTTAACATGGGTACTTAAATATACACCTCATTATACAAAAAAATATTCAAAGCCGTAACATAGTCCAAAGCCTGTAAAATCAAACTTTTTTCAGTGGATGACAATCATATAGGTGACAAAAAAGATAACCTGGAACCAGTCAGAATACTGCCTCAATTTCACCCTTTACCAGGAAACACGAAAAATATGCTTCAAAATTCAATATGAAAGGGTGAGCAATCCTTGCAACTATAAAATGGATACATACAAGAAACTGAGTTATCAAAAAAACAATTAGGAATTTTTTCATTTGCAGTAAAATCTACCCAAAAAAGCAAATAAGTAAAATTAAAAAGTGAAATTAATGCATTTTCCTCAACATTTCTCCAGCTGCTGTCACAACAGCAATTTTAAATGACAGAAGACTGAAGTTGCCTGCCCGAGTGTACAAAAAGATGGAATATTTCTTCCTTGCCATTTCTACAACATTCTTTCTAGACTGAAGAGGTGAACAGGAATTGCTCAGTTGGATCAAGGAAAGGATGCTAATCATTTCTTACAACTATTTAACCAAATACTCTCCAAACAATTAGCTTGAAGTAATTCATTGAAAACATAAATTGCTTCAAAGCTTACACCTGGCTTGGGGTTTTGCCATACCTGTGAGGAAGAGAACCTGGGTGAGCAGAGGATAACAGCATCCCATGACATTTTTCATGTAACCATAAAAGTGTATTATGATACATTGAAGCAAACAGTAGTAGCCACAAGTGAAAGAGATCTCCTTTCCTCTTACTTTCCAGACTAGATTTATATCCACTGTTTTCTCAAGTAGCACAATTTTTTTGTTTTTCCTTGGAGTTTCCAACTTGTCATTTTTTAAATACTCAGCAACAACCTCATTCAACAATATATTTTTTCTTCAAAATGTGAAATTAGGTTTGTCAACTGAGTTTCGATCTCTGTAACTTAGAAACATGTACTGATTGTTCTTTGGGGTAAATCTCACTGAATTAAAAATCACATGGTGTTTTTATGATTGCAGAGTTCAGAAAACATTTTTGTGGAAAGTTTCCGTGAAACTTATTTTCTGCTACTCACATATATTATGAACTGGCAATTTGTGATTTTTAAGTTTGAATTTGAAATTCGATATTATCAAATAAGGAAAGTAATCTAATAGCACTGTTAAAAATACTTCTAAAGAAGTATACAGATGATCGCCACCCTAATCCTGAAAGTAGCTCCACACTTTTTCAAGAACATATTTAATGAATTCCATTGCCTAACTGTACTTTTTCTTCCTGGAATACATGCCAAAATATGTCCATCTCTTGTTTTAAGCTATTCCTAAATACAGGAAAACAGAAATGTCTCTACCCAGTCTGGTTACTACTGCTCAATGTGAACATTTGTTTAGGCAGTCTGTCATCAAACCTATCTGTAAAGACAATAAGTATTTACTTTAGTTGACAATTCATTACAGTGGGTTCCTACATTATAGCCAAAATCTAACTACGTCATTGGAATTCTTCATTAGCAGAAAGGTTGCCAAAAATCTAACCCCACAACCACTCTTATCACCAACCTTTTCAAACAGCAGAATTCTACTGTTTGGAACCTTCTATAGAAACAAAATATTCTGCACCTGAAATTACTTGTTTGTCTATCACACCAGAACATAGTTTTCCTCCACAATAGTCCCACCTTCCTTGCGACTTACACAAAAGTCCATTCTGATGGTCACAAACTGCTCACAAGTGACAGTACATCGTATTTCTCTGCTGCAACTTAAATGTAACAGTAAAAATTCTTTAACCCAAATGAGTAAAAGCAACATTTTCTGAAGCAAACTGATAATTTCTAAGAAATGTAAATATTGTCAGCCAAGAACAGGCCTCCAGTTGTTAGTCCAGTTCACATCTGCAATGCAGAGCACTGCAGACATGAAAGACAGATGCTAAACATTTCATACTAAATAAAGAAAAAAAACATTCTACCTGATCATAGTAAATCTGTAGGATTAATCTGGTAGCAATACTAGATTGGCAGTACTGGCAGCACAGTTCTCTACTTCCAACAGTGCATTTCCTACTGGAAGGCAAAAATTGGTCTTCATATGTGAGAAAGAAAGACATCCAGTGATGTAGAAAGACAGTAAGATGAGGAGGAAAAATAATAATTTATCTCTTATTTCCAAATCTTAAATTTATAATAGCCTTAATATTTTGAGCTATATAGACTATTAAAAAAGTATGCTTTACAAATTATTCTCTAACATCAATTGTGACCTTAGCTTTCAGTCCACGTGTACAGACTAATGGGGTACTTCCACACATCCTTTAAACTGACCTACTCTTGCACAGCTGAGAGGCCAGTTCAGCTCTTCCTGCATGTTCCTACCCTTTGCACTTTTGTAACAGCTCTATGCATTCCATCAAGAACATAACCTGGTTGACCACTTACTAACCCAACAAAAGAAAAACAAGTTTTCAGTTTCCTGCCTGACTTCAGAGCCACGCGTGTGACAGTACCAGTAAAAAGCAAAGCTCTGAATATGGCAGCAAAGATGAAGGGGATGCCTATGGAGTGTAACAGCATGACATTAGAGATGCTCAAGCTGGCTCTGAGTTACTCAGTACAGGTACAGGGTAGTGCAGGACAAAGTACCTCAGACGTTAGAAATATTTGCAATGCACACAGTCCTAGAAACAACACCTCTTGACTGACCTGGCTGGCAGAGGACTGCAGTGATACCTGGTGGTATATATATAGTTGAGATTCTGCTGTTACCTTAAGTTTATGTGCAGCATTGAGCAATGCAGACGTACGCTGTGATCTGACCTGAGCAGCATAAAGAGCTGTTGGAAGAGCTCTGGCACTCAAGGGAGTCTGGTTTCCAATACTATTCTCAATCCATTTACTCATTCACTGTCTCTACTAATATAAGAATACAAGCAGAGACAGAAAGACACGGAGAAGAATGAGTGCATAACAATTGCAAAGAAGGGAAATAAAGGGAAAATGCTAAGAGCATAGAGACTAACAATAAGGGTAAAAGAGAAATGGAAAAGAGAATAGACAACATCCCTTTCTAAAGATAAAAGCATCTATCATTAGTCAATGATAGCCCCATCCAGCCTCCAGCATCTCTGGTTGAAATGATCATAGTTGACATGGGCAGTTCTCATCACCTTTCCCCAAAAAAAAGAGAAAGCTGAAAGACAGATTAAACAATAATAATAATAAAAAAGATGGAGCAGGATAATTTGGAGGAATATCTGCCTCCACCTGTTTGAACAACTGGCTTTTGACATACTTGTATACTTTGTTTCATAAATGTGACTCTCCCCTCATCTTTCCTAAAACTTAGGCAGGAAAAAACAGGTCAAAATAAACATTTAGGCCCTACTCCCAAGCTTAACCACTCAGTGAGTTTTTACTTTGAGCTTTTCTAAACTTTCAATTTTCTTTCAGATTCACAGCCTTCTCCCCTTCCGCTAACCCTCCACCTCCACTTGGGTTCAGATTCTGGTCTGGCCTCAATAACACAAAGTTCTTAAATGGAAGCAGCCCATTATGCAAACTCAGACTGCTAGCCAATAAACCATTAAGTAAAGAGGAAAAAGGCCTTGACAAGGGAGGATTCCCTTGGTAACAAAACCAGTGGGATGGTGATCATGCAGTGCCCTGACACAGAAACAGGAAAGCTATAAAAAGGCAATGGCTGAGTCATTCACACTTTTAAGTCATATTAACCAGCTCAGTCTTGGAGGCAACTGCCTACACCAAAACCTGACTGAGCTGGAAGGGAAAATTGCCTTCAGAAATCAAAGAGGTCACAAAGAGCTCATAGGGAAGGTGCAAACTGCAGTGTAAGGCTCAGCATAACAGAAAGGTTCCACCTACACCCACCCGCGTGACCTGCACTCTCTTTTGCTTTAATTAAAAACAGTGATAATATGCTTCAAAATTCTGTGCAAAGCCTAGCTGTGTGCAATGTCCAAATTGTTTTTTATCTGCTATATGGCTGAGAAAAATAATTTTACTTTAAAGGTTCACACATCGACAGCTACAGATTGACTACCTGTTTCGAATCACACAACAGCATTGCCTGAGATGGCCCTGAGGAATGTGGTACCATGATGTGGCAGTGGTTGTACAAAGCCACATCCCTTTGGGTCCAGCACACCTTTGACCTGCATCCAGTCCCTAACAAGCCCATTTCAGAAAAAGGTTTAGGCAAACTCTCACATGAATCTGAGGACAATCTGTGGACAGTGGCATAACCAGCCTGACTATGCATTCAACTCTCAGGTGAAGTTTACTATACAGAAGATTCTCACCTTAGGGGGATGTTAGATACAATATCTAATTCTTAAAACACCTAAAAATCCAATGGTTGGTTCTCCATGAGTAAACAGGTGATTTGGGGAGAACTATCCCTAGGAAGGATAAAAAAATAGGGGGATTCACATTTGTTTGCTTTAATAAATATTAGAGGTAGAAGTTTGATGTCAAAAGTAATTTACTCCAAGATGAATAAGCAATGAAATTGCTTGAAAGCTGTTTTAAACAGCTATACATTAAATTCCTATATTCAAATAATTTATCTTGCATTGTACACAAGAACATACTTTTGTCCATAACTTTTACAGTCAAGTTAGGGCAGTTTTCGAAAAGTGCTTAGTGAAATTGAAAACTTTAAGGAACCTGTCACAAAAGGGGGCCCGAGCCCCAGCAAAAGAATGCCAAGTCACTTCTGTACAACCAAAGATTTTTCCACAATTCGTTTCTGTATTCACAGTTCTTCAGTGTCCCCTAATAAAAGTCTTCTCACAGAGTTCTGGACACGATCAAAGCCTCTGAGCTCACTGCTGCTGGGATGCTGGTTCACGTAGGGTCATATTGCAAGCCCAGAAAAATCAAATTATTTTAAATCAGGTCATCGGTGAAGATTCTACACTTTGCATTCTCTCTCTATCATATTTCTCTCCAAATGGCTGCAAATTCCTACATATAGCAAAGTAATATAGTAATATAGTATAATAATTTAGATTACTGTAAATATGATCAATTCACATAAACAACCCTCCTTTTTAGTAAGAAAACCATACTTTTTTAAAACTTTTTTACAGTTCTGTTCCTTCTTAATAAAACATTAATCTCATGTCTTGCAGAAAAAAAAAAAAAAAAAAAAAAAAAAACCCCTCTTATTCACTAAATCTATTTAACCTATTGCTATTCTTATTCACTGCATTTAACAGGCATTAGTAAGACCAGCTTACGTTTTACAAGAGCAGAGAACTATTAAGTGCCTATGGTTTAAACTAACGCATGTCTGCTCCCCTTGCAACAGAGAATTTGCATCTCAAATTCCAACAGTTCTTCAAAAAAAGTTCTTGAACTTGGTTCTAATTGTGACTTTGCAATCTTCTGCTTCTGCATGCAGGGGTCATCCTTTCACTGAAAGTATGCTATTTACAATTCCTCATAGTTGGAAACTACAATTAACCCTACCTCTCTATTTCCCTGCAGCTTTTCTTCACTTCTCTGAAAGAGGATTCTTTATTCCACAAGATCAACCGTTGCTGCCTTCATTTGAAACAATTTATTTTTTTCCTATGGAGGGTCAGAGCTTTAGGGTTGTTTGTGCTTTTTTTTATTTGGTTGCATTTTTAAGGAGATTATTTCCCTGCTACTTTCACTACAAAAGCAATACTGCTACTATCATCTATACTTGTCTTTCTCATTCATTGAGCTTTAAATTATCTAACTATTAATTCTTTTAATTAAGAGGGTTTTGCTCTTGTTCCTACAGATGCGACACTATTTTCCCTGTGTGGAACAGAATCTTCTAGTTATCTGAACTACAGATACAACCAGCCCAAAGCTTCTACAATTTCACTGTGACATTGGGTAACAGCAGTCTGCCCTTGCCCTTGTAGTCTACAGGCTTCCATACTACTACTACTACGGAGCTGTTCCATTTTCCAGCTCCATAATTAACATGTTAAACAGGATTGTTTTCAAACAAAACCCTGTGGGAGCACAGATGATGTTTTCCTCTACAATTAATATTAAGGGCCATTAATAATCTTTCTGAACATTCCCACCAACTTCTAGACGCACATATTGTCTTGTTACTGGTATCTGCATTGATCGAACAATTGCCTCAGAAATTCCTAAAAATCTTGGGGAAATTTATCATCTAACCTTGTGTTCATTAAATCTGCTCTTTCTTTAAACACGTTAAAGAAAGTTGCTCTATTCCCAGTAAACCCATTCAGAATAAGCTTCATATTCTGAGAGAAGCCACATGTACCATTCAATAATTATTTACCACTGTTCCACTAATCCAAAAAAAGAACAAAGTAGAAATCTGTAATGATGGAAATTAATTTTCAGAAGAACTAAATTGCTTAATTCTGCTTGATCTCTTATTACTGAAACTTTTCCTGATGTTATTCTGATGCTGACAGATGTTTTAAATGAAGCACAATGCATAGCTAGTCATCCACGATATCCAAAAACTTTTCTCTTGCCCTGCTGTGTCTTCTCAGGATTTGCTGTAATTTCGTTATTTTTGAAATACTGAAACACAATGAGGTATAAGAATCACATCACAATTATATTCTCAAGTGAATTAATGTAATTAAATATAACAAAGGTCTGAGTTTCCTATTAAGAACAGTCTTTTATCAAAAAAGATGTAATTCAGACAAGCAGAAAACATGTACAATTTCTAAATATGTAAAATATGACATCTAAGGCCATAACAGCGCAGATGACATGTTTAATGGAAAAAAAAAAAAAACAAACAAACCAAACATACAAAAAAGACCCAAAACTACAACAAAAATACCCTAAGAAACACCAAAAATAAGTAGCTGTTTCTCCCAAAACCTATACACAGCTTTGGAAAAAATATAATGTAAAGCAAGAGACCAGATCTCCTAACACCTGTTCTCTCTCCTTAATCTATTCTAATCCTAACTAATTTTGATTTTTTCCTTACATTTTCCTTGTGTGTACAGTACTGAAGACATCCCAGAAAAGTAGGAAAAAAACTTGTGCCTTTACTTAAAATTTGAAGACAACAAACTTGTAGCAAGGCTCTCAATTCAACATTAACCTCTCACAAAACAATGGGGAAAGCAGACACTTGAATCTGTTAATAATAGGGGTTACAGAATTACTGTTGGTATAATAGATTTACAGATTTTTAATTAAGAGAACTTTAGACATTACAAAAATAAATTAAAAAATATATATTGTGACAGGTAAAGGTATATTAAAATCCAGTGACTGAAAGCTAAAATTAAACACATTCTTAATAGAAATAAACAGATTCTAAAATATTTTTAATTAGGGAAAATATTTATGGGGAGCAATTTACAAGGACCTGAGATGGATTTTCCATCACTACCTATTTTAAATTCAGAACTTCACTGCCTCAGAGGTAAGGATTACTTTAAACAGGACTGACTTCATTAAAAGATACGGTGCATGTTATGCAGGTGATTACACTAATCGCGTATCTTCCTTCCAGCTTGCCATTCTGTCAACATATGAAAACACACCGCTTAAAGTTTTGTAGAGGGAATGCTTGGTTCTATCAAAATATAAAACTATTATTGCATTGTACCTGGAGAACTTTGCTACTTAATCTTAAATGCATCACAAGACATAAAAAAAAAAAAAAAAACCCAAAAAAAACCTCAACAAAACAAAAGCAAAGGTTGGGATCTGACTTCATTTGGAAAATTCTGTACAGTCATGTGAACATTTTGAAGGTCATTTTCTGTTACCCAACAAATAACCAGGTTTCCAGAGAAGCCGATTCACAGGCTCCAGCAACAACTAAATTCAGCTTTTATCAAACTGAATTCCAGAACCCTTGAACTCTAGCAGTGAACACCATATACAATCTACAACACTACTTTCCATTAAGATAAGCAGCATATACATTTAAGAGTTCCCGCTAATTACTAATGTGCCAGTACAGGTCAGACAGGCCAATGACATCTAGAGATTTATGCTCCATGGCAACATAATTCATATGGCTGGAAAGGCACTGGCACTGACTGGCACAATCCACTATTTCTTTAAAACTACCCATAAAATACATAAAATTCTTTGATGTGAGGAATGAACAGATTTAGGATTGTTTGTTTTAAGCAACATTTCTTCAGACTTAGCTGAAGAGATTACTGCAGAAGCAAGAAATGGAAAGATTGCAATTTAGTGACAGGTGATATTTACATTATACATACAGAGCAGTACCACGAAAAGTTACAAGCATTGTAGCTGATTTCCTAACCATACCACTATTTCAAAGTTTCCCCCTTCATATCTTACTTTGAAAAAAGCCAGTATTCAAGACAGGAAATTTATTTTATTTGGCTCACATGCATGTTTAATAAGTTCAGTGTATGTTGCCAGCAATCACAACGATGTATGAATGTTCTTGGGTTTTATTAGGGTCCTCATAGTAGAATTAAAGAAAACGAAGAAGACAAATCAACAGTGGCAAGTATCATCATCATTTGTCTTCATTGCACATGCATGGAAAGTATCCAATATCACCCTTTGTCCCTGATTGTGGTATGTTCATTCTTTAAGCCTGAGTAGTTTTTGGCTTTGCATACAGTATTTAAATACCTAGTCAATAGGTGATTCTCCTGCTCTCACTAATCCGCAGCATCCTATCACTTGTTCTGCTGCCGTGTACAAAGCACTCTAAGCTTGTCCCTTGTGGCTATTTTGTTGTTGTTCAGTTGGTTTTTACTACACTTTTACACTCTACTCTTTAAATTCCCTATTTGTCTTTGCATAATTCCACCGTGCCATACTATTTTTTTTTTAATAATTCTTATCACTGCAGCTCCAGCTTTCTAATGTCTGAGAGCAGACTAGATGTGGCTGCTTCTAGTCTACTCAGCAATTCTATTAATAGTCTAGCTTGCAACATGGTATCTAATGTATTATCATCAGTCCATATTTTTTGCTTTCTGTATAGTACTCATTGGTAAATATTTTTTTTCCCCCTTCATCTATGAAGGAACTATAGGAGGAAGGAACCAATCATCCCAAGGACAAATTAGAGTCGACTACTCTACTATTTCCTTATTCTTACATTTCATGAATTATTCATTCTTTTTGTGCGAGATGTAATTGCATTATCCTCTTAGCATTAATTTGGAGTCCAAGCCAAAATTACCTGCAACACTTGCAGAACACAAACGGCCCTTCCATAATATTGTGCTTTCCAAAGGCCTGGAAACCATATTTTTTAAAAAACAATCATTTCCTCAGATTTGTGTTACTAGCCAACACCTGAAATGCAAGGGTAAAAAAGAGGAAAAAAACAGAAGTTGCAAAACAACTTTTTGGTTTGCAAAAATCAGTTAATTGTCATACATACGAATTTTATCTATACTAGCTAGTCACTGAAGAACCTTTAGAAAAATCTCTTTTTTTTTAAATTGGCTGCTGGTATCTACAATATGACAACAAGGGAACACAAGACAGTTCCAATAAAATTAGTGGCTAGTCTAGATTACACTTGCAATTGCTAACAGATTGAGAGAATTTCTCAGATTCGTCACCTTGGCTGTAATTGTGCCCAACATCAACCACTACTTTGAGCCAGATCTTTCTTCCAATTAAGCAAACCAAAAATACTACAAGGGATTTGAATTAGTAAAACTAGATTTTATTAGAACACTACTTGGCCATTACAATAAAGAAAGTTCAGAAAGACAGAACCGAAATGAAAGGGATTTATGGACAGTTGTTTCTCCTTTTTACTGTGTCCCTCCAGCGCAGATCTTTTCCTTTGGTCATACTCTCAGGCCTAGCACTTTGTGGAGGCTTGTTGGCTAGCAACACATTTTACTATGTCTTTGATAGATTGAAAAAGTCCATTTCCAACACTGTTTTAAGATATCTTCTTAGGTGTCTATGCATTATTGTTGCAGTTTAATCCCAGCCAGCAACTAGGCCCACACAGCCGCTCACTCCCCTTCCCCCTCAGCAGGGCAGGGAGAAGGGGGAAAGAAACCTCATGGGCTGAGGTAAAGACAATTTAATAGAACAGTAACAGAAGAAGAGGATGAAGATGATGATGATAATAATAATAGTAAATGAATATAAAAAATAAGTTGACACAACACAAGTCACTCTCATCACCTGATGATCGGTTGCCCAGCCCGTCCCGAGCAGCGATCACAGCTTCCTGCCTCTGGCCTACTCCCATTTCTAAACCAAGTATGACGCCTTTGGGATGGAATATTCCTTTGGCCAGGTTGTCTTGTTTGTGGCCCCTCTCAGCTTCTACAGGAAGTCAAGGACTGAAAAAGGAAGTCAAGGACTGAAAAAGGAAGTCAAGGACTGAAAAAGTCCTTGACTACTGCAAAGATCACTTAGCAACAACCAAAAAAAAAAGAAATTATGTGTCATCAAGATTATTCTCATACTAAATAGAAACCACAGCAGCTAGTATAAAAAAAAAAAAATTAACTTCCACCCAGCTGAAACCAGGACAATTACTTTTTAAGAAGGTATTAGGTTTCTGGCAATGCTACAGGTTCCAGACTTGCTCTGTATCTCACACTGCCTACCTGAGCCACCATACTCTTATAATTCAAACAAATGACAGATAGTCTAAGTCTTATTACTTTCTTTTACTTCCATGTCCCCTCCCTCTTCCCTTATATTTCTGAGAACAAATCTGAGACTGAATACAACATCTACTGAAGTGTAAAATGCCAACCCACACAATCCAATCATTCAGCTATTTCTCCTTTTTGCATCCCTTCAAACCAAACAAGAACTTTAGAGCAAAATGGCTTTGAAGTTCTTAAAATGGTTATGAAAAAGACAGATGAAATTTAACTTCGATAAATGTCAAGTTATAAAAAACAGGAAAAAGGACCAGGACCCTTATTACATATATAATGATGGACTCTGAATTGGTCATTAATACCAAGAATGTAATCTCTGAATCATAATAGCTTTATGTAAATTGCAACCAAAAATCAAGTGAGGAATTATTCTGAAAGGGAAAAAA
This sequence comes from Calidris pugnax, assembly GCF_001431845.1. Classification (NCBI taxonomy): domain Eukaryota; kingdom Metazoa; phylum Chordata; class Aves; order Charadriiformes; family Scolopacidae; genus Calidris; species Calidris pugnax. The sequence continues at coordinate 11,579,179 of NW_015090793.1, forward strand.
AACAGAAAACACCATTATGCCATTATAAATCCATATCATGAACACTATTTGGCCATCACATTTCTACACAGACTGTCATAGAACTGAGAAATACATAGTGGCAACAAGGACGACCAAGGACTTTAAGGAACAACTGAATAGATTAAAAATCTTCATTATGCAGAAGCAAAGACTGAGGGGAAATACAATACAGGCAACAAAACCTGAAGTATCATGGATAAAGTGAAACAATCTTTTGCTTTTGTCTCTGTTAACAAAAAAAAAGTCAAATAAAACCCCTAAATGTTTCTAAATGTCAAATAAACCTCCTAAATTATCACCAAAGGTTTTGGAACTCCTTGTCACAGGGTACTGCAGATACTAGAAGTTTACATAAGCTCATAAATTAACTCAATACATTCATGAAAGGGAAAGAAAGATTAAATAAATAAAAAGGCAAACAAAAAAAAACCCTAACAGATTGACCTGAAGCCACTGAGCTGCAGGCTGTCTGAGGTTTAGAGACTAGTCCAGCAAAGTATCACTGAGTGCCTTCGCTACACTTTTACTCTGAGGAGTCAACAATTTTATCTCATTAAATGGAGTCTAAAACTGTTGACATCCTGGCCTACTGTATAAAGAGAAAGACAAATCTCTTGGAGACGATCTCCAGGAAGATAAGGAAACTTCAAGGGAATAAAAGATTGGGCCAACTTTTTGGAGTGAGATAAATCTACTTGCTCTCCTCTTCTTGTGTAACAAAATAACCAGGGCACGTGCTGCCAAGCTATTATAGCAGGAATAGCTTTGCCCTGACAAAGCGGATCAGGAATCAAGTAACCCAGTAGATAGTGAGCATAAACACAGAAATGACAGCCCCAATTTACTTTTCAAGCATGAGCAGCTTCATTTACTAAAAGAGGTGCATACAGGAATCATTCACCTTAGCGCACCGGCGTTCACGAAAATTACTTCATATCAAAGATCTACAATGTTCCTGGAAATGAAGAATCAGTACTGAGAATGACAGGTGTGGAGAATAACTCAAGTGTTGAACTGGTGGTGACACTTTCTTCTTCAGTATGTAAACGGCAGCGATACAGCAGTCAGTAATGCTTTTAATGCCACTCACACCACTAGAAGTCAAGAGGGAGGTTCAGACAACACTCTATGGGCTGTTGGTGCCAGAGAGATAGAACACACATCAGAGACAACATATGTAGACCATGTAGATGTATACATGACTTATTTATTAGTCAAGACAAGGACCCTTTTCTTTGTCCTGTCCACAGAGGTGCCCTTCTCTCCCCTATGCCTTGTTTCAGCAATGAAATATAAAGACTCCTAGTTAGTCCGTTTCAGATTGATCAGGTCCTTACTATCATTTTAGTTTGACAGTAAAATATCATATTCAAATATTCATATTATTTTCTGCACTTCTTCCCTTCTCAGCTTTTAAAGGATCCTCAATAGTTCATGCATTCTCAAAAGATGCAAGCAATATAGGTTTAAATCCTCTACACTACTTTTAATCCATTATGATCTTGCACAATTACTTAATGGTAAGATAGTAGCTAATGAGAAAAGTTAAAAGAAAGTGAACTCATTTCAAGAAATAAGATTCTATTTAACAGCATTTAATTACTTCCTTAGATCACAGAAAGGAACTCATTCACACCAGCAATTAATTTTTTTTTAACATAATAAGGGCAAACTCTTCTGAAACCAATACTATTAAGAAAATACTTTCCTTTTGAAACTTTTTTTTCTCATTTCTGCAGATAGAGAAGTATCCCATTAGAATATTTGAAAAGAATATAATTTGACAAATGAAATAGATGCCTTAGGAATAAATATTCCACTTCATTTCTGGATGACTCTTATGATTGTCTTTCATTTATCATCTACTATAATGTTAGTGTAAAAGACGTTTCTTTTCTCAAAATTACCACCAAATTAATCTGCTCAATTTCTTTTTAATAAATTCTTTCAAAAGTAAATGGCAGGTTTTTTCTACAACTTAACTCTAAAAAAACTGCCAATATATAAAATACACTACAATCAGAAAGATAATCAATATACTACTACTGTTATAACTTTTCCAGCACACACACAAAAAAAAACATTCCTAAATCTCACAGCAGGGTAAAAATTAATAATCTATGAGGTTATATTACGAAAGCCTATCAAGTTATCTCCAGCTTTCCTATTTTTATTTTCTTTCATGCTGTTAAAGTGCTTACATGTTTAATTGCTTCTAAGAAAAAATAACTTGTGTAATGCCCAGATAACTTATCAACTCCAGATTTGTTACAAAGTATATGTGTATATATACTATATATACACAATATATATAGTAAAAATGCCAGAAAAAAAATGCAAAATAAATCCTTCCATCCATTTCTTTTTATTTATCTCTCCCTTAAGTTATCTCTAGTGACAGCACCTATGACATTAAAATTTCCAAGAGCAGTAGCATCAGAAATCTACTTGTTCTTAACCCATTTTGTTCTTTATATTGTTCCATTAGAACCATTTCTTCAGCTTACCCCAGAAGTTCATAGTGAATTTGAAATGCTGAAGCTTCCATAACTTTGAAATTCCTTGTTATAGAAGAGCTATATGTGAATTTGGGAACATCATCACTCAATTGGCATCATAAGGAAACTTTTGAACCACTGATGCAATTTTGGGAGAAAATAAAATGGTTCTACACAATTTCACTAGTTTATTGCAAGTAATAAAAGTAAATTAAAATATTAACTGAAGATAAATGTTAGCTATGCAAGCCTTGCAACAATATTATGCATCACAACAAAGAGCACACTTAATCAAATCCATAAATTAATCTAACCTATTAACAAATGCAAAATTCACGCCATGTTATACAGTATATTACTGAATCATACAAAATGCTAATCCCAGAAATCTACTATTATCTTGCCTATCTCTATGTAGCAAAATTTGTTTACAGAAATACAGGTTTGAAATCTATAGCTACATGGGGTAGTCTAAGGTAGTATTGGCTAAAATGTAGAATACTGGAAATTGGATTTACGGGCCAGAGGCTTTTGCCAGTATAATCCAGAAATGCATATGCATGCACTATTTTAAATTGAGTTAGACAGGATTTCAACTGAATTATTCTCTTACTTACCAAAATAATAATAAAAAGTAAATTACAAAGAAGAAAAGTTTAACTTTTTCTTGCAATTGCCATTGAAATATCACATTCAAAGCCTAAATTCAAGAAGATCAAATAATGCCATCATGGTACATATCTCACATTATCAGCCATCTTGAAAGCACTTATTTGGGAAGGCTGGCATAATTTATGACATGTCCTACTCTTTCTTCTCATTTGTATTCATCTCAGGACAAAAAGAGCATTACCTCCAAGAATATGATGACCTATATAGTTACAACGCCACCACCTTTTGCAATTTCTATACAATTCTCTTCAGATTGGGAGTCACAAACTTCTCTCTTTCCATTAATATTTTTGATGCTACATATTTTGTTTAGAAACACAGTATTCATGCCTAAGAAGGAAGTACAAAATCAAAAGAGATTATTCTGTGGAATTTATTTTGATCCTGTCATCAGTGAAAGAAGTGCCTAAGAAAGGAAAAATGTTCTTGATACAGTCACTGTTGTGTCTTATTTTCATTCAGATTTATCTATCCATCATCCATAGTTCCATTCTCTTGGAATGCCTGAAGATAATCTGTTTCATTTTACCAGCAAGTAACAGAGGAATGAAAAGTAGCTTAGCTTATCCTGGTCAGATAAAAGTCATACCCTGTAAGGACCCAGCTAGTTCTAGTTCCATTAAAATAAACTTAATTAATTTAAACATAGCATTTTCAGAATAAGATTTGTACACAGGTGACCTTGTTCTTTGAAACAACCTTTTACATCATCCTGTTCGAATCACATAAATCGTCTCCTCTGTCACTTCAGTTCCCCATGGCTATGATTTTTCCTTTTCATATCCTGTCCTTATCAGTTGCCTAACTACAAAAACATCTCATAAATTATACTGTCTCAAAGGACCATAGTATAATTTCCTACTGTTGTTGTAAACTTAAAAAGAAAAAAGGTATGGAAATATAATTATATACTAAATATTTAATTCACCTTCTTGTGAGATATTATGAATATATTTATGTGACTGAAATATTCTTGTTGTTTTAGGAATTATTTCCTCTTTTTCTTTATTTCTACTCGCACCCCACCCCCTACAAAATATAAAGCTAAAAAAGGAAAAAATCAGGTTGTTTTTATTTTTTAAATAACACAGGTAATTCAAGATATTTCTTCTAGGGAAAAAAAAATAAATATATATTTATAAAATGTATAGTTCTTCCTGAAATTAAAAACCTCAATTTGACAAGTTACTCTTAGTTTCCACGTTCACTAGAGAACATCATAATATGTGGGTTTTATTAGGAATACAAAACTGTACAAAACCAACTTTCTAATATTAAAGACAATTCAACATTTTTGTGCCTGTCACTGTTAAACAAGAAGGACCACTAACTTATTTACCAAGCATTTTTACACTTTCTAACTCCTTCCCCTCGAATGTGGCAATTACTGAAGTGCCTATAAATAAAATTGCATGTGACAGCTTTAAGAATGTATATGAAACCTTTCACCCACAATTCTATTTTTGTGTTCAAACTGAGAAACTCCCTATGACTGCTGGCCAACAAAATGTTAAAGTAACTTCAATTCTAACAAAGCGATGCTGTTTTGGGAGGTTCCATGCATTGGCTGCCTTTCCCACTATCCACTTTCAGCTTTCCAGTGTCTACTGGTTTTCCAGCCAGAACTGATAACGCCAGAGTCCATTTCTAATCTCACCTCTTACAGAGGCCTGACTCGCTCAGACTTGCCAAGCCACGTAATTCAAGCTGAAATGGGATTTGTCACAGAGGATTTTTTCATGTAGTACACAGAAAGCTTAACACTGCACATTGCTGATCCAACAGAACGTTGTAGCATCTAACTATACAGAAGCCTGAACCCAAAAAATCTGAATCATAACTCCTGTTTACAAGCATCTGATGAGTTCTTTATGCATTTGCCTATAAGTTACCATTTCCTATTATGCACCATTAGGCATGAGTGGTTAATTAGTTTTTCCCATATGCCAGTACATACATAAATTCCAATTATTAGTAGCGTTAGATCATCAGTTTACACAAAGTACCTTTAAATCCAATATTTGCATATCTTCCAGTCTGCATGTCCTCCTCCAGACATCAGTATGTACGTTTTGGAGGACTTCATTAGTTCTTTGAAGAGATATATTCTTCCTGATATTTAACCAAGTATTTAAATTGTAACCCCTTGCATCACCAAGGTTTTCATTACTTCAGCTGAAAAACTACCTAACTTGTCCTAGGCTCACACATAATAATTGAAGGGCATAATAACACTGTTTCACATACAATATTATTTCTGCTTAATTCCTTACTAAGACACATGAACCTGAGAGAGCTGGATGGAATTTCCAGATAAGGCTGAATGCTGTTTCCAATTTCACTAAAACAAAGTAAAAGGCATTGCATTTCTCCACCTCAAATAACCAAAATCTCCATTTATTTCACTCTTATTCTGTGCTGTTAAACAAAAAAGCAAAAACCATACTCCAAAAAGAACCTGGCTGAAGGAAAGGGAGGGAAAGAGGAAACCAACCTTTTGTTCCTTTGTACAAATGGTAGCAAGCGCTAAATATTGAGTAGTTATGGCATGTTTTACATTTCAGTCCAGCCGAATAGGATCTATGCCTGGTCCAAACATTGTTGAGAAAAACTACCACCTGACTGCATAGTCATATCACAATATTAAGTTCTGCTTCTTTGATGAATATGTCTGCCCAAGCACAGTCCCAAGTTATAACAATTTCTACCAGTTTCAGACCAAAAAAATGTATCATCTCTCCCCATCTAGAAAACAAGAAGTGCTCTCCACCAGCTGGGTGATTACATCTTACCCCTTGAATCTCATCTTGAAATGTGCGTTATGGCTTACTGTCACGGTTTAACATAATCAATGTGAAAGAGCGTGTACAACCAGAATCTATAAAGAGTATCAGAAAATGTCATAATTCAGACAGGCATATTACCTTAACAGTTTCATCTTTATCAAGAAAATAAGGAATTACATTTGATTAATGACTCCACCAGCCACGGTGGAATCCTCCAGGCACAGAACACACACCTGCGTTCATACTGGAGCTTGATTTTGTAGGTAGCTAGTCTTTTTATACCCTGGATATTGATTCCATGGGCAATTCAGGTAGCTTATACATGACAAAATGCTCAAAAACGTATTATAAGTAAAATATAAAGCAAAGTTCTCTAATGACTATTTACTTTAGGAGGTAAAATGGGAAGGGAAAAGTCGTTTAAATATGCCAGCAACTCTAGACAAACTAAATTAAATGCTAAGTTCCCATTGACAACCACATTATGATTTCTGAGATTTGTCATTAAAGGTCTTAGGGGAGGAAAAAAAAACAACTAAGCTTCATAAAATAATAAGCAGAACAAACCAAGGTAATATATCTATATTTCACTTAGGACTCTAGTATTCTAAACCACTTCAGCTTTGCCTTATGCTGTTTAACTCCTACAGAAAGTACCGAGTCATTTTCTTGTACGGCAGGAAAATGCATTAATTTTTTCCCAACATATATGCTGGGATTTTTTTGGCTCTCCTTTGCTAAATATGAAAGCCTAAGCCTTAGGTATCAAGGAGACATCCAAGGAAGGTTTTGGTTGGAAAGAATTTCAGTATCTGCCATGGATACGCATATGCTTAGTCATGCCAAAGTGTTGTAATGGCATTCACTATGTAACACAAAAGAAGCAATCATCTGAAATAAGGACCACACAGAAGACAGTCTTGTACCCAAGGAAACAGAACAGCAAAGTATCTCGTTTTTTCACACCAGATTACACAAGCAGTTACAAATTCTAAAGGAAGTACGCTAAAAGGGCTACTTTCCACTAAAAGAGAAAGGATATGATTTTACAAGCCCAATATTATGTTTTCATTCATAAAATCTGGAAACAGGGCCAGACTTGACTGCATACATTCATTTTGACCTTTCAGGAACATTTATTTCACTGCAGAACCTCCACACTAATAGGTAACTTTGAATTACACCAATAATGCTGGTCACAGATATCACCTCCCCATGAAGTAGCAGTTAATTATAAAATCCTTCTGGGACCATCACTTGTAAAGCATCCATCCTACAGATTACACCCATAAGCCTGGTTGTCTAAAGAAAGTGACAGTTTGGGATGCTAGCAATGCAATTCGCAAAATTGTGTTGATTAACGCAGAATCTTGCAGTAACGGTAGTGACTGTGTCCAAGAAAACTCCACTTTTCTATGAGTGTTCAGTTCAACGGTGCCCAAATTTTTCAGCCAAGAAGAATATTGGTTTACTCGATTGACAGGAGGTGGCTGCAACTACAGAAAGATGGAGCCAACCATGGATAAAAGTCAAAGAATTTGTGATTACTGTCTGTACGGCATGTGCTCTATAGTGCTCGCACGCTGAGATGCATCCCAGCCCGGGATCCCACATCCTCACCAAAGCCAGCAGCTTGCAGTGAGCTGCTACTAGCAGAACAACACATACACCTCACACTTACCTTCTCATTTCCGCAGAGACCTTTAGAGAGCAACGTCTAGCATGGATAATTTTCCTTCGGGGCATATGTTAGATACTTTTGGGTGTAACTGACACAGAACTGGATTAGAAACCACAAAATTTTGTTTCAAATCCTTCCTCAGTTTTAGATTTTTTTTTTAGTAACTTTGAGAGGTCACCTCATCTGCACCATTCTCTTTCCTTGCAATAAACAAATACAGTGTTTTCTCCAGTTCACTGAAGTACTGAAAAAGTAATTTTGTGACTGTGAGACATTCAACATTATGATTTCAGAACCATACAGGTATTGTATTATGCAAGAAAATAGAATATATAAAATTTAGAATGAAACTTCAGTGTAATCAAAGTAAGACTTGGTGACTTGAAGCAACCAGCATCTCATTCATTCAGAAGCTACGAGGGGTCAATTAGGATTACTTTTCATTATGTTTCAGACTTTTTAAAAATCTAAACCTTTGTATAACTCATCTAATATTCAGTATTTTTTTCCTAACAAAGAAATCTAGCATCAATTTCTTCCCTGATAACATCCCACCAGTAAAGTCAACATAAAAGTACCAGAGAATTGGAAACTATATTTGCTCTGGGACGCTCTCTTGTTCTTCTGAATGTATCACTTTTTAATAAATTACCAATTTACTGGCAATAACTGAAAAAATGCATACAATTTACTAATCTACTGAACCATGCCATCTCACTAGATTAATTAAAAACCTTGGCAAAAGAAAATTTTAAAAAATCTGACCACTTACATAGTATACAAATTTCAAAGACTAAACAGACTTTAATTGGATTTTTTTTCAAACTTTTTATCATGAGCGTAATTACAAGCCTAAAACTTGAGTCTCAAATGACACTTTATCATTTTTCAGATTCTTTGAAATAACTTTCATTTTCTTTTTAGGCTATACTTGCTGGTACTGCAGTCAATCCACCACATTTAAGTTATAATTATGATCCTGAATGCTGCAGATTAAGATAGCATTCATCAGTAGTTTGACAATACAAAAGACCGTGCCAGACACAAAGGAATCTTAGAAGAGTGGGGATTTTTTTCTCCCCTTACAGACCATGATATGGGTTTCAATCCTGTTTTATTGAAACCATTAGCAATTTTCTCTATTGCCTTCAATGGGAAAAAGATTAGAGATCCTATTATGTAAGATTGATGATGATGACATGGTGACTAAAGCACCAAAAATTCTCAAGCATGATTTACCCCTTAATCTTTTTGAAGGCAATCAATTTTTTCTTTTTTTTTTTTCTTTTTTTTTTTTTTTTTTTTTTCCCCCCCTGTTTCCCATCTCTTTTCTATGGCATGTACATCTCATCGCTTTATTAATAGCTTTTGGAGAATATTTCTAAATTTAGTTTTTCAGATTACTTGTTCCAATTCTTGCTTCTCTTTGTAGCTCTCAAATTTTTTACTAAAACCACCTTTTCCAATCAACGCAGTATTTAAAAGACATGTTACTTTCTGCTAACAGTTTCTGATTATCAACATTGTGTTTTTGTTTGTTCTAAAGTCAAGTATACACTGAACATGGTACATTTAAGTGTTTGAAAGTAAATTCTGTACATAAAAAAACCCACAAAGAAATGGGAAAGCAGATTTTGATTCATTCTTGTCCTCTTTTATAATATTAAGCTGATGGTGTGTGATACACTTAGCAAAACTGAATTATGGATTTCACACAATCCTTCACAATAATCAGAAGAAATTTCTCCCGAGTTGCAACACCACACAGTTTAGAACCAGCTATAAGAATAATAATTACTGTCAAATTACAGTGTCAGATCTTTTTTTACTAACTTTGGTCCAGAAAGCTCATAATGTTTTAAGATCTAATTCAGGAAAAGAAAGCAATCTATTTACAAAGAAATTCGCATTACTGAGGACACTTGACCTAGATGCATTCATTTTAAAGGCCAGGGAAAGAACTGCTGCGCTACTGAGCTTGAGGGGAGACCTGGACCTCGAAGCCTACTCCTTGTATTGGGTCGAAAACAACTTTATTCTTCCTAGCTTTGGAGACACAGCTATAAAAACAGGTTTACTTCTATTTTTCAAACTTTCTCTGTAATTTCTTCTGTTATTTAAATGCCTCATTGCATACATAACAAAAACCTAGCAAAAAAAAAGAATTTCTAAGGAATGCAGTTCAGCAATTCATACATGAAATTTTATGTACTTTAAACAATGTTTTTCTTTATCTAGATGGATTTCTTTATGTTCAAGAGGAAATATTAATATTGATCACGAAGAGTTTCATATTAATACATTATTAAAAACTAAACTTTACCCAGAAAAATGTTCTTTCATTCCTAGAGAGACTGTGATGTTAACCTTCCAAAGTTTAGCATTTCTAAAACTCTAAGGTGATTCTAAAGATATTTCAAGTAAAAATTTTCTTTAATATTTGAAATGTCTACAGTAACATCATATAAAAATACAAAGAGAATTTATGCAGATTTTTACATTAACCGGGAATTTTTGCACAGCAAAAAGCTTGTGATTAAGAAGACAGAATCTATATTTAGACTAAATGACTGCAAAGTTTTTGAATTTTTTTTTTCCATTTAGGATTTTTTTTGGGTTAAGATTTGGAGTAGATTATTAGTTTCACAAATCCTTTTGGGTTTTACACACTATCCTTTTCCTCTCTCATGGCAACATTTTGCTGCCAGCATACTACGCAGTATATAATCGTTATTTTAGAAAAACAAATATGAAGAATTATTAAAGTAGCTGCCTCCAACACCTCAGAAAGGATTTTGATTGTACTGTGACCAAAAAGACTATAATATAATCTTAGTCTCAAAACAGGGGATTTTTAGACTCATAATAGCAGAGTTAAGAGCATGCATGATATTCCAAAATAAACTCACGTCATTGAAATTATTTACTTAAGATACAACTGGCTGTATTCTCCCCTATTAAATAACATATTTATATTAGTTTCCTTGACAAAAAAAAAAGGGGGGGGGGGATAGCTCTTATCAGGAGAAAATTCCTATCCAACAGTGCAAAGTATCATTGCATTTTTCTGTTAGGGGATTCCCCTTATTTAGGAACGAAGGCACATTCCAACAATAATTTTACCTTCTCCTTCTCAAGAAATTCACACTAAATTCATCTGGAGATCAGAAACAGAGGACTGTAGACACCTCACATGCAATTATTTCTTTCTCTGCTTTTACACAACTTGCATGTCCTTCTGTTGAAGCCTGTTGAATTTGTTAGATTCATGTGAGAACCTGTCAAAAGCTTCCTTATTACTAAGCCTCATGTAATTCTTCATTGCAATACCAAGCTTTTCTGAAGGAACCCACCACTGGAGACCAGTTTTTAGACTGCCTCTGTGATAAACAGAGCCTCAAAGAGCCTCAAATTAGCCATGCTCGGAGCAGAATCCCATCTGAAATAGCTGTTTGGAAACAGAAAAGAGTTTATCTTAAGCCCACTTTCTCTTCAAGGCTTTAGGACTTGGCTCCAGATGACAGTGCTGCACATGGCAATTCAGAACAGGCAGGCCCCCTCCCACAGTAATCCATGCCATCCAAACAGGAGCGATGGTCACTCTGAAGTTAGAGACATAAGAAGCTGTCATGGTGCCTCATTGCCAGCTCACAGTTACAAGTCTTCATACAGACTGGGAAAAGCCGCCTTTGATAATTTCCTCAGCCCAGAGTCCTTATTCCCTAGGAAAATGTCCCAAGCAACAGACCACAGACTCCTTTCCTCTACATCTCTCCAAGTCTTTTTGTCCTTAGAGCAGTAGGACTCCCTGACTCTCCTTTTCCAAGTGTGCTGTTTAGAACAAAACTTCATGAAAAAGGGATTAAAAAACCCTAATCTGAAAAATAAAATTACAATTAAGGATATGTAAATAACATGATTGAAACTACCTCAAAATTCATAACAGTCAGCCTGAGAAATTTCTGGTTTTAAGACACTATAGGTTTTTTACTGCATACATTAATAATGACATTTAAATGCAAAGAAATCAAAGCATCTAATGTTCCAGCAACATATGAAGAAACAATTAGTTCATGCTGAAAGTGAAGTCTTCAATAAAAACCAAGACAAAGAGTACTTGTATAACTGAATGACCATGGAAACTGTTTACTGTTTCATTAAAAGCACACAGACAAATCTGTTTACACTTTCCTAAATAATACTCACATGTACCAGTAGGGATAGAGAAGCAACATACAGATATGTACAAATACCTCAATCTTTGCTTTAGGCTGCCCCATCATTATGACAAAGTTTCACTGCATTCAAATGGGATATGTTAAACACCACAGAAATACATGTAAACATCAAGAGAAAGATCAAATAAAGAAGTCATGGTAGAAAAGAGAAAAGGAGTTTGCAACATGTCTGAGAAGGATCACAAAGCTGTAGAAAAAAGATATGGAAAATGACCGATTGAAGGACGTACAGAAGCTTTACAAAGAGCAAAGAGAAAATCAGGGAACTTGAGAAGAGGATGCTCCAAGGTGTCCATATGCTGCTTTAACCACTGATTTTCAAAAAACTCACAGAAGCAGGAAATCCAAATATATCCCATGGTATTAAAGGCCAAAGGCTTTGAACTGTAAATTATTCATACTACAAAGTCTATAAATAACTGTGATGTAAAGGAAAAAAAAGAAAAGGGGGGGGAATTTAGAACTTGAAAAATCTCAGTATAGAAAGTTATATTCTCTTTAATCACATCAACCTCTCAAAACCAATCAGTAACAAGAATGCATGAATGCCTGTCAAAATTAAACAAAATCCTGCCAGCCATAACTTCCATAAACTGAAAATACCTGACCATTAGCAGCAGCACTGAGGTCTCCACAAAAAGCAAAAATTAAAGTAAGAGAGCCCAAAAACCTCATTTGATTATGTGAAACATCTTGTTTTAATGAAGCAATCAGTTGATTACTCTAGAATGAGAGGTCACTTAAAAATAAAATAAAACAAAAATAAACATCAACTCATTAAAGAAGTGGGGAGGAGAGGCAGGACAAAATAATAATTTTTCCAACCGTACACAAAAGCTGCTTTTAAAGCTTGCTGCCAGCTTTCCATTATGTTTTCAATACAGGAATGAATTATTTACCTAATGTGGACATTTATGTGCTCCAGAACCCATAGATATACATGTTGTGGATAGTCTGAATTACTACCTTACAAATGTATGGCTTTTATTATGCCACGGTCTGGTTTCAAGGAAGAGCAGGTTTGGAAAAGCTTCTCCCCAGAACCTGCTCCAGTGAGCTCCAATGGAAGAAACCGAACAGATGGTTTCTTGTCAGCAGGCAGTTTATGACGGAGGATTTGGAGGTAAGAGCAGGAAAATATTCTTCCACTGATACATACCCCTCTCCCCCTAAAAATACAGTATCACTATTTGTGATCAAACTTTCCAATGTATGGAATTTACATTCGTCATATTTAGGCAGGAAAAAGACTTTGTCTTTTTTCCCCTATACATAGAAGAAACTCCTTGTGGTGATAAGGGCAGCTTCAGTAAGTTAAAAAAAAAAAAAAAAAAAAAAAAAAAAAAACAAAAAACCACACACACCCTTCTCCAAAGGCAACTGAAATATGACTGGTTATGCCTTTTTTGCTCAAAGTCAGCTTACATATACAAAAAAAACCACCTCCCTATAGGCAAGTGCCACACTGCAAATGCATTTGCTCCATCTTTCTCATTTTTGCATAACAGTTCTGAAGTGAAACCTGACTTCATGTTCCTGAAAGATGATTTTAAAATAATACAACAGGGAGTACTTGTTAGCAAACTATCAGTATTATATTAATTAGCCTCAAAAATTAAAATTGGTAAGATATGATGTGTCACTTAATATCCTTGATACCTATTCTATTACATGAATAGTTATATCTGTATAGATCTCATCCATCTGAAAAAATTATTAAGATCCTATTGTATTTTGAAACTAAAATCGCATCAGAGATCAACACTGGTTTGTGTTGTCACAAAGTACTTATGGTTTTTAATCACATAGCTTTTAGAACTTCTGATCAATACAACACACCTATACCTCACGAAGATGAAAACTAATGAGCAAAACTAATTTAAATTTGCAAATTCATCAAATATAATGAAGCTGAGAATAAAAACTTTTTTTTTTAATTGCACATCTTTGAAAACTCACTCAAAATTTTGCTTTCAGAAAATTTATAATGACTTTCTTCTACAACTTAGCTAGAGGAAGTAAGAGAAATGGTAAAGGGATAGAAACCCATTCTAAAAATGGTAATGGGATAGAAACTTGTCAGACAAGTGAAATGAAAGAATGGTGGGGAAAAAGGCAGACTCAGAAGAATTATTTACTGAAAAATATTTTTCTATATTTCCTTATTACCGCCATATAAATTAAACAGAGATACAGGTAGGCTCTAAAACTGCCCTAGACTCTCTGCAGGAATTATCAAGGTCAGAACAGAAGTTCCAGCTGCATTTTTTTTGTGCTATGCATAAACTCTAAATCACAGTTAGTTTTATGTTTCTACTTTAAAAGATACTTCATCTAAAATAAACACATATTATACAAGCCAGAATTATAAAGTTGGTGAACTATTTCAAGAAAATCTATCATGGGAGAAAAAAAAGTCATCATAAAGAAGCAACATAATGTAAACTAAATAATACCTAAATAGAACGCATTCACTAAATGCACCCTAATGCAAGTCAAACTGTTCAAGTAGGTGAATTTGCTGCCTATGAAGCTGAAAGAAAATTCTGCTCGTGATACCAACCTTTTCAGGAGGTGCAAGGAAAAACTATTTTTGTTTTAGACTATCTGTTTAGTCTAATTCCATGTCTTTTTAATTCAAAGTTGAGACAACCAATATTTGAAAATGCCAGAAAGCTTTGTTACTTCTATTCTTTCGGGCATCTCAGAAAAAAAAAAAAAAATAGATAGGTAGATAAATAAAAATCAGTATAATAACCTAAAATCCAGGAGAAATCTACCAATCTACAAAATCTAAAAGGATATGGTGAACACACACACATAAAATAAATCATTTATACCTACAGATACTACTTAAATCAGTATAAGAAATGTTAAGAAAAAAAATAATGTTTTCACCCTGCATGCACATGTTATTAAAATAAGAAATATTTAAATGTCACTTTTCTGCATTTTAATTATAATTTCAATTCAAAAGTTTAACAAATAACATTATTCAGCACTCTTTAAATGTAAATTATTAAAAAATTAAATAATTAAGCAAAAGAATTTAAAGAGCTCATAAGTAGGCAGTAAAAGTGAAAGAGCACAAAGAAAATTTAGAAGATAACTATACTGGGTCAGTTTGTTAAGTTTCTCTTCTGCATGGGGAATATTTCTCATTAAAACTAATTTCAATTTTAATGTTAGTACTTTCCATTGCTATAATGTTTAGGATACATTGTTTTTACAGTGATAGAAAAAGTAGTGTTTAAATATGAATACTGAGTAACTTCCTGGCTTTATTTTTATTAGGAATGTAAATGACGGACTGTATTTAAATGTAAATCAACTAGTTTTAAAGGTCACTGATCAAGAAGAATGATTTGCCTCTTAGAAAAGTAACCAATAGGGAGAAAAATGGAACAAACTTCAAATTATTATTTTTATTCCATGACAATTCCTTAACATGAATGAAAAATAAGTCAAGAAAACCACAGAACTGGAGATAGACAATGTCTTTCCAATGATGATCTGCAGTTAGAAACTGTGGAATACACTTTTGAAAAGAATATTTGTGATTAGAGCAGGCTCACATACTTGAAAACATTGTTTAAGGGAAAAAAAAATCCTGCATTGTCAAGAAAATACTCTGTATAAACTTGACAGGTCCTTTCCCACTCTAATTGCTGGGATTTCAGGACTTGCAAGTCATACATTACCCCACAGCAAAATAGAGTAAGAAGTGTTTAAGACATAGCTCTACCGCTAAAATGTCAGCAATAAAATACCAGAACAGAGATGATCTCCTTTCAAATTTAAATTGTGTCTGCCAGCAGTGTTTGCTTATGTTACACAGATTCACATGTAGCATTGTGCCTTTTTGAACTATCTAATAATTAAAAACGAGCACACAGATATCGATTACTTACCTTTTTACACAAACATGCTCTCATGTTCCATATCAAATAGGGAACAACACTTCCATAGTTGTAATACTACTGATCTAAACAAAGTAAAATTTAAAAGCTTTATCCACTGTATATGCTCTATATAGAAATATATTTACAGATAATATAATAAAATAATAAATACAGTGAAATAATAATGATGGTATAACCAATTTCAGATAGGATAAGACCTACCAAAGAATATCTCTACTAAATGAAACTTTGAAATTTTCAAGTAAAATAATTGTGTTCATGACTTATTTTTGCTTTTTCCAAATATTCAACAGTCCGGAGTAGTGGTTTAGGCTATTTTCAACCTTTATCTTCAAAAGGAAAAAAATGTTTTACAACAACGCAGATGTCATTTTAAAGCAGTCATTTGAAGCCATACTGGATTTAAATAAGTTTAAGTGTAATGGAATTCCTTGGAAAACATGTTTGAGACAAAGATGAACAATTAGTTCAAACTAAGTGGTTAAGCATCTTTCTCATGCATAGTACCTACAAAGCAAAGGTGGAATGAAATATCTCACACCTTTAATTTAAATTTATTATAAATTTGAGTTTGGCGACTTGGAATGACATTCTCTGCCTTGTGTTGATTGTGGTTGGTTTGCACTGCTGTTTCAGAGAGTAAGGAAGAGATAGATTTTTAACAGGATTGATACAGTGAATTCCTAAAGCAGAACCTGGGGGAAGGAGAAAGAGACCTATCAATCTAACTTCCAATAATAAAAGATTCAATAATTCCAAAGGCTGAGGCAGAAAAATCCATTTGTCCAAAAATGCTGGGGGTGGGGAAGATGTCCTTTGGGCAGATATTTTCACAAGCCAGTAGATTCAGTTAGGGTGTAAATTACCTTCTCAGATCTGAAAACTGAACTCCACCTGAGGTACAAATGTAAACTCTAACTTTGCTTCAAAGAAAGATTCTCCTACCAGCTCTCACCCTATTTAAGCTCTTTCACTTAATGGAATAAGGATGGTAAACTTGGCATTTCACACTAAGCAAAAAATATGATTTCTCCAAATCCTCACCTCTTTTTTTCCATACTTCCCTATTTTACAAAACAAGTTTCAGAGTTATGTTTCTACACAGCAGAAATGACAAATCCGCATAAACACATCTCTGTTTGAAAAGATTATGTATTTCTGAAGCACATTCTTCTGCAGAGCCAGGTTGCACTCCAGAGCATCTAAACCCAGCATGCAACAACCACGTACCAAATAGTAACACAAACCATGGAAATTCTGCCCAATACGTCCAGAGAGGATGGTGCAGTGAGAGGGTAAGAACCTAAATGCCTGCTCTTTCATGCATTTCTGTGACCTCAAAAGATATAACTGTAGAAAGGATCTCAACATTGCTGGTGCTGCCTGACCTTCATAAAGACCAGAGCCAATTCATATGAGATATTCTTTTACTTTTCATTTTGATCTTTGTGAGACACTGGATTTTTTTTTAATTTGTTTTACCTTTTTAAAAATATTTCTACAGCAATTTTAGACACTTAGAGTATTAAACACTCACAGTATTAAAACTAAATCCAATCCCAAAATTTTGATTTCTGAAACTTTGGAATAATACAGGAATAATCAGAACTGAAAAAGTGATGACTAATTTTTCTTTAATATGTGAAAATCACTATGCATCTATAAACTCCATATTCTACAGAACTGCCAATTTTTTCAATAGACAGATCAAAGAAAGAAAAAGCTGTCAGAGGAGAAACTGGTTAAAATGCCTACCAGAAAACCAAGGCTTTTCATTTTAATACTGATAATTACAGAAATGAAATAATGCTGGCAATGGTACCATAATAATTATGCCCAGAAAAGGAGCAGATTAAGGGGAATAAAATAATTTTAACATTACTTGGAAAAGCTGCCTTACGAAAATACATACTTTTTTTTTTTTATGTTTTAGGCAGCAAATGTTAATTTATGTGATTATCGTCCATTCCTCTTAGAAAAAACAATTTGTGGTGTCACTTAGAGATTTCAGCTCTACATTTGCCAGAACCATCAGCTTCACATCCATAATAAAATAGCAGAATTTAACACAATTAAGAAAACCTAAAAGCTAACAAAAATGCTATAGCCCAAAACTTAATCCCAAATCACAAAACTGTTTGAAGCCATTTCTTTTTCTTGAAGCAGAAATACCTTGACATGCTGCTTAGAAATGTAACTAAAGCTCTAACAGAAATTTTTTTGTAATTACAGTTGATAGTTGAAATTTACTACACACTGACACATCAGCAAGAACCAGCTCAGCACAGCCTGTTTGCACAGGGTAGTGCTGGTAGAGCAACACGAAAGAGGTCCCTTGTCTTGTCTTCTCTTCCCATGTTTCATCCCATCCAGCTCTTTCACCATATCACCCACCATTTCTTTATGCACTGTGATGCTGGGCTACTTGAACATCCCAATTTTCTGCATCTGTTTAAAAGAAGCTCTAAAAAAGTATTATGCTGTATCTAGATGCTAATGGGAGGCACGACCTTGGTGTCTTGCTCTTGCATGTGAGAGGAGCACACGGCTACTGCTAGGGGTGCCCTGACAGGGCTCTCAAACCAGGCACCACAGACAACTGCACGTGAACTACACATGGTGCCTGAATTACAGCAGCAAAGTACAGGGACTAAGCTCTCCCGGAGTGAAACTGCACATTGGAACTTCCAGTTTTTATTTTTTTTACTTTGTGGTGTGCACAAATTGAACTGTTACTAACCCAAGTCAAAGCTAAACTGGTAGAGGAAGAGATGGGAGGAAACGTCAGACACCACTGAACTGGAACTTACCTAATTAACTTGTTAGTTCAAAGTCCTGGCTACAATTAGAAACTGGATATATCACTTTTCTGGTAGAGACTGCTCATAAAAACGACCGGCTGACACAAACCACTATTAGATTTTACAACAACGCTGTTTCTTCAACTGTGAAGCCTGCAACTTCATACCATTGGCAAGATTGCTACAACAGTACTAAAAGTGCTATTACTCTAAATGCTTAGAGGGATGTATTATAAACAGAAAGAGGGAGAGGGGATGGACACCAAGAATTTTTTTTAGAAATTAAATTAGAAGTTAAAAGATTTAAACACACCCAATACAATTATCTCTTGCATCTAATAATAGGCCCAGGATTTTCCTTTGACAGTCCCGCAGTTCTGATTTATGAAAGGAAACAAGAAATACCTCCCTGTCTTAATTCCAGCTTTGCTTTTGCAGGTCCCAGATGAGATTTCTTAATCACTTAAGACTTCATGCCACATTAAGAAGTTTACCATACAGATGCAAAATTCAGCATTTAGGCAAATTAAGAGTTCTTTTCAACCCAATAAATATTTCTTTTATGGAGAAAGACGTTTACAAATATAGTATGTAAATTTTCTCTCTATTTTTTTGTTTGCTTATTTTTTGTAAATCATGAGCACACAATGCTGACTTGAAAAGTATTTGAGAATAGTTTTTAATACCACAATTTCACCATTTCATTGACTATATTTATATTATCTTATAAATGGAAAATTAACTCTCTTAAGCTTGCTAATTCATATAATCATTCTAAAATTCCAATAATTTTTAGAAGGCAAATTTTGACTACAGTAGAATTTAAATGGGGCTGAAAATGCCACTATCTTCTTTAAATTTCTGCAATACTTATAAGTTCCTTCAGTGTCTGAGCACAGCACACGTGCGTGGCCTGCATGAAGTCTTTCAAAAAATTTTACCTAAAGCATCTCAGATTTGGGGGACAGGGGTGTTAAATATCAAATATTAATTAAATATGTGATTCATTATGATTTTCTGTACCAACTTACAAGTATCATTCAAAGTTCCTTCAAAAGGATGAGGACAAAAAATATAACTGATGATGTATTCATACTTTTCCTTAGGTTTCTATTAATACTATGAATGCAGCAATAAACAACAACTGATGTAAATTATCAAAATTATCAGTTACTGTTTACATATATCATCACTCAAATTCTGACTAAATTCTGCTTTTAGCCCTTAATCTATGCATAAAGAACACTTAGCCTTGCAGGTAACTTTAGGAAAATGAAATGAATGTAATGAAATTTTCACTTGTTCCAATGTATCCTCTACATTAATCCAACATTTTTCCTACACACACACAAAAAAAAAAAAAAAAAAAAAAAAAAAAAAAAAAAAAAAAAAAAATGATGATGTATTCATACTTTTCCTTAGGTTTCTATTAATACTATGAATGCAGCAATAAGCAACAACTGATGTAAATTATCAAAATTATCAGTTACTGTTTACGTATATCATCACTCAAATTCTGACTAAATTCTGCTTTTAGCCCTTAATCTATGCATAAAGAACACTTAGCCTTGCAGGTAACTTTAGGAAAATGAAATGAATGTAATGAAATTTTCACTTGTTCCAATGTATCCTCTACATTAATCCAACATTTTTCCTACACACACACACAAAAAAAAAAAAAAAAAAAAAAAAAAAAAAAAAATCAATAAAAGTAGCTTCACTGCTACAGAAAACAGAAGTGTCATTTCAGAATATCTGCATGTTGAAGCTTAATGTGGAGCAACTTGCAAAGGCTTACACCAACATTCAGATGACCAATATAAATAATCCCTCAAAAGGATGCTGTACTGCTTTACCTTCTTTTTACCATGACTAACAAGCATTGATCAAATCAAAAGCTTTAACTACTTGCTACAAGTCTTTTCCAGCACAAATGTCTTCCTGCCATAATCAATTTATCTACCTGCCTCAAGAGAATCAGTTTAGATGTTGGTATGATTGCTCAGGCAGAACGTTTTTCAGGCTCTTCGGGATGGTTATCCATTACTTGAAATAAAATATTTTCCCAAGCACCTTATATTTTCTACAGAAGAAAGAATAAAAATAGAAAAGAAGAAACAGGTAGAGCAATAAAAACTGCAAACACCACAAAGATAAAGAGACAACAATGAAAACAAAATCTTTGGTAAATTGGGATCATTCATTCAAGAAAAATGCTGCAATATAACAATAATGCAACAGTATAAAGCAAGAAAGAAAAAAACTAGCTACTTCTGAAGAGAGTAGGAATAACGTGAAAAGTAATGACTGAAAGGTTTTAAAGGTCATATAGAAAGCAACAGGACTGCCATGCTGCATTCAGCCCTGATATTCAGATTTTAAAGCAGTTACCAAGAAACAAGGAAGTCATGTTGCTTCTACACCTTATGTATGGATAATCATATCCACAGTCAAAAATGAAATTACTATTCCTCTGTCCTGTTACACAAGTATTATTTTTGGATTTCCTTCTATATTGTCCAATCTAAGCTGTACCTAAATCTTCCAGATATTATACTTTTATGACATTCTGATTCATCCGTATACCTGAAACTAAACTTCCTCCGCTCCCTTTCCTGATATTGTCATCCTGTATCTCACTTTCTGTACTTTCTGTTAACAGCAATCTTATTCCATCATATGCACTCAAGAAACTATTACAAAGATACTTCAGTTTTTTGTAGTCAGTGCTTTCTCAAACTTCTTCCACTAACTAAATCACCTTTCTGCATCATACAGCTCACCTTCACTTTTACAGCTTTTGAAAACTTTACAGCAGACACCAACTGGGCATAGTTTAATGAGCCTTTCCTTCTGCAGCAGTGATGGTTTCAGCAGTGTCCAGCAATTCCTCACTACTTCTTCCTATCCTCATGATCTGCTCCGATCTCTTCTCTTACAAGTACTTGTTCAGGTACATAATGAACCAGATGAAACCAAGAAAAAAATCCAGGTTTAAAATAAGCACTTATTTAAAAAGAAAGTCAATTTAGCATAGATCAGCTGTGCCCAAATATTACAGCATAGCTCAGGAGGTGGTGCAGAAGAAGAATCATGAACAGTAGCTGCTTAAATTTGCCCTGGAGCTAAAGAATTGCTGAAAATAGCCTTCTGCAACAGGAAATCGACTTCAGCTAAAAGCAGCTCATATAGCAGCTGACTAAATTGTTAAACAGGTAACTTTACACCTGCAAGGAAACTCTTCCAAAGATCTGTCTCCTCATTGCTTTCTTTCAACGTCCTCCTAGTACTTTTCTTGGATGCACCATGAAAAGAAACTCAATGGCAGTTGCATTGCGATGGGTTGTTGTCACCAAGAGCCTTACCTTGCTGAGCAGTTCTAACTCGGTCTGTGTTTGCATTCCATCTGTCTAAATCCAGCTGTTGTCTCTCATTTTCAACAGAGAGACTGAATCTGGTTTTGACAGGTATTTACATAGTACTTAGCACAAACAGAATGGAATCTTTGTCCAAGACTCAAAATCAAAGGTACTAAAACATAAGAATATAAGTCTCCCCTTCCCTCTCAAAGAATCATGAAAACCATCACTATCACTACCCACATGTGTATGACAACTACAAGGTGAAGTTCTCTTGCTTCCCCCCATCCCCTACTTTTTAAAACAGGAATTAAATCTGGAAGTGCTGGCATAATGTTATGCATTATGGAACAAGTTCAGCTATATGACACAGATACAGGAAGCAAAATAAGTAAATAGGGAATGATAGAGAAAAATAAGCTTTTTGGGGATTATTAAATAGATGCTATTTAACTTACATTGAACTTAAAACAATCAAGAAATATATGTATATCACTATATACTGAACTTTGAAATGATTTTTTTCTACAATCATTGTCCTCTTCAAGCATACAGGTAGAATTAAAAGAGAAATTACTGAAAAATTATCTTTGAGTCCATAAGCTAAACTAATTTTTTTTCATCATACAGAGAATCTGATATTTCCTGCTCTCTGAACAAAAGGGTCAGGATTTTTTTAATACAATTTTTGCAGATTGCATGTCTTCCTGAACAGGTGGAAAGGTTGCTTGGAGAGCATTGTTCTACAAATAAAATTTGATTGGTTCCACATGGACCTTCCATATAATGTTCTTATAATGAGTAAATTAGTAGGTGATATAAAACTCTGAAAATGGAAAGACTGTACTGAAAAGCTTAATATGCTTCTTACAGCAATGCTGAAAAAAAGTGATGTCATGCTTAAATTGACCATGTTTTTATTCACAACCCCAGGCAAGCCAGCAAAAATAGTGTGATTTTATTAAATATATTTTAAATGAACAATTTTCTTCTCCTTTGAAAACAACTGAAAGAACGTTCTAGCAGTGACTGCCAACTGACGTTTGGGTACTACAGGCTGTTCAATTTGCACAGGATTTCCTATTATTCACTGAAGGTGAAAGAATCATGAACACAGAGCGAGAGAAAAGAAAAAGCAGTCTTAAGAAGCCAGGAGCATATGAATTTTAAACAGACAAAGAAAGTACAGCAACTTTGTAAGAGTTGGTGGGAAGCCCGCTACACTTTGAAAGCTTTTGAAACAACCCCTCTGCTGAGCTTGTAAGAAGATGATCAGGACACCCATTGACTTCAAAGAAATCAGCAATCATCATGCATCAGAAACTGCCTTGATTGCATCCATTTGTACCAGAAGGAGGACAACACTTGTCCTGTGAAAGCACACTGCAAAACGGTAGAGGGAATATACTTGGCTTTCCAGACAAAAATCTCTGCTCTGGAGAAGACAGAGCAAAGAGGTACCAGACAAATACACAGAAGTTACTCATCTTACTTGGTTTTGTCCTAACTCAGGACAAGGGAGGGAAGAGGGGAAAAAAAGCAGAGGGGAAAAAAAAAAATAGCTGACCTTCTTAAAAATTCAGAAAAATCCATATGCCAGAAAACAAGTAGCATTTAAATATGGGATCTTTCTATATGTCTTACATAAAGAGGTCTGAAGAACAGTGCTTGATCCTTAAAATATCCACCACTCTACAACTGTACTTTTTGAACCAGAAGACATATATAAACACACAGGGAGACAGGCTGTACAGTTCGAGAAAGAGAGATATTGTCAGATATTTAACTGAGAATCCTCAAAATTCATTCATCTGGAAAAGTAACAGCCATATCCATATGGTCAAATTGCTTAAATCTGAGATGTTTTCAGTTCTGCACTACCAAGTTCTGTAAGTAGCCATTTCAAAAGTAATATAAAAAATTTTTAAAAAAATCTCCAAAAAATTGGAATTTTAACCATACAAAGTTAAAACTTTATTACATGGGGTTCTTCTCTGTGTGAGGACATTTTAAAGAATTAAAAGGATTTTTCCACTGATGCTACGGTGCTATTCTTAGAAGGAAACTGATTTTACCACTAATGGATCTGAGATGAATCTGGAGAAGCAATACAGAAGGGAATAATACCAGCCAGAAAAAAAAAAAAAATATAAATATATAGATATTTAACTGCAATAAGTATTTTCCATGACTTCTAATCCAGGACAAAAAGGTACAGTAACTGCAGGGTTGTATTTTGAATTGTTTGCAACCTGTCCAAGTGATTGCCATCACTATGTGCCCTGACCACAGAGGAAACCAACAGATCTAATGAATTTCCTTTTCAGTCTTCAAAACACCTTTCCAGTCTGACTACAAGATGACTCTTACTAGAGCTGAAAACTCCCCGAAGATGTGGAGACAAAGAAAATGCATTTTCTTCTTCACTGACATTAAAACATGAAGTAACTTCTTGCATAAATTCATAAAATCCTGCAAATTATGATGGGATTAATTAACAAATGAGTGGTCTTGGCAGGATAAAGGAAATGCAAGAAGTATACAGGTGACAATCAAGTGCTAGTTCTTAAAAAAAAAAGAAAAAGCAATTTAGCTAACATCAGAATAATTTTTCCACAGAAGAACTTTTCTTTTCATACACAGTTTCCATCTTGATAATGAATCTTTGATCAGTGTGTCTGAAAAAAATAATCTCTGTGAAGATTAAGAGAACAAAGGAACCCTGATAAACTTGAAAATGGCAATGAATCTTTTCAGGTCATCAGGTAAATAAACTACTACCGGCACCTCAATGGAATAGAAATAGTTTTCATACAGGATTATAATGGAAAGTGAATTGTTTTTTTTTTTAAAAAAAAAGACAAAAACAAGGTGAAACTGTCACCTTATATACCTTTTCAAACAAAATAATACATTAAGCATTAATAAAAACTGGCAAAAATCAGACAATGTCAATCCAGGAATTATAAAAGATGAAATTAATCAAAACTCACTGTGGTATGAAACCTAGCACTTAAGGCAGTTGCTGTATCTTGGAGAGCTGCAAGTGTGAGACCAATCACTACAAAAATGAATACACGGTGGTCTAAAACAATAATTCTGTTTTAGTGACCTGATACTATTCATTGTATCTATTTCCTTTAAAACACCTTTAATTAACACCTCAGTCTCAGACACCTTTCTTGCAAGCTTCATTATGAAAATCCTTCATAAGCTGTTTTGCAGTTAACAAGGAGGCACCGAATCTCCCAGGCTTTTCTGCTGGGCCTCGTGCTCTTTGACCCTGCCGTCTCTACCCCACTTGTCTATTGGCTACCAACACACTGGAACACTTCTCGATTCCAAAGGATTTGAAAGAGATTCATAATTGGTTTTCACATCTTGAACCTTTTTGCAGAATTATTTTTGGCCTCCCTTACAGTATTTTGGGCATTGAATACTTGCACGTTATGATACCTTCAAAAAATATTTACTTACCTAAAAAGTAACTCATTGTCTTTTCTTCATGCTCTATTTTAATGAATATTATTTATTTGCCTAACCTCCTTGAAATTTCTTAAGACCAAAAAAACAAAATAAATTAGTGTTTTAGTGGTTTGTGTTGGTTTTTTTGTTTTTTTAATTTGCTTTTAAGCATGTCTCCCTGTATATGTTGTTCCTTTTGAAAATTAAACACTACCATAGTGAATTTGGCTTTTTTTCCCACCTCCTATAAGGCTTTGAACAAAAAGGTATATGATCATTGTTTTAAATGTCTTCAATAGAAATGGTTTTAGCCCTACGCTTATTCAAAACCAGGAGGTTTCCTCTTCTGTGATCCCTAACAACAGCTCAGTAAAGCTGTCCTCAGACAGACTTCTGCCTCATTGTCAGTGAGCTCTTCATACTTCATCGCAGAACTTCAGTCCATAACAAAAAAAATATATTGCCTATTAAAGTAGTTAATTTGTTTATCTAACTTGTTTATTCTAAGCTTTCTGGAAGGTAAAGCACATCTTCATACATACGTTGTATAGTATCACTAGTCCACTGACTGAATTCCTGCCACCACTTGGGAAAGCAGATGTGAAGAGTGAAGTGACTATTTGCTAACGACAACAATAATAATAATGATAGCAGCAGAATACTTCAGTATAAATCCCACTACAGAGAATTTCAGATCTTATCAAGCTTAGTGACCAGGGGCAAAGATGGCAGATGAAAATGCATTTTCCACCACTGTAAAATATGGGAAATAACATAGGGAAAAGCAATCCTGCTTCATATATTAAATGATTGGCTTCAAGTCAGCAACTGATCCTGGAGTCACAGTTAGAAGCCGTCTAACAACCAGCACTTCTGCACAGCTTTGTTGTGGACAAGAAAAGTGGGGGTCTGAGGGAATACAGGAATACTTGTACATCACTATATATGTATATATAGTATGATGTATAAATCTACCGCACATCTACATCTTTAATGCCATGTACACTTCTACCTACCACAACTATCCGGTGGAACTAGAAGATACATCCATAAAGTCTCCATGATCACAGGTACTGAATGCTTTCCATATCAAGAGAGTCTAAACACACTTCAGTCTTCAATTTTCAGTATAAATCACAGAGAAGAAATACAATTAAAAATCACGTGAAGACAGCACGGAGATGAGTAAAACTCACAATATTTCCTATGATCCAAGAACTTAAATGAACCTCAGATTCTTCAGCCATCAGGTTTCTAAGTATCAAAAATAGGCAGTACTTCTTCCCTCAGATTTGCGGAACCAATCGTAGCAGGATGTTTCAGAGATAGAAGTAACATTAATGAGAAAAGTTATGAAACAATAACACATCTGTCATCAATTAAAAACTATTGTCCAGTTGACCTGAGACTCAGAAACTCCATAAACTGCTGGCTCTTACAGGCTAGGATGGAATAACCAGGGATGAGTTAACTCATACATGTACTGTTTTCAACTACTGTTACAGAAAGAATACCAGGGGTTTTTTTACTGCGTTTCCCACAGCTTTCTCCTGGAGACACCGGCTGTTCATGGCTTGGACAGAGTACTCATCAGTGGGTAAAAAAACAGCTGGAGGGCTGGGCCCCAAGAGTGGTGGTGAATGGAGTTATATCCAGTTGGCGGCCTGTCACAAGTGGTGTTCCCCAACCCAGTACTGGGGTTGGTTCTGTTTAATTTTTTTATCAATGATGTGGATGAGGGATCAAGTGCACTCTCAGTTTGCAGTTTGCAGACAACACCAAATTGGGCAGGAGTGTTGGTCTGCTTGAGGATAGAATTGCTCTATGAAAGGATCTGGATAGGCTGGAGCAATGGGTCAAGGCCAATGGTATAAGGTTAAAACAAGGCCAAGTTCCAAGTCCTGCACTTGGGTAACAACAACCGCATGCAACACTACAGACTTGGGAAAGAGTAGCTGGAGAGCTGGCTGGTGGAAAAGGACCTAGGATGTTGGTGGACAGACGGCTGAATATAAGCCAGCATTGTGCCCAGGTGGCCAAGAAGGCCAAGAGCGCCCTGGCATGTATCAGAAATACTGTGGCCAGCAGGAGTAGGGAGGTGATTATTCCCCTGTACTCCACACTGGTGAGGTCACACCTCAAATACTGTGTTTGGTTTTGGGCCTCTCACTACAAGAAAGACACTGAGGTGCTGGAGTGGGTTCAGAGAAGGGCAACAAAGGAGGTGAAGGGTCTAGAGCACAAGTCTTACGAGGAGCAGCTGAGGAACCGGGGTTGTTTAACCCGGAGAAAAGGAGGCTGAGGAGAGACCTTATAGCTGTCTACAACTACCTGAAAGGAGGTTGTAGTGAGGTAGGCATCTGTGTCTTCTCCCAGATAACAAGTGATAGGACAAGAGGAAATGGCCTGAAGCTGCTCCAGGGGGGTTTAGATTGGATATTAGGAAAAATTTCTTCACCGAAAGGACTGTCGAGCATCGGAAAAGGCTGCCCAGGGATGTGATTGAGTCACCATCCCTGAAGTTATTTTAAGAGGGGTAGATGTAGTGCTTAGGGAAATGGTTTAGTGGCGGTTTTGGCAGCGCTAGTTTAATAGTTGGACTTGAAGATCTTAAAGGTCTTTTCCAACCTATGATTTTGTTATTAGCTTTGCCTGTAATCACCATGTTTAGTATTTTCTAAGTTGCAGAAATCTTTGTACAACATATTTACGCAGACTTTGGCATTTCATATATGTCATCAGATCAACTCACATTTCAGCTAAAATCCTGTACTTTTTCTAACAAGTACAAGCTACTTAATTATCAGGGAGCTTCACCAGGCTTTTCGCATTCAGTTCACTTTCAAACTTTTTATGTATCCTAGCATTTGTGTGTAGATTTAGGAATCAAAGTTCCTTAAATATTGTCAAAAGAGACACCTCCAAAAATTATTCAGATCACCTCAAGGAGGTATTCCTAGTCACGATAAAGTTCTACTAAATCAAATTTATCGCAATATTTGCAGAATTACAAATGTTTAGAAAGCATTTCCCAAGTCTAATTAAAACTTTCTTAACTTGCACATCTGTTAAAGCAAAAATATAAAAAAAAAAAAAAACCCAAACCCCACAGAAGACACTAATAAGAAACTACATGCTCTACTTCACAAGCCAGATTTCATTCACAAATGTATCAGGTTTTATTCTCAACAGAAGCTGACTCACTGCGTGTTCACTCCCTTCAGTCTTCAAACATTTTGCTAATATATGCAGGAAACAGAGATACAATAGTTTGCTAACTAGAAGGGAGGGGTCTTGTATAAACTAAGAGCTTGCAAAAGATGGAAGAATTCTACTTGTTCAGAGAATAATATTTTGTATACAGTAGAATATTTAGTAACAAAGACATACTTTCATAGGGATTTATCCATTTCTCAGAGAACAACAGTGAAATAATAATAATAAGGAATTATTACTACATGAAAGAGAAATTATCAAGTAAGTTTGGGCCAAGAGGGCCTAGAGGGAAATATCAACCAATTATTGAAAGTGATGGACTGAGATTACTGTTTCATTTATGTAAGAAATGAACAGAAATAAACAAAGCCATAAAAGCTTACTTTTAGTCTGAATTTTATAACAATACACTACTCTTGGCCAAAATGTAATGGAGAAGGTGAGAATGTTGAAAACAGTAAAAACCAGAATTTACTCTCAGTCTTTCATCACAGTCTACTTTTATGTTATTTGTCAGGAAGCCATGCTAGCAGCCCCTAAAAAGTAAGAATGTCACAAATCTTAGTTTTATTGCCATTTTTATAGAAATTTCTTCAAAAGATTATGTTTCATATGTCTTCTTGCTCAACATTTTTTTACTTTAATGTTAGCTTTTTAAACGTACAGGTATTTCAAACTGTCTTTCTTGTTGTGTTTCCCAGTTGCACATAATAGCATCTAACCTCTCTTTCATAAGTCAGAATTCCTTCTACTCTTTTTTGATTTCTTAATGCAAGCCAGAAAAATGCCTCAATTACTTTTTACATCCCCATTCTGCACATAGCAGAAATCTCTGATTTCAAATCAAACAAAGGAAATAAAGACAGTTGTAAGAAACAAGACAACTTCTTGCAATAACAGAGGAAATATATACAGAGATCTCTTTTTTTCTCAAAAGCACTCAGACAAAGACCTATGATTTTACTTCTTTTGAGGAAGAAATAAGCTCTACAATTCCCTTAAATCAGGCCATAGGCTACAGCCTATATTATCAATCATAACTATTACTCAAATCTAACCGATTCCAACATCCACAGGCCTTCTCTTCAGGCACTGTTAGTAAAAGTAGCAAGATCATTTTTCAAACTGAAATGTTATTTAACTCTAACAGTAGCAAATAAGAGTAAGTAATTTAAATATAAATAAGTAAAATGAACAATACACTTATGTAGGTCCTACCATTACGTGGTAACTGATGAGGCTACGCTTGTTTCTCCCAAATCTTCAAAGAACTGAAAGTTTACTTTTGCTGGCTCACAGAGTCAGCAAAAACAACTCATAAACCAGAGTATGGAGTCCATATGTTAAAATTCAAGCTTTTTCTGTAAGCAACCTCCTGAAGGCACCTTTTCTAGAGTTACTTGGCAAATAATGGGAGACAAATTGCAGCTTACTCTTCCTCACTTCTTACTAAATGAGTTTATGATCGTATTCCATTCCAACAGGAAAGATCTGTGCTCTACAAGATCCGTTTCCCCACCTCGAAAGCAGTCTCAGCTAAGGCAAAACATGGTAGATAGCTGCAAAATGGAGAACTTGACATTTACAATTTTTGGAAGTTCTAATAGCCCGAACCAATTATTTGATCTCCACAGCTGCCACATTAACTTTCTTTTAAAAGATGCTGGTATTAAACCAAAACAAACAAAAATCCCTCTAAAAATTATTTTTATATACTTCATCTTATATGGATCTTTGGCTAAAAGAAAATGAATGCTATTTTCAGATAATATCTGTTTAAAATTGATCACAAGAGCTTACAATGTCCAGTGAGATTAGTCTTTCTCTCTTCCCTTTTTTTTTTTTTTCCATTTACCACTATATTACCATGGAAAAGGTTAGCTCTCTTCCTTGGGTAGTTGCTACTGCATGACCTCGAGATGCAAATTATTCAACAGTGCTTAATGCAGGTAACTCTCCGAAAACTGGTCACTTGAGCTGCAGGCTCTCAGGTAATAAAAATCTGATCCCAAAGGGCTCTTGCTTTCTCTGCCTCCAAATTACACCAGTCTTTGAGACAGAAGCCATACAACTCATGATGAAGAAAGAGACCTGCTGTGCTGTGGGGAAAACTCAGTTTTTGCCTTAAAACCAGTCCAAAGAATGTAATCATTAAAAAAAAAAAAAAAACTAACCTCCTTGAAATTTCTTAAGACCAAAAAAACAAAATAAATTAGTGTTTTAGTGGTTTGTGTTGGTTTTTTTGTTTTTTTAATTTGCTTTTAAGCATGTCTCCCTGTATATGTTGTTCCTTTTGAAAATTAAACACTACCATAGTGAATTTGGCTTTTTTTCCCACCTCCTATAAGGCTTTGAACAAAAAGGTATATGATCATTGTTTTAAATGTCTTCAATAGAAATGGTTTTAGCCCTACGCTTATTCAAAACCAGGAGGTTTCCTCTTCTGTGATCCCTAACAACAGCTCAGTAAAGCTGTCCTCAGACAGACTTCTGCCTCATTGTCAGTGAGCTCTTCATACTTCATCGCAGAACTTCAGTCCATAACAAAAAAAATATATTGCCTATTAAAGTAGTTAATTTGTTTATCTAACTTGTTTATTCTAAGCTTTCTGGAAGGTAAAGCACATCTTCATACATACGTTGTATAGTATCACTAGTCCACTGACTGAATTCCTGCCACCACTTGGGAAAGCAGATGTGAAGAGTGAAGTGACTATTTGCTAACGACAACAATAATAATAATGATAGCAGCAGAATACTTCAGTATAAATCCCACTACAGAGAATTTCAGATCTTATCAAGCTTAGTGACCAGGGGCAAAGATGGCAGATGAAAATGCATTTTCCACCACTGTAAAATATGGGAAATAACATAGGGAAAAGCAATCCTGCTTCATATATTAAATGATTGGCTTCAAGTCAGCAACTGATCCTGGAGTCACAGTTAGAAGCCGTCTAACAACCAGCACTTCTGCACAGCTTTGTTGTGGACAAGAAAAGTGGGGGTCTGAGGGAATACAGGAATACTTGTACATCACTATATATGTATATATAGTATGTATGTATAAATCTACCGCACATCTACATCTTTAATGCCATGTACACTTCTACCTACCACAACTATCCGGTGGAACTAGAAGATACATCCATAAAGTCTCCATGATCACAGGTACTGAATGCTTTCCATATCAAGAGAGTCTAAACACACTTCAGTCTTCAATTTTCAGTATAAATCACAGAGAAGAAATACAATTAAAAATCACGTGAAGACAGCACGGAGATGAGTAAAACTCACAATATTTCCTATGATCCAAGAACTTAAATGAACCTCAGATTCTTCAGCCATCAGGTTTCTAAGTATCAAAAATAGGCAGTACTTCTTCCCTCAGATTTGCGGAACCAATCGTAGCAGGATGTTTCAGAGATAGAAGTAACATTAATGAGAAAAGTTATGAAACAATAACACATCTGTCATCAATTAAAAACTATTGTCCAGTTGACCTGAGACTCAGAAACTCCATAAACTGCTGGCTCTTACAGGCTAGGATGGAATAACCAGGGATGAGTTAACTCATACATGTACTGTTTTCAACTACTGTTACAGAAAGAATACCAGGGGTTTTTTTACTGCGTTTCCCACAGCTTTCTCCTGGAGACACCGGCTGTTCATGGCTTGGACAGAGTACTCATCAGTGGGTAAAAAAACAGCTGGAGGGCTGGGCCCCAAGAGTGGTGGTGAATGGAGTTATATCCAGTTGGCGGCCTGTCACAAGTGGTGTTCCCCAACCCAGTACTGGGGTTGGTTCTGTTTAATTTTTTTATCAATGATGTGGATGAGGGATCAAGTGCACTCTCAGTTTGCAGTTTGCAGACAACACCAAATTGGGCAGGAGTGTTGGTCTGCTTGAGGATAGAATTGCTCTATGAAAGGATCTGGATAGGCTGGAGCAATGGGTCAAGGCCAATGGTATAAGGTTAAAACAAGGCCAAGTTCCAAGTCCTGCACTTGGGTAACAACAACCGCATGCAACACTACAGACTTGGGAAAGAGTAGCTGGAGAGCTGGCTGGTGGAAAAGGACCTAGGATGTTGGTGGACAGACGGCTGAATATAAGCCAGCATTGTGCCCAGGTGGCCAAGAAGGCCAAGAGCGCCCTGGCATGTATCAGAAATACTGTGGCCAGCAGGAGTAGGGAGGTGATTATTCCCCTGTACTCCACACTGGTGAGGTCACACCTCAAATACTGTGTTTGGTTTTGGGCCTCTCACTACAAGAAAGACACTGAGGTGCTGGAGTGGGTTCAGAGAAGGGCAACAAAGGAGGTGAAGGGTCTAGAGCACAAGTCTTACGAGGAGCAGCTGAGGAACCGGGGTTGTTTAACCC
This sequence comes from Calidris pugnax, assembly GCF_001431845.1. Lineage (NCBI taxonomy): Eukaryota > Metazoa > Chordata > Aves > Charadriiformes > Scolopacidae > Calidris > Calidris pugnax. The sequence continues at coordinate 11,612,222 of NW_015090793.1, forward strand.
GGAGAAAAGGAGGCTGAGGAGAGACCTTATAGCTGTCTACAACTACCTGAAAGGAGGTTGTAGTGAGGTAGGCATCTGTGTCTTCTCCCAGATAACAAGTGATAGGACAAGAGGAAATGGCCTGAAGCTGCTCCAGGGGGGTTTAGATTGGATATTAGGAAAAATTTCTTCACCGAAAGGACTGTCGAGCATCGGAAAAGGCTGCCCAGGGATGTGATTGAGTCACCATCCCTGAAGTTATTTTAAGAGGGGTAGATGTAGTGCTTAGGGAAATGGTTTAGTGGCGGTTTTGGCAGCGCTAGTTTAATAGTTGGACTTGAAGATCTTAAAGGTCTTTTCCAACCTATGATTTTGTTATTAGCTTTGCCTGTAATCACCATGTTTAGTATTTTCTAAGTTGCAGAAATCTTTGTACAACATATTTACGCAGACTTTGGCATTTCATATATGTCATCAGATCAACTCACATTTCAGCTAAAATCCTGTACTTTTTCTAACAAGTACAAGCTACTTAATTATCAGGGAGCTTCACCAGGCTTTTCGCATTCAGTTCACTTTCAAACTTTTTATGTATCCTAGCATTTGTGTGTAGATTTAGGAATCAAAGTTCCTTAAATATTGTCAAAAGAGACACCTCCAAAAATTATTCAGATCACCTCAAGGAGGTATTCCTAGTCACGATAAAGTTCTACTAAATCAAATTTATCGCAATATTTGCAGAATTACAAATGTTTAGAAAGCATTTCCCAAGTCTAATTAAAACTTTCTTAACTTGCACATCTGTTAAAGCAAAAATATAAAAAAAAAAAAAAACCCAAACCCCACAGAAGACACTAATAAGAAACTACATGCTCTACTTCACAAGCCAGATTTCATTCACAAATGTATCAGGTTTTATTCTCAACAGAAGCTGACTCACTGCGTGTTCACTCCCTTCAGTCTTCAAACATTTTGCTAATATATGCAGGAAACAGAGATACAATAGTTTGCTAACTAGAAGGGAGGGGTCTTGTATAAACTAAGAGCTTGCAAAAGATGGAAGAATTCTACTTGTTCAGAGAATAATATTTTGTATACAGTAGAATATTTAGTAACAAAGACATACTTTCATAGGGATTTATCCATTTCTCAGAGAACAACAGTGAAATAATAATAATAAGGAATTATTACTACATGAAAGAGAAATTATCAAGTAAGTTTGGGCCAAGAGGGCCTAGAGGGAAATATCAACCAATTATTGAAAGTGATGGACTGAGATTACTGTTTCATTTATGTAAGAAATGAACAGAAATAAACAAAGCCATAAAAGCTTACTTTTAGTCTGAATTTTATAACAATACACTACTCTTGGCCAAAATGTAATGGAGAAGGTGAGAATGTTGAAAACAGTAAAAACCAGAATTTACTCTCAGTCTTTCATCACAGTCTACTTTTATGTTATTTGTCAGGAAGCCATGCTAGCAGCCCCTAAAAAGTAAGAATGTCACAAATCTTAGTTTTATTGCCATTTTTATAGAAATTTCTTCAAAAGATTATGTTTCATATGTCTTCTTGCTCAACATTTTTTTACTTTAATGTTAGCTTTTTAAACGTACAGGTATTTCAAACTGTCTTTCTTGTTGTGTTTCCCAGTTGCACATAATAGCATCTAACCTCTCTTTCATAAGTCAGAATTCCTTCTACTCTTTTTTGATTTCTTAATGCAAGCCAGAAAAATGCCTCAATTACTTTTTACATCCCCATTCTGCACATAGCAGAAATCTCTGATTTCAAATCAAACAAAGGAAATAAAGACAGTTGTAAGAAACAAGACAACTTCTTGCAATAACAGAGGAAATATATACAGAGATCTCTTTTTTTCTCAAAAGCACTCAGACAAAGACCTATGATTTTACTTCTTTTGAGGAAGAAATAAGCTCTACAATTCCCTTAAATCAGGCCATAGGCTACAGCCTATATTATCAATCATAACTATTACTCAAATCTAACCGATTCCAACATCCACAGGCCTTCTCTTCAGGCACTGTTAGTAAAAGTAGCAAGATCATTTTTCAAACTGAAATGTTATTTAACTCTAACAGTAGCAAATAAGAGTAAGTAATTTAAATATAAATAAGTAAAATGAACAATACACTTATGTAGGTCCTACCATTACGTGGTAACTGATGAGGCTACGCTTGTTTCTCCCAAATCTTCAAAGAACTGAAAGTTTACTTTTGCTGGCTCACAGAGTCAGCAAAAACAACTCATAAACCAGAGTATGGAGTCCATATGTTAAAATTCAAGCTTTTTCTGTAAGCAACCTCCTGAAGGCACCTTTTCTAGAGTTACTTGGCAAATAATGGGAGACAAATTGCAGCTTACTCTTCCTCACTTCTTACTAAATGAGTTTATGATCGTATTCCATTCCAACAGGAAAGATCTGTGCTCTACAAGATCCGTTTCCCCACCTCGAAAGCAGTCTCAGCTAAGGCAAAACATGGTAGATAGCTGCAAAATGGAGAACTTGACATTTACAATTTTTGGAAGTTCTAATAGCCCGAACCAATTATTTGATCTCCACAGCTGCCACATTAACTTTCTTTTAAAAGATGCTGGTATTAAACCAAAACAAACAAAAATCCCTCTAAAAATTATTTTTATATACTTCATCTTATATGGATCTTTGGCTAAAAGAAAATGAATGCTATTTTCAGATAATATCTGTTTAAAATTGATCACAAGAGCTTACAATGTCCAGTGAGATTAGTCTTTCTCTCTTCCCTTTTTTTTTTTTTTTCCATTTACCACTATATTACCATGGAAAAGGTTAGCTCTCTTCCTTGGGTAGTTGCTACTGCATGACCTCGAGATGCAAATTATTCAACAGTGCTTAATGCAGGTAACTCTCCGAAAACTGGTCACTTGAGCTGCAGGCTCTCAGGTAATAAAAATCTGATCCCAAAGGGCTCTTGCTTTCTCTGCCTCCAAATTACACCAGTCTTTGAGACAGAAGCCATACAACTCATGATGAAGAAAGAGACCTGCTGTGCTGTGGGGAAAACTCAGTTTTTGCCTTAAAACCAGTCCAAAGAATGTAATCATTAAAAAAAAAAAAAAAATAATTATTTAGCTGTTTCCGGTTTGTCACCTCGTGGATTTAAGTGAAAGTAGAAAGGTTCTTTGATCATTACAGAATATTTATGAAACTGCACGGAAATAAGTCACAGTGCTGGACTCTGACAGCAAGCTGTTGGGAAAGCAACAATAAAGGAGACAGTTATTTAATTTTAAACACACCTCAGTGAACCACAGATAGTTGCTACTAGAAAAAAAGGAGAACCTTCTCTGCTGACAAGACTGCTTCAGTCTCCCCCCTAATCTAGGGCACCGATTTGGGCAGAAGGGCTGTAAAACCCAGGAGAAACGGATAAAAAGTGACATTCTTTCTAGAGGACAGGCAGCTGTTGCTTAGAAACTGTTTACAGACAGATCCTGCTGGTGTATCTAAAAAAAAATTAGGTCATTCTTGGCTCTAGGTAGGAGAGGTCTTTATTGATATAAAATCCTCTACATATTCTCTTTATGTTTACTGTCAATGATTAACAACGCTTTAGGAAAGCCGTTTGGACGTTCTTTTTACCAATGACTGCACATTCCCAATGGCAGAATTACCAATTTTGAAATAATCTGGTGGATAAACAGGGTGGATTCACGTCACAGTTCACTTTGGGGGGCTGAACCCAGGCTCCAGGCTTAGGGATTATCTGAGGAGAGGACTACCGTCAAAAGAGAAACGATGAGGGAAGGGGGGTGGGGGTGGGTGGTGTAAAAAGTGCAGTTAATCTTCTCATCCATCTCTCACTTGTTGTGGGGGAAAAAAACCCACGGAAATTAAGAAAAGAACATGCCAATACCACTGAACCAGAAAAAAAATATCAGTTCTACTTTTTAAATGTACGAGGAAACCAAGCCTGCTAAAAATGAAATGGGAAAGGCCATAACACTCTTCTTTGAAGCCATGAGGGAACAAAGTTTGCCTTGAAGAACAGAAGATGAGGTCTGATTCGGATTATTTTATCAAGGGAGACGGTACAAGATGCTCCTAAGTGTCTAAAACAAAGTTCCAAGTATATCAAGCATTCACTGTACAGAGAAAACAAATTAGTTCAGAGAAGATGAGAAAGAAAAATTATATCAATCCAGAGCCAGTTTTCTCCCCTACATAAATAATCCATGCTTGAACAGTTTTTCCTCATATAAATAACTACATTTATAAGAAGCCTCAAGTAAGAAGGCTCTTATATCATTATTCACTTAAAAACCACTCCAAAAAATTCAGACAAATCACTGCTTTCTAACTAAAAGAAAATAAATACACAGCTTGTGGTAATAAACAGCTCATTGTCATCATTCCAGAGTAACTCATTTTTTTTATTTTCACTTAAGACTAAATGTAGTACGGGTTTGTTCCCTTATATTAAGCAAATCATACGAAACGAATACAAGAAGAATAATTACCACAATGCACCTAAAGTAGTAAAGGTCAAGATTTGATTGTGATAACCCAAAAAAACAAAGCCGATGGTTTAGAACAAGTGCCTCTCTGATTTAACTTCAGGGGCAGATCTCAAACGCAGTTAACAAAGCACACATTCTCTATAGTGTCAACATAAGGTTACCATACTGTTCTTTAGGCAGGAAAAATAGGGATCACATAAGCATGTGTAATTTAATCACTGTTGCTTAATTCAAAGAACAAACACAACCCTGTGTTCTGACACCACAAGTCACAAAGCAGCTCTCTTAAGATGACTTGTGGAAACTATAGGTGGAGTTCACATATAAGATAGATGTTTGGGTTTCAAGGGTTATCACAACTTAACACAAGTTCAAATTCTGTGAAAATTATTAAAATTGCCTCATTCAATGTATGGCTTCTCACAGAAGAGAAGTGGCAACACTCCTATGCCAGAAATACAGATAAAAACAACAAAAAAGAGAAAAGCCTCTTAAGAACTGCAACTATTATCTGCCAATTAATCTAGAAACATACTTTTGATAAAACTAACAACACTGAGAATGTTAATTATTTACAAAACTGAAGATAGCAGGGCCAATTTTCCAAAGGTTCATAAAGCCATGCAGGAGACTTCTGAAGCGTGGAGGAGAGGCCAACCTGATTTTTATTCATGTATTCCTGTGCTTATCTACATGGAAAACAGAATTATTTTCTATTTAGCCCTCTCTTCAGTTTTGGGAGTTTTAAAATATCTGTTAATGAAATCACAAGCCTTCACCACAAAAAGCACTAACAAAAATAGCAATAGGACAGTAAATATTGGACTGTAGCAACTCTGAGCATGTGTGTAACAAAAAAAGCATCTCCTAACGTTCAGTTGTATTGAAATAAAACACAAGGAAGAACAGATAACATTTTACTGAGACCTTACTACACTGCTAAGCATTTGCTAACAGTTTTCATGGAAATACAGCTCTTAAAAACTATTTTTTTCCTTTGTCTTAAGAACATAACTTAAAACAAAATAGTTCAGCAGTGGACTGTTCATTATATTAACATCTAAGATATCTGGCAATCACCCAAAGCATACATAATTTATTTTAATAAAAATAAGGTTGTCTATTTCTTGCCTTTTTCACAGTATTCTGCAAACCTAAATTTTAACACATTCAAATGTTTATAATTTTTAACACAATTTTCACTAAATTATTTAGAACTATATAGACATACACTTTCTGGACTTAAGTTCAGGAATGACAATAGACAAATATTTTCTATAACAGAAGTAAAATGTGGTGGGTTATTTGTTTTGTTTTGCACTTTCAAAGGAGAGTACCTTGATAAACGTGGTTAAAAACCCAACACTTTCTTTAATGATGATTAAATATGTGGAAGGACTGCACATAGTAGAATCACTATTGTGACAGAAGAAATCTAAGCGATTACAAACTTTCATCAAATTCATCTATTTTATTTAGTGGGATGCAAAAATGAAAATGCAATAGTTGTTCTTCAGACACAAAAATTCTTCTAGGGAAACGAATAACGAAACCTTTCCAACATATTGACTATCACCACCATTCTCGATCTATCTTGCATCTCACCTTGTAATATTTTCCATAGTACTGCCTGCATTTAGAAACACAGGCCCACAAAAAATTTAGATTCTTCATACAGGATATTCTGCTTACAGGATACATACACACCCATAATACACAGAATTTGAAGACAACATTCATAATTCTCCCTACTTCCACTTATCCAAGGGATCTCTGAAATGTCAGTACTCTCACCAAATCTCATAACTATTTAATGTACCTTGCCACACTAAAGACTAATCAGGAATTGTGGTTCTTCCCATGGCACTCTCCCACCCACATTAGCATCATTTGAGATAAATACAATGAAACTCATCACTCTGATACATCAGTGCTCTGATACATTTGGGGTTTTTTGTCACTGAGATAAACTACATGCCAGGATGTCGTACAGAAACAAGACAGCAGTGACATATATGATAGAGGACCTGCATGAGATATAATTGAAGAGCAAACTGAAGGTGTCTACAACAGCATGCTACGAGCTCGTGTTTAGGTAACAGAGTCCATTTGTAGTGTTTCAGCTGTCCCGATATGACAGAACAAGTTTCTCACTTCAGAGGAAAAAGCTATCTTTAGATCAGAACATAAACAAAAAAATAGCTCATTAAAATAAAAGTTTGAGCAGTGTGTAAAGTTGCAGCAGATGAGAAATCAGATGCAAAGAGGTGATGTACTGGACAATTATTGTTGCTCCTCTTTTTTTTTATTTTTTTTTAAACTGTTGAAATGTTAAAAAACATCCTGCTGGCATAAATCATTTGCCTTCTAGAGCATGTAACAGATACAATTAGAACTCATGACAGCTCTATAAGGTAGCACAGATAAGCATTTAAATTTTCCAGATATTTAAGCAACATATTATGTATTGTTGTAATACCATACAGGACTGACTCCTGCTACACTTAGAAGGTAGAGACAAAATCCACAACCAAAGGCAGAGTCAGCTCCAGAGTATTGGGTAAGAGCTTTGCAAGATTAATGGAAATTCAGCAATTACTTTTAAAGTATCAGGGATTTAATCTTGCATAATCTGAACACCCAAACTAGTCCCTTAGCTAAAATACCCAGAAACCCATCTGCAATGCTAGAAGAGGCACCAGTAAAATAAATCTACTTGGTCATTGTGAAGTATCTCTCGTGTTTTCCACATTTCTTGAGACCGGGGAAACATATTTAGATTCAAGAAACTTAATTGACTTCAAAAGGAGTTTTATGTGAACACCAAAGCTAAGATTCAATATGGCTGGTTTGTAGTTTTTTTGTTTGGTTTTTTTTTTTTTACATGCATGAAGGAAGTTCATCTGCTCAAGACACAGCACTTTTTACTATTATTATTTACATGCATTCCTCTCATTTAAAGGAGCTCTAAGTACTTGCACCTGGTTAAAGTTTTCTGGCAACAGACCTTTTGCACAGCAGCTACTCTTTGCCTGTATTTCCTCCACCTTAGCTGTAATTCTAAGAGGTGACTTCAATTCTAAGCGTTTTTTAGTTATTTCTGATTAAAGCTAGGTGGAAATTATTAAAAATACATTTTTAAAGAGTGGTTTCACAATTCTTTCCTCACTTACATGATCTTTGTTTCATCTCTATGGAAAAAACTTTTTAATGAAGAACAGCAATGAAAGAGAAACATCCAAACTAGCATAGCCAAGAGCTGAACGGACAAGGTCACCCAAAATCTTGGAGATTCCCACTAACTCCAACACTGTTACGGTGCAGAGAGAGTGCTAGCCATCTGTAGTGTTTCCCCTTCCTCCTTTTCATGCAAAACTTGCCAAGAAGCTGTTCTTGGGCTATGTAAATTTTTTTTTGTTTGTTTCCTTTGGCCAGCTGTCAACCTCCCAGCAAAAATAAACTCATGAAGCTGACAGGAGAACTGAACACACTCACGTTGTCAGTGGATTTCTGCATCATTTTAATGAACCCAGAAGCCATAAAACAATTAAAATAAAGTTAAGCTGACTCCACCCTTAGGATGCAACCAAGTTTGGAAGGATCTGTCAGTCCAAAGTCAGACTCCCACAGCTTCTGAGTGCCTGTCAAGCCAAAACAGTTCTAAAACTAGTAGCAAACAAAGAGAACATGGAGCGTGAAGCCTCAAAAAAAAGCATTTTGTGTCATCATTACAGCTCTCAACCTAATTTTATTTGCAAGTCTGCTATTTTTGCATCCAAACCATACTGCTTTTCATGTTTTGAATCTATCCACACATCTATGACTTTTCTTTTGCTGCCACCAGATTTGTAGCTTGCTGAACTGGTACCCAGCTTAAGGCTCACATGAAGGCTAGTAATCAGTGATGTTTCTACTTAAAAGCCAAAAAAAGTCACCATGACTACAGTCACTCAGCTTTTTCAAATACTCTAAGACATTAATTCTGAAGGAATTTTGGCTATGTTTGCACAAAATGTATGCTTCCGTATTACTCTGTCATGTAAATTAGGTTATTCTGCAGCATTTGAGATCACCTGGGACCATACAATACCTCTGGCTGGCATTCCAAGAAGACTCCACAAGAAGCAAGATGATAGTTTCTCAGATCACATTAAAGAAATTATAATTAAGTATATTATTATATATTATTTTATATATAGTATATATATTACTATAACAAAATGCCAATTCTTATCCTGCCAACTGAAGGTAAATATTGAACTTAGATACCCTACATATTTTCTGATTCTTAGGCTGAATTTGTAAACAAAAATATTGTTGGTAGTACATACAGAATTAGAACAAGGCAAGCCAAAAAGTATTTGTAAGGTGGTAGAAAATACTCTGGAAATGCACTTAAGTTATTTAGAAGATGAGGAAAGCATGCAGGGGTATGATAAAATTTGTATAAGGTTTGATGCTGGTTTCCACACAAACAGAGCATGAGTAGAAGACAATCCTGCTCAGGACTTGTGTCCCAAGTGCTCTTTAGCCCCTAGAAAGCACCTGTACAGTTCTCTTACCCTGACCTGCACTGACACAATATTTCCTGGGCTAAGGCCTGAATGCAAGGGTTTGAATTTGTGTATGTTTCTTTTTTCCAGGATGGAAGTCACCTAAAAACATTTCAGAGTGAAAAAGCAGATTAAAGCATCCATGGATCCCGTATGCTGGCTGTCTTAGCCATGCACTGCATTCTCCCTAACCCACGCAAGAAAAATTAAATCGTAAGACAGCAACAGTTTTCTCTCTCTCTCTCTTTTTTTTTTTTGATGTCTTGTTCGCACTAGATATCAGATGTGACCCAGAAACAATACTTAGCAAGTCCAAAACATTTTGTCAGCTGAATGAAATAGGCTTGAACTTTACAGCAAGCATGGGCAGCCCACCCAAGTACAAGTGACAGCCTTGCGTACTGCTGAGGCCTCTGACTCCTTTCTGGGGCAACGTGCTCCCAGCCAACAGGAATCTATTTATTCCTGTTTCACCCCTACACAGCCTCATCCTTCTTCATTCATAGACTTCCTGAGAAATTATTTTTCTTCGAAGTATTTCTGCGTAGCATCTAAGCACTGGAAATGTAGATTACAGAGATAATAGATATGTTTAAAATTAGACTAAGCAGCTGTATTTCTGAATTTGCATTTCTGACGTGATTATAGTAAGCACTCAAGACTATTTGTATAAGAACTAGAAATGAGTTCATATGCTGCAATAAAAATACACTAATCTCTCTCACTTTGACCCAATCAAAAATAAAGGCACTAGGTAACAAACAGCAGTTGTTTATTTCTAACTGGTAACAAATGGTAGTTGTTTCTTTGCAATTCTGTAACTTCACTTTAAAGATTTATCTGTGGAATTGCAAGAATTAAATTAACCCACTATCTTATATTTTACAAATGGAAGAACTATTCTCCTACTTACTCTGGATTTTTCTTACTTCAAATTTTAATTGGCATCTGTTTCATACCTTTTATTGAAAGGCTGAACAATCTTTTGTTATCTCAACAGTCAACATTCGTAACCATCGGATAACCATTTATGAAGCTTTTTGATAAATTCTCTATCAAAATCAAGCACAGACGACAATTTAATTTACTTAAATATTCTGGCACAATAAAAAGAAAGTTATAACTCAATCCCTTTATGTTTTGGTGAAAACTGAAAGAACCATTTTCATCATATTTTTTACAGTGACGCAGAAAACAAAAGTAGTAATTAGGCTCTAAATTCAAAGTTTCTTAAAAAATACAGTGGCATATGTTAAAGCAACTGCAGCTTTTAATTCCATGAGTTTAACTGTGAGATCTACTTATCTTAACAGGAAATGTATATTATGCTTCCTTCATCTAACAAAGTTATCAGATGCTGTATTACACTACACTGGCCATACACAAATTTCACCTCCATGCATTAGCCCCACCTTGCTTACAGATGCAATATTGCATGCAGTAGGGGACATGTAACAGTACAGATACAAACACACACGAAGAGTTAACCATAGGTAACCCATCAAGGAAGATAATATATATATAATAATAATTATCAAGGAAGATAATATTGAATGGCAGAGGACATCAAACGTATTCTCTATTTATTTATATTCAGTCATTTACTTAATGCTATTTGCTAACAGAAATCTCTAAACTGACCCAAAAGTTACAGAACAACTTTAAAGAGGATATCTTACTATATCAAGAAACAAACAACAAAATGTTTTTCCAGAAGCAGTGAACAAGCAAAAAATATCTCATCAGATAAATATGTCTGCCTCAGATTATTTGAGCAAGTTAAAACTGCAAATATTTTTTATGCCTTTTTCAAGAGGTTTTACTCATGTTAATGCATTTCCTCTGGAAAGGACACAGCTATTGCTATGAACATTATGATACTACAGTAGAAATAAAACCACTGCTTACTAAAATTTTGTGGCAGTATTTTACCCATAATCTAACTAGAAAGTTAAATCTTTAGGAAGAGGTCTTTTGGAGTTTCTTTTGATGTTTGAGAAGAGTTAGAGAACTGATAAAAGTGGTTTTCTCAGCTCTGCACAGGATGGACTCAGTTCCTTTATTTAAAATATAAAGAATAAAATATTTACTATTGATCTATTTCTTATAAGTAAAACTTGGAGAATCAAGAGATTTACCTGTCCCTGCTGTTTTAATGGAAACTTTCCGTAAAGACAGATTCAATGGAATATAGAGGACTGGCTTTTGTTAGTAAATAACAGAGTATTAAAAATTAAGGTTGGGTAGTTGTAGAAAAGGGCAAACTAATTAATCCATTTGCAAGAAGCTTTAAGTTAACTTAAAAGGTTAAGCCCCATTTGCAGAAGTCACCTGGACAACTGGGAGCCTAGCCTGACGAAAAACACATCCACTTTCTGCTTATAAAAGTGTATTCAGAATGTAACTTTCACTTACACTCAAATTGTCTTCTGTTCTAATATTCTTGGCTACTTTAAGCATGATGTAACATATACTTGTTTTTAAAATACATAGCTTCAAAGAAAAGGACAAGTACACAGGAGAAAGAAATGTCACATTATTATTTAACACCAGTGATAACAAAAGATTGGAATATCTATAAAAATACTTTAAAATACTCTGAATAGAGAGATTCTTTTTTATAACTGTAAAATCTACTATTTTACTTTACTCTCAAATGAAAACCCTGTGAGATGTTCTTACTGCTACAGGATTCAGCTTCACTTAATGGAATAATTGTCATTACTTCAGAAGCTTAAAAACTTGGGCAGTCTCTGCAGCAATGTTGAAAACGTTTCTCTACTGTCCTCAACACTAGAGTACTAATGGAAGGGGTGATGTGAATGAAAAGTGTAGCTAGCCAAAAAATATTCCAAAGGAAAAAAACACAACTTGCTATCAGAAATGCTGATTCAGCTGAGTATAAGTATTTCAAAGAAAAGTGTGCTTTGTCAATACATCCAATGAATAACTATTGGAAAGCTTTCCTCCTGCTCCCCTTTAAGTTGACATGCTTTGACTGATGACAGGATATGAAATTTGAAACAATATATCTATATCGGGGGTTGGTGGGTGATGGGGATATTCCTGCTTGGGGAAATAATTTTCATTCACCACCTTGTTACAATCCAAAACAAAACGCTATTCCCAAAGACAAGAATTTTCCATAACACAAAAATCCTGATTTTAAACCAATTGTACTGGTAAGTGATGCCCATGATGAGTTCATTTCCTAGAGCAGCTGGTGGGTTTTTTGTGTAAATACGACTTCAATCTATTTACTGTTTGAAAATCTTCAAGAATGCCTTCTTGTATACAACCATTATTTGGAACCAGATATCTTAGTAGTCGCTATATGGCTTATGTATAATGTTGAGGAAACCAAATAGAAAACTGAGATGTAGAGCTTTTATCCAGAAACCCGAGACAAAATTCATTTACATCCGCAGAGGGCTGAGCCTGCTCAACTGAAGACTCAATACAATAGTGTTATCACTCTTTGAGATATATTTAGATGTATTATGAATTCCTGTAAGACAGGAAGAAGCTGGAATGCAATAAAAAGTTAGTTATTAACAACTTCTTTTAATAGGCCAAAACCTAGTTTCTGTTCTTTCTTGTCATGTCTTCAACTTGTTTTTTACAGCAGCCTTAAACAGTTTTGTCTCCTTAGTTTCCAACAATGCTCAAGGCATGCTGGACTTAGAAGCAGTTTGATCACAGTCAGTTTCACAATGTTGTTGATTCAGCTGGAGGACCTTAACCATCAATAATGGAGCTCCACAGAGGGACCTGAGCCTCAGCCACTTCTGCTTCCTGCAGAAACCTGCTGTGTTGGAAGCTGTGCCTCGGGAAAGTTCTCACTGGTGAACTGATACACTTTATTGTTTATCTAATTCCTCAAGAAAGTTTATCCTAACAAATGCTATGTTTATACAAAATAAACAAGTTTATTTTAGTCAAGAAGCGGCTCTTAGCTAGCCTCTAAAACACAACTTTCTCTCGTCACTTTCATCTTCCCCTCCAATTCTGCTCTTTTAATATCTTCTTGCATCTTACCTCAAATTAACTTTAGGGGAACAATTTCTACAGACCTGAGCCGCAAAAACTCCAATTAAATTATGACCTAAGTTTACTACTGTAATTACTGTTAGGCTAATGTTTTTATTCTTTATTTCTGTATGCCTGCCCTTCATATTTCCAACTACATATTGTATTATTTATTTCTGTATACTTGCTTTTCATATTTCCAATGCCATTTGGTATTATATCTAAAACGAAAGTATGTCCTATGCTTTGTACTGCCTATGAACAAAGTATGGAGAAAATAAAGAGCTTAGCTTTCTTCAGCCAGGCCTCGAAACATGTTATATCAAAAGCAAAAGCCTACTCTGCTCTGAAATGTAATAAATTGTATGGCTGTGTCATTGTACACAGAAAAAAAACCAAATATCTCATACTCGTGTGTTCAGACAGCATGTAATACCTAGAAGGCATTGTCATAACTACTACAATTTGGCAACAAAACAGATTTCAATAAATACTACTATTAGAAGTAAGCAGCTATACATAACAGGAAGAAAAGTATTAGGGAATAACAAAGTCATACTTTTTGAAACAGTAAGTGTAAAAAATTGAAGTGTGAGGATGAAGATATTTCTTGGCAACAGGAAAAAAAAAAAAAAAAAAAAGAGTGGGGATTTGTAAGAACAAAAGAAATCTTAGCCCTCACACAGGTGTTCAACTAAACAGGCACTCTGATCTACACTAATAGAGCAAAAGAGCTGATACTAGAACACAAAAAAGCAGATTACTAGAATAAGTAATTCTTCATTTTTAAAGAAGTGAGATCATTTGCTGGTACCTCACGAGAAGGATGACTTACTTCAGTCCATTACAAGTACAGCATTAAAACAATACTACTTTGCAACAAATATTTTTGCTCCACAAGACCAAAGATCACCATAGAAGAGGATTCTCACAGAAGCGTCCAAGATATCTGTCCCACCAACATGAATTTTTAGCAATTCTGAAAATACCAGGAAAATTTCAGAAGTTGGAATGAATGCTAATTTTACAACCACACTCCAAAAGAACTAGTGAGACCGTGTTTGCAGCTCTAGGAAGGTTAGAACAATGGCAGTCCTGAGCAAAACAATCATTTTTTGAAAAAAATTATGAGATTCAACTGATATATCAGAGCTATAAAACAAATAATATGAAGCAAAATAAAGGAAAATATATCTTCTTAAATGAATCTCCTTTTATTCTTTGATACAGTTGATACTTCCAGTTGGTAAAAACATCCGTATTCATGTATAAACTTCCGTGGGACTTGGTGTAGTACTCTATAGCAGACTGATGACAAAATAGTACCAATTAAACAGGTTAAGAACTAGTTCAGTGACATCTCTGAAAGAAAAAAAAACAGCTTTTGCGAAGAACACATCACAACATAACTCGAATTAACATGGAGTTCCCCAAAGGCAGGGCCACTACCACAAAACACTTCCTCAATTATTTGTAAGTCTACACCATCAATTGTGACAAAAATTGCACAAGTTATAAATTGATAGAATGCTACGTAGCTGAGATAAATGAATTACAAAAAGCAATCAGGAGTGGTTGGTATATTCAACCTATGCCAGAAACAAAACATTCAAAAAAAAGGCCACAGACAAATTTATAAAGCCACAATCAAGAAACACACACCAGTCTATAGAATGATGAATTCTTCTGGAAAGAAAAAGCCCTGCAAAGGGTTTGCCACAGTGAGTGCAGCCAGTGAAAAGGAAATCAAAATGCAGTGCTGCAAGTGAAGGGTTAATATGTAAATGTGATGTATAAACAGAAGAGTAATACTAGAGAGGTAATATTCAAACTCACAAGACACCCCTGAGACAAGGCACAGGCATGCTGTATCCAGCTCACGTTTTCACAAAAATGCTGAGAAGTGGATTTGGAAAAAAAGCCACAGAAACTGAGTTGTAAGGAAAATGCATGCAGTGACAAATTTAAAGAATTTTAGCCTGCTTGTTGTTTTTGGTTGTTTGTTGTTTTTTTTTTTCCAAATAGAAAAGAGAGGGAATACTAGGTTACAGCAGATAAATACCTCCCTGGTAAGAAAACAGTTTGAGTTCTTTAGCGTAGTGGAGAATGGCACATCAGTAACCAGCGACCGGAAGCTGAAGCCAAATGACTTAATAAACAGCAGATTCTCCACCTCTTACTGTCTTTGGATCAAAATTCCAATTTTTCTGGAAAATATGTTTCAGCCAAAGGCAAGTTATTGCACTCAAAAGTAACTGGATAAAATCCAACTGACTATAACAGTCAAGAGGTCAGAGCATAAGATCTAATTGCTTCCTTTGACTTTAAAGTCTCAATCTTAATACTCTTGGTTTTTAGTGTTTCAAAGGCATTTCAGTAGTACCATACACACTCAACGTTAATATTAAAGAATGAGTTTTCAGGGTTGCATTGCCATGTAAGGGCTCAGGTGACACCGGAGCTTTCCTGTTGACGCTTTTGTCATCAACAGAGCCCATTAATGGAATTACCCCTATCTTGTACACAGCTGAGGCGCTATTTCTGTAAACAATGATTTATGCAATTAAGTGCAAAAGTTCATCCCTCAGGTCAGTACTTTTTCTTCTCTAGAAAGACTTCTGTTTGACCTGGAGTATCAAAAGCCTGCTACAATACATTGTATCAATCATAGACACTATAGCCAAAAAAGGAAAACCAGAAGCATTGTAACAGCCACAAAGCCAGTAAGATCTGTTGTTTGCATCAGCAACATCATTTAAGACTAACCCTATTTATATGTATATCTACATTATACTTCAAAACACACAGCATTCGCTGCAATCTTGACAAGATAACAGAATCAATATTTCTTAGGGGATACATGCCAAGACAGTATACAACATGCGTGTGTTTATATTATTCAGGCTAACAGAATTCTGCTACAGTATCTGCTGCTGGGGTATCTAAAGATTTCTAAAACAAGAGGGGTTTTGAAACTTACCTACCTGATGAAGTATAAACAAACTTCTAATTCAGCAAATGGAAGCTTAAAAAAGGCTGAAATTGTATGAAGCACACTAACAAACAAATAAACATTCTACCACTAAACAACTGACGAAAAGAGAAATACAACCACCAACTGATCATTTCAACTGACTGAGCATCACCTTAAGAAGAAAAGAGGCATCGCACACAACCGGCAAGGCACAAGGGAGTACATTCATCCCTCCAATCTATGGAGAAGCAGGTGCATGCTACCTACCCCTCACCTCACACACTACACCTCACCGTAAATACGTAAAAGTTACTTTCCCAAAACCTTGGTGTATGGAGGCTCCCCTAAGTACACACATCCACAACGCCAACTCCCAAACAGGCAAGGCAGCCCAGGGAAGTCTCGCAGCAGCGACGCCGCTTCCCACCACCGCCACCATGTCGAAGCAAAACTTCTTCCACTCCAGAAGCCATACAAAGAGACACTTTGGCCCACTGCCTTTCAGGCAACATCCACGCAGCTTTTCACCATCCCCAGCACGCTCCACGAAAAATACAAAGCCGCAATTTAAACTTTCGCTCGTTGCCACCGGAGCAAATCCTTTGATGGGAGCTGGCACCTTTTGGGCTGGATTCCAGATGGGATACGAAGTGGGTGGTTTGAAAGGTCTCAAACCCTGGAAGAGGCCTCGAGGGAAGGGATGGAGGAAGCTGCTTCCTGCGGGTGCCCGCTGCCCCCTCCCCACCGCACGGCACCGCTCCCCGCGCCCCTTCCCCGCCGGCGCCCAGCTGAGACAATCAGAGCAGCAGCAGCGACTGTAAATTACAGAGACGCACAGTGGATGGATAAAAGGGAGGAAGAAACCTCTGATGCCTGAAGAAAGGAGAAAATTAAAAAAAAAAATAATAAAAGAACAGACTTAAAATAACACAAAGCTAGGTTTCACCTCGAAGTGATGCTAGGTAAATAGCTGAATAAGTGAAACAACACACCTTTGACCCTTTCTTTTTTTCCCTAAATATAATCCCCCTCTTCCCATAATACACACACCACAAAATGACCATTAATTCAAATCCATTCTTTAAAGGAGAGGGGATTATCTCTGTGACCGACTGTGTCTCTTTCTCTCTGTCTCTTTCACTGGGTGAGAATGAATATTGCATTTAAAAAAGGAAAAGGAAATATAAATTAAATAAAAAATAAATAAAAAAGGCGGCATGATTCTTATTTCTGTTGGGTGTGAAATGTGGGTAGGGGCAGAAGGAGTCTGGGGGATGGGGAGGAGTGAAGAAAGGTGGCTAAGGAGAGAAGAAAGGAAAGGAGGACCAGGAAGCACAAGGAAGGATGAGGGGAAGGCGAGATAAGGGGGAAGGAGGATAAGGAAAGGAGGATGAAAGGAAGGAGCTTGGGGAGGGCGGAGGGGGAGGAAGGAAGGATGAAAGGGAGGATGGGATGAGGGGAAGAAAGGAGGATGCTTTGCCCTGGCCTCACCTCGGCTCGGTGGGTGGGGGTGGGAGAATCTCTCGCCGCCGCCGCCTCCTCCGCCTCCTCCTCCTCTCCAGCAGCAGCGACGGTTCTGCCGGGCTGGGTGTGCGGCGCGGCTCCCTCGCACGGCGCCCGGCGCCCGCCTCCCGCCCTCGCCGCCCGCCTCCCGCTGCCGGCCCGAGCCGCGCTCGCTGGGCTCTGAAGGGACCCGGGAGCTGCCGCCGCGGCCGCCGGCCTCCCCGCGGCAGCCACTAGGGGAGGAGGAGGCAGCGCGCCTGCG